>NC_042615.1:756815765-757160094 GCF_901001135.1 Rhinatrema bivittatum
AAACAGGATGCTGGGCTTGATGGACCTTTGCTCTGACCCAGTATGGCATTTTCTTATGTTCTTACACCTTCAAAACAAATGTCGCAGATTGGTGAGGCAAGACTTCCCTTGGCTTTGTCCCATTAAACTATGACTATCTACTGTATATGTTCAGTAATTTTGTTCTTTATGATAATTTCCATCATTTTGCCAGCCATTGTAGTTTCCTAGATCACCCCTGAAATCTTTTTTAATAATTGGGGTTATATTGGCATCCCTCCAATCTTCAGAGTGTGTATGTATGTGGTCCTGGTCCCATCCCCACCCCACTGCACATATTACTCCTGGCCCTGACCTCCCCCCACCCAGCTTCCACAGTTCCACTTCATTTTTTTCTATAAATTAAGCACTTAGGACTTTTAATTTTATATTTTGAAGGATCCTAAAATGTAGACAGCACATTTGTTAAGCATCTTGCAGCCTGATTCTGAGGTAGTTGTAATAACCTGCACTTGCAGCCTTTGTCTTTCAGTGGCTTTCAGAGTGAATAACAGCAATCTGAGACCAGGTGCCAGGACTCACAGCTCTATGCCCGAACTGCAAAGTTATCTTGCTAGCCTTGCTTCCAGAATACAGCAATTAAGTGTCATAGCCACTTATTTCCTATTTTATTTTTCAAGAAGGGAACAATATAGATTTCCCCAAACACTATCATGGCCAGATATTAAGCGACTTGCCAGATGAGTTCATACACAGAGAAGCATTTCATTACAAGTAAAGTAACACCCCACAACATCACCCTCTACCCCCCAATACCCCACTCACAATCACTTTCCACCACCTCTTCTCAGCATGTTCGCAGCCTCGGCGTAAACCTAGACAACCACTTCAATCTAAAAAAGTTCATCACCTCCACCCTCAAAGATGGCTTTTTCAAACTTCATACTCTAAAAAAAAAACAAAACAAAAAACTAAAGCCTCTTTTACACCTTCATGACTTTCGCACTATTCTCCAGGTCACTATTCTAGCCAAAGTTGATTACTGCAACTCCATCCTCCTAGGCCTTCCTAAAAATGCAACCCAACCTCTGCAGATGCTACAAAATGCGGCTGCCCGTATCCTCACAAACGCCCACCGTCACGATCACATCACGCCGGTCCTCCAACACCTACACTGGCTGCCAATTTCCTCCAGGATAATATATAAATCCCTCACCCTCATACATAAATCCCTACACAACCAAAACATGCACTAGTTTAGAGTAATTCAGATTTTGCAAACCGGACAGACCCACCAGAACGCAGGCAAAATAACATACACCCTCGCCTAAACTCACTAAACTTGTCTCCACTAGAGAACGCTCACTCTCCATAGCAGGACCAGCCCTTTGGAACAAGATGCCCCCAAATCTGCGCCAGGAATCGTGCCACAAGAAATTCAAAAAGAACCTAAAGACCTGGCTTTTCAAACAGGCATACTCTTGATCTTCATGCTCCCTCTCCCACCCCTGTTAATCACTCATTATTTCGGATACTCTGGCACTTATCACTTAAACCCCCCCCCCCCCCCCCCTCTCAATATAAATTCTCTGGTAGTTTCCTCCCCTGTATCCCTATCCTTTAAATGCATTCCCATTAACTAGTTTATGATCTGTACATTTTTGGACCCTTATCCATTATGCAGTTCCTGTTAACTCATGAAGTTGTAATGTTAATCACTTTTGCTATCTCTTTCATGTGTTTCTTGTAAAGCTCGTTGCTGCATTATGTATTATTGTAAACCGAGGTGATGTTCCAAACGTGCCGCGGTATATAAAAACTCTTAAATAAATAACAGAAACAACAACAAAAATACACTACTGTGTAGTCCCTGTTGGGGTGCGATTATGAGAGAGGAGGCAAGGGGTGGCAGAGAGACATGCACTGAATGTAAATCAGGCAGGGCAATTTTCAAAGGCTTTTCTGTGGGTAAAACAGTGGCAGGGAAAAGGGATCTTCAAAAATCGCCTACTCTTTCTATGAGAAGTACCCGTGTGGTGCTACTACACCCATACTTTTACCTGCAGGTAGGAGAGGGGCTCCAAGGTGCAGAGTTGAGGCAGGGCGAGCACATACATGTGCATTTTATTATTTTAAAAAGGTATTCATTTATATTTCCAGGGAAAAAGGTTCCCACACAAATAGCAGGTGCAGGTCTATGCACGGACTTTTTCCGACTCTGTTTTCTGATATAGTTTTCCCTTTTAAAACTGACAAAGTCAGTGGGTAAAAACTATCCTGCCGACTTTGCACTTCTGCGACCATTTTGAAAGCCACTCTCCTTGCTGTTTTTGCTCTGTTGCAACTGATATTACACAGGTACCTCTGAGAGTCAGATAGCCGTGAGCAAGGTTTGCAAATGACTGCGCCAGTCTCCAGTGTCCATCTCCATGGATAATCCTGGTGAGAGCTAGGCACCGGATCAATTCCCTGATGGCTTTGTGCAGCTGAAAACAACAGAGAAATTGTTGCTTTTGATTCTGAACATGATCCAGAAACATTCTTGAAGCAGTAACTCTGAAACTGCTATACTGTAAAGTGTTGGGAACTAAGGGATACACTGTAGTGAAACTATGTTTTTCTAAAATAGTGTTTAATGCTCACATGTAAATGTTTTCTTTTTCATTTTCCAGCCATAACAGTTGTGTAACTTAAAATCAGCCACTGATAAGCATTAATGATTGATTTTAACATGTGTGTTACCTCCTACAAAACATTGCATTAATCACCCAATGCACTAATGGGCATTAAATCCAGTGTTTCATGGCAGATAAGACTGATGCATTACACTCAGCAATAAGATATTGGCATAACCAGGGGTGGCTATCGCTGGGCCCAACTGAACAGCTTCCCCAACCCAAGCCTCTTTACAGTCAAAGACAAAACTGGCACAGGTCTTGTGAGTTGGCATGCACTCACAAGCATTTTGGTGGCTTTGTCCTCTCCTCTTGCGTACATTTCCTGTAACAAAGAAAACCCATGTGGGAGTGTGGGGATGGTATGGTGTGAGGCTATTACAGGGCCTGTATGTAAGCTAGCTGACAGGCCCTGGGCTGATTCTGTCTTTGACTGTTCCCTCCTGCTACCTCTTAAAGATGGGTCCAGGCCCAGGATTGGCCAGATGAGGTGCAGGGAAGGGAGGAGAAGAAGAATTGAATTCAAAGGCTGAAAGACTGGTGTTGGGGTCAGGAAGAGATGGAGTCTCAAAGACTGGAGATTGGGTGAACAGAGGGAGGTAGGGAGAAAGGCTCAAGGAATGAAGAACAGATAGGAGACGAGACAGAGGATGATTCGCCATTCAGAGGACCTGAATGGCGATAACTCAGAAAAGGGCCATGGCACAAGGTGTTAGGAGGAGGAGAGAGACAGAGGACACAGGATGAGGTGGTGGAGGCAGAGAAGTAGTTAAACAAGGAAAGGACCCAAAATGTGTGAAAGATCTGTGGACCCTGGCTGAGTGGTGAGATTGGCTCAGGCTAGGCCCTTTAGGGCCTCACAGACAACTCGGAGCTTCACTTAAACCAATCCCTTTCCCCATGGATTGAGCCCTTGGGTTCTGGGGGCCGGCAATTCATAGACAAGAATTTCTGGGGCAGTGACATAGATGTCGATTCAGAGCCAGGCTAGGGTCAGAAGTAGACAGCAAACAAAAATGGTTAGTATCCAGGCAAAGGTCAGATCCAGAAATCAGTCCGAGGTAAGACACGGAGATGAGGCAAGTGGAGCTGAAGAGATAAGGCAAAGTTGGGCCTGAAAGATGAGGCAAAAGCTGTGCTGGAGAGACAAGGCAAGGACCAGAAACACGGGAATCAGGAACGAAACAGCAACACACACTATACAGGCTGCATACAAGACTCGTTGCTGAGGCAATGATAGGGTGCATGATAGCTCTGCTGGGGTGCTGCAGAGTCTGAATTGCATGATGAGGTATTATAATGCCTGTCTCGGGTATTGGTTTTCCACTCATCCCCCCTCTCTGATGCAAATGAGGTTGTATGCTCTCCATAGATTCAACTTGGTGAACAGCTTGGCCCCTTGCAGGTGGTAAAAACGTTCTGAAATGAGAGATAGTAGATACCAGTTCTTGTTTGTGATGGCAGTGGGGCCCCTATAATCGATACCGGGCCTGAAAGTCCCATCCTTCTTGTCGATGAAGAAAAAACCCGCTCCAGCAGGGGGAAGATGGCAGCCGAATAAACCCCTTGCCAGGTTCTCCTTGATATACTGACTCATGGCCTCTGTTTCTGGGACTGATAACTGGTAGATCCTTCCTCGCGGGGTACCTTGTCAGGAAGGAGGTCTATACCACAGTCATAGGAGTGATGCAGTGGAAGAGTTTCAGCCCACTGTTTAGAGAACACATCAGCAAAGTCAGCATACTGTGGCGGGACTCCTGGTATTATGGCAGCCAAAGTCAAGCAGGTCAATGTCCAAACAGGAGTGAGACAGGTGACAAAAGAGGTGGGACCCCAATGTGCCAGTTCCAAAGATTGTCACTCGATAACTGGCTGGTGTTGTTGCAGCCAGGGCAAACCTAGGGTATCTGAATTCACAGCGCGAGGAATCACATAAAAGGAGATGGTCTCCTTGTGGAGGAGACCGAACAGTAAGTGACACTTTAATCTCTGTGAGGCAGCCAGGGTGAGGATCTATGTGTACTGAGGAGATGGTTACTGGGTGTTCCAGGGTAGTGGTAGGAATCAGATACTGACGAACCAGGGCTTGATCAATGAAGTTCCCCTCCAGCTTTGGAATACAGGAAGGCACTTGTATTAAGCGGACAATGTTCTGTGGAGATGGAGACGGGAACCAATAGTTGAGGGGAGGCGAGTGGCCAGCTTAGGTTTGCCTCCCCAATCAACCCTATGCACAGGAGTTTTCCCGATTTCTCAGGGCAATGTGATGCCAGGTGTCTACAGCCAGCACAGTATAGGTACAAGCCCAATTGCCTTCTCCGAAGCTTCTCCTCTGGGGAAAGCTTAGCTTGGCCCAGCTGCATGGGCTCTTCTGGAACTTTGGATTCTGGAGATGATACCTGGTTCAGAGGAGAAAGGAAATGAGGAGCCAACACTATCGGACGCTGGGTAGCCTTATTCTCCTGAGCCCTTTCTTGGAAGTGATGATCAATTCGATCTGCCAATGAGATCAAGGCATCCAATGATTTAGAAAGATCTTGGCCAGCCAATTCATCTTTGATTCTGCCCAAAAGGCCTTGCCAGAAGATGGAAGTGAGACTATCCTACCCCCCCCCCCCCAGTGTAGTTTAGATGCCAGAGCGCAGAATTCTATAGTATATTCTTCAAGAGACCTTAAGCCCTGCTCTTCAAACACCAGCTGAAACTTTTGGAGGAAGTGTGGGAAGTTCTGAAGCTGCTGAACGAGGAGCCAATGCCAGTATCAGAACATCCATACAGTGTGTATTTCAATAGGGAATTTACCTGGTTAAGAATCCCCTGCTGTTCTTGGACACACAAGGCCAGGCTTGGTGTAGTCCAGAGCGAGATCAAGCCTGCCGAGTCCATGGCCTCAGCATTCTATAAGATCCGTGGACGAGTAGAGCTAAGATGTTCAGTGACAGAGACACACATTAGGAAGGAGCTCTTCGATACAGTATTTCTTAAAAGTGAATTTCCTTATTCTGTGAATGAATTATGCCTCACACGAAGAGAAAGGCTCAGTTAAGGGAGGCATCAACTTCGTCCCCCTTGCCGATAATATCTCAGCCACGGATATCTTCCTTCTTCATGCCGACAGCTGAGATGACACTGGAGGAGAGGGCCGCTGCAGAGGCCGCATTGGAGCGAGAAGCCACACTGCTGGCCAAGGCACCATCGTTAAACCCCGGCGCTCCTAGCAGTCCCTCCCCGCCACAAGATGTAAGTCCAATGGGACCTGCAGGCCCCCTTATGTTTGAAGGGGGTTCTGGAGATTCAATTAACTTACCTATGGAAGCATCGAGGAGTGGAGACCAGGTTGTAGGGGGAGAAGGGGAGCCTAGGCCGGAGGTGGACTTAATTTTGCCTCTGAAATCGGCAGAGATCACCCTGGGCTCGTTATGGTCAGCGATTAAATCTCTAGAGCTGGCAATTATAAATTTGACTCAAACAACTATGACTTTTCAACAAAGATTTGTCAATCTGGAGAAATCTGTTTCAACGTATAGAAAAGGTGGAGGTTTCTCAACAAAAATTTGCTAAGACTGAGTTATTCAATGAAAAGAAATTGGAATTTATAGAGAACTCTGAAATATACAAATTTGAGGGTTTTGAATTTCCCAGTACAGAAACTAATACCTGCAAAGGAAATGTTCAAAGAATATTTGCAACATATATTGAAAATGCCTCAGCAATCTTTACCAGCCTTTGCGAAAGTGTATTATTTACCTTCAAGATCTAGGACAGATAGTTTAGAGGGAAATGTGCAACCTGAAAGACCCATGAATTTGACTGAGATACTGGAAACTTCAATAGATATAGAAATATCAACTAGAACTACGCTCTTTGTCTCTTTCTTATTTCCATCAGAGAGAGATACTGTTCTTTGAATGTTTCTCAGGCATCGACTAGATAACTTTCATGGACAACAAATATGGATATACCCAGACTTAGCGAGAATAACCCAAATTAGAAGGAAGGATTTCTTGAGACTGAGATCGGATGTGGTAGCCAGAGGAGCTAGATTTCTGCTAAAGTTCCAGTGTAGATGTGAAATAAATCACTTAGAACACAAGTATGTTTTCTTTGAGGTTTCCCAACTCCAGGTATTTCTGGAATCCCATCCCCTAGTGAACACAGAAACTGGCTAAGAGCATAGTGAAGAAATCGGCTGTAGTCTCTGATTGCTATGTTAAGGGATTTTTGTTAATCTCCTTAATAGTTTTCTTTTTGTTTCCTTTTATTTTGCTCTTTTAAAATTAGTTCTCCCCTGATTTCCTTAAAATGAAACAGATATTGTTTTTTCAATACAAGATTATATGAAAATATGGTTTATTAAGGTTGTATTGCCATATCTGTATACAATTATAATGTGGATATTATAATATTGAAATGAAAAATTAAAAAAAAAAAAGATCTGTGGACCCTTGCTACTGTAGTGAGACTGGCTCAGACAATAGGGTAATCCATATAGGTTCTCACCAACAGATGGGGGAGTGACGTAGGAGATGGACTGACAGGAGCTTCACCGTCCTATACCAACCCCTTTCCCCTTGGGTTGAGCCCTTGGATCCTGGGGGCTGGCAGGTCTTAGGCAAGAGACTCTGGGGCAGTGACATAGGCATCAATCCAGGGCCAGGCAAGGGTCAGAGGCAGGCGGCAAACAAGAATGGCCAGTGTCCAGGCAAAGATCAGATCCAGAAATCAGTCCTACGGGAGACAAGGAGACAAAGGAAGTAGCGCTGAAGAGATGAGGTGAGGCTGGACTGGAGAGGCGAGGCAAGGCTGGGTTAGACAGATGAGGCAAAGCTATGCTGGAGAGACAAGGCAAGGATTGGAAACACAGGAACCAGGAATGAAGCAGCAACCCACAGTACACAGGCTGTGTAGAAGACCTATTTGCTGAGGCACTGCAAGGATGCGTGGCTGGGCCTTAAGAATCCAGTCATGTGACATCATCAGGATGTGACGGCAGCTTGGGTTCCCATCGAGAACCCTCTAAAAGGTGGCATGGTGTGCACGCACATGCACCTAAAGGCAGCCCACAGGAGAAGGAGAACAGCAGTATAAGATCTGTGGACGAGTAGAGCTAAGATAGTCACTGACAGAGACACACGTTAGGAAGGAGCTCTTCGATCCGGTATTTCTTAAAAGTGAATTTCCTTATTCTGTGAATGAATTATGCCATAAAGAAATTGTCCAGTAGCTTCCAGGCCGTGAAGGGGGTGAGTGCTGCCAGTTGCGGGTATCAATGTAGGGGGTCGCAATCCCTAGTCCCTGCTCTGGGCCCCAGCATGACTAATATCATCCCTGACAGTCAAGCAAAATAAAGGAAATGCTAGAAAAACCAAAGATAGGAAAATTGGTTCTTACCTGCTAATTTTTGTTCCTGTAGTACCACTGATCAGTCCTAACTCCTGGGTTTTGCTTCCCTGCCAGCAGATGGAGACAAAGTTTCACTGACACTGTACATAACCCAGTGTGCCACCTATAGTCCTTCAAGTATTGACCTGTACCCAAGCCAAGATGATAGCAACTCCCGCCCCTCCAATGAGCCAGAAGTAGGTGAGGATGCTCAAAAAGACAATGGAAAACTCGTTTCCCAAATTTAACATAAGTAATCAGCATTGAAAACCTCCAACAACTCCGCACTATATACAAAGCAACAGTACAAGTGGCGGACTCTCCTCCCCAGTAAATGGGCGGGTCTCTGAACTGATCTGATGTACTACAGGAATGAAAATTAGCAGGTAAAAACCAATTTTCCTTTTCCTGTACGTACACAGATTAGTCCAGACTCCTGGGATGTACCTAAGCTCCCATTAACTCAGATGGGACCTGGAGAGTTCCACTCATAGAACACTCACCAAAGCACATGGAAGCCAGAGTCCCGACATCCAAGCGATAATGCCTAGAAAAAGTGTGCAATGTCTTCCCAGTAGCCACCCAGCAAATCTCATGTGGACACGCCTGTTGTGACTCAGCCCAGGAAGTCGCTCGAGAACGTGTCGAGTGCATCCCTAAACCACCTGGCAGCTTACTTGATCACTTCCTTCAGGCACTGCACAATTTTAGCCTTAGATTCCTTACTTCCCTTCTTTGGCTACTCCACAGTACAAAGAGATGATCTGATCTATGGAAATCATAAGTGACCTTTAGATACCTCAATAATGCATGCCTCCCATCTAAGAGCCTAAGCTCCCCCGCGTGAGGCGTACAGGAATCCAAATCTGGAAAACCTGGAAGCTCCTCTGTCTAACTAAGATGGAACACAAACTACCTCAGGCAGAAGAGAAGGCACCATGCATAAAGATAACCCTGAATCTCACATCTGTGGGGAAGGATCTCGTCACGACAGCACCTGGAGCTCCAAAATTCTCCGGGCTGAACAAATCGCCATCAAGAAAACCACTTTAAGAATCAAGTCCTCAAATGTAGCTCTCTTTAGTGGTTCAAGCAGAGCCTCACACAGTCCTCTAAGGCTTATATTCAAATTCCAAAAACGGACAAATGTTACACACCTGAGGATGCAAGTTCTTATCTCTCTGAAGGAACCGTATAACATCCAGATGTGCAGACAGAGGATACCCTTGCACCTTACCACAGAGACAACCCATACTGGATGACCGTGTAACCTTGGCAGACAGGCAAGCAACGTGAAATGCACCACTCTTGTCTCTAACCAATTGATAGAACATGAGGCCTCCTGTTTCAACCAGTGGCCTTGCACCAACTGATCTTGCCACATTGTCCTCCATCTGGAGAGGCTTGCACCGGTGATGACTTATTACTCAATTCGGAACCTCCAAATCAGTACCACCCTCGTTATTGGTGTGAGTAAGCCACCATGAAAGACTGTCCCTGGGTTCCCCCTCTAATGGAAGAGGAAGATTAATCTCTTTCAATAATGGATTCCAGCAGGAGAGAACAGCCCCATGCAGAAGCCGCATATGCACGAATGCCCAATGCATTAATTCCAATGTTGATGCCATAGAACCCAGGACCTGTAAATAGTCCCAGATCCTGGGTACTGAAAGCTCTAGCAGAAGCCTAATTTGACTGCAATTTCAGCAACCTCTCTCCATGAGAAACACTCTCTCCACCAGCATATCAAACTGAGCTTCCAGATACTCCAGAGTTTGAAAGAGACTAAATGGTTTATTGCTAGGTTCACCACCCACCATAGAGACTTCAAGTGCATCGGTATCTTTTGTACTGATTGTAGATAGAGGTCCTCTGATTTTTATTTATTTATTTAGATTTTTATATTCTGCTTTTTGGCACTTCAAAGTGTACATCAAAGTGGATTACATTCAGGTACTATAGGTATTTCCCTATCCCCACAGGGCTTACAATATAATTTGTACCTTTCACACGAATGAGACAGTCATCCAGATACGGATGCACCAACACACCCCTTTTGCAATGCAGCCGCCCCATCACTATCACCTTGGTGAAGGTACGTGGTGCCAACACCAGTCAAAGGGAAGGGCTCAAAACTAAAAATGTTCCCTTAGGACCATGAACCTCAGGAATCTCTGGTACTCCGGCCTGATGGCTATGTGCAGATATGCCTCTGTCAAGGTGAGAGATGCCAAGAACTCTCCCTTGCGTACTGCCGCTATGATGGACCTCAGAGTTAGACCTCAAAGTTTCCATGCTGAAATGGGGAACCTTGAGAGCCGCATTTACCTTCTTTAAATTCAATATCTCTTGATCTGGATACAGGGGGGGAAGAAAAATTATCTCCGGTCAGACTAAGCGTGTTCAGGGTCTGAGCCAACAAACTCAGCAAGACATCTCTGTGAAAAAAGAAAACATAAGAGCAGAGTCCGAAGTGGCTCTCAATCATATGCAATTTCTCTTTCTTCTAGAGGTGAAAAAAACAATTCCCCATCGGAATCCTCTGAAGTCTCATAATCCACATCCCCTTGAATATTACCAGGGACAGCCTCCTTGCGGCATTTGCCTGCCGTGACTGACAAATGGGAGGCCTAAACATGTGATCCCTACATAGTAGGGTGCTTTGACTTTGCTGGGCACTCCTGCAGAAAAGTCTGTAGCATCTGGAAACATTCCACCCAGGAGAAGGAAGATGGATCTACGGAGCCCACAGGCCCAAACTTGCTCTCTCTCCAACCTCTCTTTCTCGGGAAAATTTTTGCTCTCGGGAACAAGGTAGGAGGAGAACTGACTGTTGCCTCGCCTCCCACTCCACTCCCATCAAGAGACACCATAAGCTGAGGGGATGTCCCAACATGGGCAAAAGCTGTAGCAATGAAATCGCTTTGAGCATCTAAATAGCGCTAACACAAACAGAGAGTGAGGACTGAATTTCTATCAGATGGCAAGTCTCACAGATAGCAAAGTGCTTGGACCTGATCGTCCCTGGCATCCAGCTCTCCTGAACTTCGGCTCTAGGCAGCCTCCTGCACGCGCACCAATGTCACCCGGGCAAACATGCACACCCCTCCAGGACATGCGCAAATACGCGTTCAAGACTAGGTCGCGGTCATATGCGCACAAGTACATGTACAAATACACGCTTGTATAGGCCATGGTCACACGAGCACAAGTACCTGCACAAATATGCGCTCAAATTTAGGTTGCGGTCATACATGCACACGTACCTGCACAAATAGGTGCTCCAGAGTAGGTCGCGGCCTTATGCGCAGAAGTACCTACGCAAAAACATGCTCAAGTATCTGCATATATACATGCTCAAGTCTACGTCGAAGATGTACACACTCAAATCTAGGCAGTGGCCTTATGCGCATAGGACCCCACGCAATCAACCAACATGCGACGAGACTGCAGACAGACATCTACGCACGTAGGAAAAGAACTATTGCTGCGGCCTACCACACAGCTAAGCAAGTCCTGTCAGCATCTTCAGCATGTTTAGGCCCAGATCCATTCAACATCTAGCACTGAAAATCATTGAAGGCCTGAAGAGCTTCTGAACAGCTCAGGCCTCTTGACTGGCCAAGAGCCCATGGAGACTGGGGCCAAGATCTAGCATCCCCTGCTGTTTGTTCCGCTAAACGAGCTTTGCACATAAGCAAATTAAAACTGGCAGAAGCCCTCTACCAAAACCAGAGACTCCTCCTCGGTGCACATGCCTTTCTGCACCTCTGCGGGATATGAACTGCCAGCGATAGTTGAGGAGAGGATTTCCTTGCCTCTCCTGCTGATGCTGTAGGGAATAAAAAATGGCTGCCATTTCCACGCTGACGGGGAAAGCCTCGGCGCTAGACCCCGTCACCCGCGAGGCTCATTCTACTGGTGCGGCCATGCTCGACACAAACCCTTGAACGCTATGCTGCTTTTGCCGCACGGGCAGACTGTTCCTCCCCACACCTGCAGCACCACCAGCACCTCAATGGCAAGCAGGGGATCAATCACTCAGCGCCTCGGAACCACTACCCGATCTCCTCTGCAGGCAGAGAAGCTGCTGAAAAATCCCATCGTTGAGATCCCTGAGCTGCTAAGGTAGCTCCCACATAGATACCTCTAACTAGTTCCTTGTTCCCTTTTTTTTTACTCTCCGAAAACAAATAAAGATATATAGAAACCAATACTTTCCTTTGGTGCAGAGGTTCCAGTTCCAGGAGCGCAGGCTGTGTGGCAGATCAGAAAAGAGCCAGACCACTGGCTATAATCAGTCTCCTTTCGCCAAACTTTAGCGACTCAGCCCAGGACAAACCATATAAAAGGGATACTTCTCTGCTCAACTGGGCTTGCAGTACAGAACTGCCAGCAGGTTCCACTGCTGTCTCATGAGGGATGAGGGATCTGGACCACCAGATGTCCACCCCATGTACCTCCGGACCGAGCTATCAGAAGGGTCATCAACCCCTTGCTCGTCCACCTCAAACCAGGGGGAATGGCTTCACCAGGACCTCTCAACCCCCTATGAGGATCCAGAAATAATCTTTTTATTGAATTCCATTTTTTTCTCTCTCCAGACTACAGGTTTTACACCATCTACCATCTGCTGGAGACAACAAATTACTAAGAGAGTGCAGGAGGTACACTGGGTTATGTTTAGTGTCAGTGAAACTTTCTCTATCTCCACCTACTGGCAGGAAGGCAAAACCCAGGAGTCTGGACTGATCTGGGTAAGTACAGGGAACTATATGAGATAACTACTAAACACAAAAACTAATTTAAAAATATTGTAATGTATGCTTTTAAACCCCCCCCCCCCCACACAAAATAAATAATACTGCTTAAGACTTTATACACACTTACTGCCAGTCCCTCAGCTGGTTCACAAAATGAGTAGTTATTTTAAACTACTTATGTGCTTTTGTGATGTGGAAACATGCCCATTGGTTAATCTGAACTGGGATATGAGCTTGTCTCCTCAAAAATTAAGTGTATTTTCCATCATACCCTTCATTTTAAGTGAATCTTAAATATCTCTGGATTCCTCATACTTCCTGCTCAGAAACGCCAAACAGATTATGTCAGTCATATAAAAATAAAACATGTCCAATTAAGCTTTCAAAACTTTGCTTCCCAGAGGTGGTGGAGCGATGTAAATGTGTCCTCATAGGGCCTGATTCACTAAGTTTTTGATCCCCATAAATAAAAAATGGGGGGGGGGGGGAGAGAGAAGAGTAAATCGTGATTTTAGTGTTTATTTGGCAATAACTGCTACACCAGGCATATATCTCCAGTCGCTAAGAAATGCTTAGCACTGACATTAAACCTCACTTTCAATGTTTCTTGTTACATGTTGAAGATAAAAATGTGGTCTGAATCTTTTGGGTGAGAGACTGAATATCTGTATTTATTTATTCTTGGGATACATGGAGCAAACATAAATGAATATTGGATAGTTTTTACCTCCCCTTCAATTCAAGGGAAAACGTTCACACACCTAGGTCAAGGTAAAGGCTGGAGAACAGACAATGCCCTCCCCCTTTGTTTAAGGAAGGCACAAACTTTCTGACATCATTGACCATGGAAAAAGAAACCGCTAAGTGACCATGCTAAGGATATTCAAGATGAATAAATTGCTGAACACACAGCAGAATAAAAAAAAAAAAAAAGATTTTATTCTACCTCTTTTCTTTGAATGAATTCCTCAGCCATTGTCAGTGCTTGGGACAATCTCTCCTCGGGAACTGAAGTCACACTCCTGTGCTGGGATTTGTTTCTTGGTTTAGCTTGTTCTTGTTCAATGTCTCCCAATGTGCTACCATCCTTTGAATCATTAAGATAGTCAGGAATAGCTGTGCTGGTCCCTTGGGTCCTAATACAATTGGTTACAATGTCAGAAATCTCCCTTGATGATGATGCTTACATGAAAGGTTAAAGCCCAAAACGTTTTCAGGTATTTGTTTTCTCATTTGCAGTTATGAAGCAGTACTGGCATGAGCCCAGATGCAAAGAATGAGCAAGGGGGCCTCAAGTACCCCATCTCGCTCTCCTCCCCCTCACTCTTTTCCTCCTCTCTCCCAATCCTCCCAGCAAACAAGAATGAGCTACTTAAATGCAAAACTTTGCCTTTGCTAGTTTGCTAAGTTCAAATCCCCAGATGTTCATAGCACCTGTATTCACTGCATTCTAGTTCAAACTGGATAAATTCGTTTGCATGGCCCAGACAAACTGGCAAATTTAGGGAGTCCTGCCCTCCTGCCAACTTGGTGAGGAGGGTGGGCAGTGGAGGGTAATGTAGATCTTGGACCAGAGCTGAAGTGGAGCAGCAAGAAATCTTGGTACTGACTACCAAAAAGCACCAGTCCAGTTCAAGATCTGGAGCCCCTTTCCAGGTCAGCACTCCAAGCCACATCTGACCCAATGAACATCATCATCATCATCATTGTTTATTTATGGTCATGCTTTTTCTGCTGCAAGAGTTTAAAGCACGTGACCGGCAACAATTCAACAAGAGGCATAGTAAAACAGTAAAATAGTGAAATACAGCAAAAATATCTGGGAAAAATTACGCAATAACAATTTCAAGAACAGTAAAACAGTAAGATACGGTACAAACGAGAAACAGGATCAGAGTACTTATGCACTAGCAGTTTCAAGAATAAGGGATAGGGGGTCCTAGGAAGTGTCAATATTTCTTTGGCAGGTTCTGGGGAGGGGCTTGTGGAATAGGTACTGTAAAGAGAGCTTGAAGGAGACATACGGGGATTGGCAATTGAAAGGGGAAGTTCAGAGGAGGAAGGGGAGTGAGGTTCCCAAGGACTTTGGGAGAGGATGGGAGGTCATATCGGGTGTAACATGACTAGAGCTATCTAAACTCTGCTATCACGTGTTTAGTATATTTGCTTTCTCCGAGACACTGTTTCAGTTGCAATGTTATCTACCTCGTTTTATCCTATTGGAATACCTAGTTCATTGTAATTGCTCTCTTCTGAAGCACTGTTACTGTTCAATGTAAACCGAACTGTTACTGTTCAATGTAATTGCTCTCTTCTGAAGCACTGTTACTATTCAATGTAAACCGAACTGATTTGTAACCTTATACAAGAATTTCGGTATATAAAACGGTTAAATAAATAAATAAATAGAGCTGTGGATTCAAACCCAGACTTTGTGCTCAGGTGGCCTTGAATTTGCTTCTTTCTGAATCTGTACAAGAAAGAGCATCAAGCATTGCGAAAATGACTTAAAATCATATCAGATATACAAATAAGCTGCCCATCAAACTTCCAGCATTACCACGGCAGTCTGATTTACCAGTCCAAATGCTTGATTTTTGTTTTCACCTTACAATGAATGCCGAAGATAATTCTGGAACAGACCACATAAGAAAGTCAACAACTATGTGCATAAATTATACCAGTTTTACAAGTCAACTTTTTTGCTATAAAATTAGCCCATCAAAACTACCTGCACACCTGCTAATTTTTGTACATAAAATTTTGGGGTTAATCCCAAAGTATGTGCAAAAATCCAAATCTCTCCCCAGCTCCACCCCCAGAAATGCCTCTGCTCAGTCAGGGTATATGACACACGTGCAAGGACATGTGCACCCGAGTTTTCCTGCATATCGGAAAAGGCCATTTCAACAGGAAAAGCAGTGGTTTTACCTGCAGAAATGCCCTTTGAAAATTACCCTCTATATCATGCATGAGTCGCCTCCCCTGTATGCAAATCTATTTCATGCAGATTCATTGAGGATATCTTGAAAACTAGACCTGTTTGTGGCATTCCCTGCTCTATATGCTTACAATTGCAAGTTCACCAAATCACCCAGGGAATCTGTAGGTATATTTATTGGACTGGTCTGCATCTTCTTCCTATAACAAGAAGAAACATATTACATGTCATCTCTGTATCAAATATGATGAAACTGATTTGAATATAAAAATACGAAGGGGACACACCTGTCTATGAAGACTACTACTTATAATTTCTATAGCACTACTGGATGCAGTAAGTAAAAGAGCAGCAACAAAGTAAAAGGTAACAACTCAAAGACAAGATAGCCAACAAATCAAGGTGCATTAATTCAGGATGTGTAAAATTAAAACAAACAAAAAAAAAAGACGTGAAATGTTTCTTTCCATGCTTTATTGTTCAGATTAATATTTGCATTTTGAAAGATGTTTTCTCAGGATTTATTCCTCAGATCCCTTCCATCTAAATAGAAAAATCCTGGGAATAAGATGAGAGACAGGGAAGGAGGTGGGGGCCGACAGTGGGGTGAGGGATTGGAGAATTGCATAAAAAGATATGGATAGTCAGATAGATAGATAGATAGATAGATAGATAGACCCAGGCTTCTATGGGCTGTCAGCTTTAGCAGCGTGAATTGGAATAAATTTGCATTCACAAAAAAGCGGGGAGTAACAGCGGTTACTACCCCAAACCAAATAAGCCTGATACTTCACTTTCAATGCATATCCAGCATAGCTCTCTGCCTCAACGGCAGGGGAGAAAGAGTGATACTTCATGCATATCCAGCAGAGCTCTCTGCTTCAACAGCAGGGAAGAAATTCTGATATTTCACTTTCAATGCATATCCAGCATAGCTCTCTGCTTCAACGGCAGGGGAGAAAGACTGGTACTTCACGCATATCCAGCATAGCTCTCTGCTTCAACGGCAGGGGAGAAAGTCTGATACTTCACTTTCAATGCATATCCAGCATAACTCTCTGATTCAACGGCAGGGGGAATGAAGAAAAGTGGATCTATATATAGACAACAACCAACAAGAACTGAATTACATAGTCTGAGTAAACAAATAAGCATGGGTGTAACTTGCTTATTGCGGCGGTTACTACCCACAACTAATTAAGCTAGATATTTCACTTAGATGCAGCTCCAACACTGTTCTCTGCATTAATGGTGGGGGTGGAAGGGCAATAGAACCAAAAGGTTACTAAGAGCCAAGAGTAACAGATAAGTAGGAGAAAAAAAAAAGTGCGAAGCTTGCTGGGCAGACTGGATGGGCCGTTTGGTCTTCTTCTGCCGTCGTTTCTATGTTTCTAACTGGGCATACGGCATGGGCAAATTCTTTGCAGATTGTGATGCCACTGAGTGAAGCAATGAAAGAATTATATCAAGCAGACATTCCTCTTGAGCTTTTGAAAACATATAGGTCCTTTCTTTAAATGTCAAATGATTAGTTTAACAAAAGGTTTCGGAACCTACAAGGAATCCAACATTTCCTAAGGGAAACAAAGAAATCTTTCCATGTATGGACAGTTACAACAAGCATACTCAGGCCAGACTGGTGGCTCAGAAGCAGTGCTGTGCCTGGCTTCTGCTCTTTGGGCTGGCCAGAGCTGGGGATGCTGCGGCAACATTCACAACACCTGGAGTGGGAGAGGGGGGCTCCCAGAAAGCCTCAGCTATTGCAGAATGGCGACATCTACTGGTCACATTCAAGTGCAGGCGCAGCAGGTTGTAGAGGGAGCCATAGTTTGTGACTCCTAGCCAAGAGACATCACTGCAGTAGCAAAGCTAGGTGGTTTGGGAGTGTTGTAAAATGTTTGCAGATGACAGTGGATGGTCCCATTGCACAACAGAAGCCAGTATTGACTGGGCAGGAAGTCCAAAGGAGCAGGGAGAAGCTGCAGAACCCCCAAAATCCTAAAACAACTTACAGTGCATTCTTTTTTCTCTTCTCATGTGAAATTAAATGATATTTTACATCTTAGGTTATAGGAGAGAGAAACATAGAAACATAGAAATGACGGCAGAAGAAGACCAAACGGCCCATCCAGTCTGCCCAGCAAGCTTCACATTTTTTTCTCATACTTATCTGTTTCTCTTAGCTCTTTGGTTCTATTTCCCTTCCACCCCCACCATTAATGTAGAGAGCAGTGATGGAGCTGCAACCAAGTGAAATATCAAGCTTGATTAGTTAGGGGTAGTAGGGGTAGTAACCGCCGCAATAAGCAAGCTACACCCATGTTTATTTGTTTTACCCAGACTGTGTTATTCAGCCCTTATTGGTTGTTTTTCTTCTCCCCCTGCCGTTGAAGTAGAGAGCTATGCTGGATATGCGTGAAGTATCAGTTTTTCTTCTCCCCTGCGGTTGAAGCAGGATATGCATTGAAAGTGAAGTATCAGGCTTATTTGGTTTGGGGTAGTAACCGCCGTAACAAGCCAGCTACTCCCCGCTTTGTGAGTGCGAATCCTTTTTTCTTCTCCCCTGCCGTTGAAGCAGAGAGCTATGCTGGATATGCGTGAAGTATCAGTTTTTCTTCTCCCCTGCCGTTGAAGCAGAGAGCTATGCGTGAAGTATCAGTTTTTCTTCTCCCCTGCCGTTGAAGCAGAGAGCTATGCTGGATATGTATTGAAAGTGAAGTATCAGGCTTATTTGGTTTGGGATTTTTATGTTATGGCAGGGATCTATTACCAAGTTGTACATCACCTAAGTTCCAACTGTTAAGATATGTGATTTATCAAGTGTATATAAATAACATTAATCATACTGCTCTAGCTATTGAGATATTAAAACCATCAGAAAAATCATAAAAATTAGAACAATTCTCAAATGAGAAAATGATTGGAAATCAAAATCAGATGTGACCAGTTAAAGAAAAAAGGCAAAAAAAAAAAGCAAAGGGGAGAAAGGAAAGAGCATTACAATAGTGTGGTATTTGGCTCTAAAGAGGTAAAGTAAATACAAAAAAGGAAAGGGTGGAAAAGCAAGTCCTCCCATCCCTCAAAATGTCCCCTTCCTCTCCTGCAGGCAGCTCGGGCGTTTACCAAGCTGTTTCGTTCCCGGGAGGGCCTGAGCAAGGGAATTTGAATCCGTGTTCAAGTTGTCATTTTGACGTCCTCTCCATTCTTCCTTCTTCGTATCCCTCCTTTCCAACAGCTTCCCTGCAGCGCGGCCCGGCATCTCTCCCTCCAGGTTGCTAGTTTCTTCCTTCCTCATAAGTTGGGTGGCGTCACCAGCTTCCTTTTCTTACTACATGGGCCAGCCCTCCTCTAACCATTGTCTCCGTCTTTCCTTTCCCATCTCCCCTGCGTCTCTTTCTCTCTTCTTCTCCTTTAGAGCCCGAGTTGGAATTTTTTTACTTAAGGAGCCCCTGGGGGAGGGGGGAAATAGAGCCATTACCTGTGGAGCTCGGCTCCGGCTCGCTCCTTTGAATTAGTAAAAGCGTCCGGGGTCTCTATGGTGAAAGCGGAACGTCCCCCAGCCGTATCCACGGTAACCGCGAGCGCACGCGCGCCGCGAGAGCTATTCTCGGTGACGAGCAGCGGCTGGGAGCCTGGCGCGGCGTTTTCAAATGAGAAATGTGTCCGCTGAACTAAACTCCAGTTTTGTTTCGACTTTGGTTTCTGCCGCTCCTATGTTTTTGGTAAGGTGCACCGGCACATATGAACGAGTATCCCGGATGAGCACTGAATGCACTTGGTGGACTAAGAAAGCAAGCATTGATCTACAGAAGCTGCTCCTCAGCCGTGGACAGCGGCTGATAAACTGTTCTTGCTCCCATAAACTAAAATAGAGAAAAAAAGAAGCCGTAGTAAATCAGGTCCATAATGTTTGCCCTTACAGAACTGGAGAATACACACCCTGATCTTTTTCAGAACAGCCCATGCAGCATTATAAGAGTTCACCTGAAGTCAGTGATATATACAATTTTTAAACTGTAATTGTTTTTCAATTTATTTAATTTATATTCTGCCTTTAAGACACTTTAAAGCGGATTACATTCAGGTACTGTAGGTATTTCCTTGTCCCCAGAGGGCTCACAATCTATTGGGATCCTGTCCTCCAGGATCCTGGTCCCTGCCCTGGATAAACATACTTCAGAGCATTGGTGCACTCTCTGACCTCTTTATTTTACAAAGAGGATGCCTGCGATCCCCTTAACTTTTTTTAACCTTTCTTTATTACTCCTGCTGTTGACCATCAGCCAAGATCTATCAATGCAGGGTAAAAAGACTGGTAAGTCTGAATATAAATTATCTACATATGCAGACGATATTTTATTTTATATTTCCTAACCAGAGATAGTAAAACCACTTATTATTTGTCATATTTCCTCCTCACCAATTTCTGATTATCATATAAAGTGAAATAAATCTGAGATGATGCCTCTTAATATTCAAGCTAACGCAGTCACGCATTAATCACCATTACATCTTTCTTGGTAAGGCCGAGTAGACACCGGTAAGATGGTCTTAGCACCTAGAGTTCATTTTTTGATTAGTATGGTCCCTGTATTTTTTGACCATAAATTTTATTCTGGTTTGGATGGCATAGTGTCATTTTTTTGTGGAAAGATAAGCCTCCACGCCTTGCTATGGCTAAAATTAAGCTCCCTCGAAACAGAGGTGGAGTTAGCACATAGAATTAATTTTGTGACAAGGTGCTGCATGGCTGGCCAATAAACACAAATCAGTTTATAAACACATTTAGTATGATCTTGAGCAGAATTAATTTGTCCACTTTTTCTTTGATCTGGGCCTAGATTGCATTATTAACCCACTTTCTTAAATATACTATTGTTTTGGCAACCAGTACTACCTATAGACTGCTTGAACAAATCTATTGAGAATTTAGGGGTAGATTTTAAAAGGAGCGCAAGGTTCCCGGCACATGTAAGTTACAAAATCCGTTGGCCATGCGCACATGCATGCCGGATTTTAAAATCTGTGTGCGCATGTGCAAGTGACGCGCATGGAAGGGGGTAAATTTTAGTAAATTAAGCGCTGTGATGCAATTGGGTCTTCCCCAGTTCCCTCCCAGTCCGCTCCAATTAAGGAGCAGACTAGGAGGGAAATTTCTTATACCTAACCCTCTTCCTACTTCTTCCCCTCTCCACCCCAACCCTTAACCTAACCCTAACTATCCCCATATTTTTTTTTTTACTTTCTGCTCCATTGGAGCAGAAGCAACTTCTGCGGGCTGGCTGGCTGCCAGTGCGCTCTTCCCTGGAACAGTAGCTAATGGCTGCTCTCCTGACTGGTCTCCATCCCACTCCATCCAGACCATGCCTCCGGCTTGCCCCTTTTTCAGGGCCCGGCCCTTGAACACGTATCACAATTTACATGCGTGGTCAGGCCCTGTGCGCGCCTCGCGCATTTTCAAAAGGGCCCAGCCACGCGTGTAAGTCCCAATTTTTATGTGTGCGGCCCTTTGAAAATTCGCCTGTTAAGTATTTCAGGAAAAACATCTTAACACCTATATGTTTGAATCCTCGCTGATAGCCATTAATGTGCTAAATTGGTCACATTGGTATACTGCAGGTATTTGGTCAATTGACCAGTTGTTGATTGATACCCAATGCAGGCTTAGTGCAACTGGGTGTGCATACCTTGCATTTGCATGGGGCGGTGGGCTAGTGAGCCAGTGGCAGCAGGAGAGGCCACGGGGCCACTGGTGGAGCTCAACCCGCCGATGGCTGAAGACGGGGTCGCCAGCGGCACTCAATCCACCGGCCACTGAAGGAGCCGCTGGCCACTGGCAGAACTCAACCCGCCGGCAGTTGAAGAAGAAGAGAGGGCCGCTGCTGGCTGAAGGAGAGACCCGAATTTTTGTGTGAGCACGCTATGCCCCCCCCCCCCCCCCCAAAGCAGGAAGGCTATTGGGCCGTGGTGGAGCTCAATCCGATGACAATAGGAGGCCCTGTATGAATAGGTGTGAGCTTGTATGTGTGTGTGAGTGAGAGCCTGTGTGTGTCTGTGAGAGAGCATCTCTGTATGAGTGTGTCAGCTTATGTGTCTGTATGAGCACATGTGTGTGTGCGTCTGTGAGAGGTTCTTTCAGAGATACACACAGGCTATGTGCTCATGTGTGTGTTTGTGAATGTTTGTGTGCCTGTGAGAGCCTGTGTGTTACATATAGGCTTTCACAGGCGCACACACACACACACATATATATATATATATAATATGTATCTATGAGGGAGAAGGAGCCTGTGTATGTGAGAGAATGGATGTGTTATTGTGCATGTGTGTGATAGGGAAGATAAAATTTGTACAGCCCTACCTTCCTCAATCCACGATGATCTCAGGGTAACTGGAAATCAAAAGATCCCAGGAATGGAAAGCAGGAGATTTTTAAATCCTTATTAGTTTTAATTATTGGGTGTAATTTGATGTTTCTGCTCGTTTGAAATATTTAATTTGTTTGGGGGAAATAGAACATTTTGGATACTCTTATTCATTATCTGGTCTGAAAGATTCTTTTTTTGAATATGATTTTACTATTATGATTGATGTTTTATATTTCTTGATTTTATTATTTAATGTTTCATGAAGAATGGTAATGTTTCTGTTTTTCCATTGTTGCTCTGCATGTAGAGGCTGCCTGATTGTGGGTTCCAGTTCAGTTCTTCTTAGCACATTTCTGTTTATACTTTCTGATCTCTTCATTCTGTATTTGGAGAGGTTCTGTCTTTGGTCTGCATATGCGACGGAGATGACGGGGTGGGGGTGTGTCAGTTTTTTAAAAATATAGATTGCAGGAGGGAGCTGGGCTTTATTTGATGTGCTGGGACAGAGACTGAATGAATCTGAGAGGGGGGGGGGGGAGGGGAACGATAGCTCAATAATTGTTCACACAGGGCAGCAAAAGAACCTAGTACCAGCCCTGACCTGACCCAATGGCTGACCTTTCCTCAGCTCATGTGTATATTTTGCTTGTTTTCTATGCATTCTTTCCTTTATTTGCAGTTTGTTTATTGCAGTATTTGTTTATTGCAGTAGTTGTTTTCTATGCATTCTTTCCTTTATTTGCAGTTTATTTGAGCAGCCCATTCTAATATTGTTTCCTTTTCTAAGCCTCCCCAGGTGTGTACCCTTATTTGCGCTTTCCTTTTTCGGGGCCATGTTGCTTCTTCTGTTTATAAACACCTTGAACTTAAGTTCAAAAGATGTATAGGTTTAGAGAAAGCCTGGTCTCAGGAGCTCTTTCTCTTTCAAAAGAATTTCCAGGGGCTCATTATTGTAATGTCACTTTGCGATCTCTCTCTTCTAGTATTACACAATCTATGTTTTTCGAAGCTCATCAAGCATTCTGGACTCCGTGGGACACTTCGTAAAGCTGGTATATGTCCATCTCACTTTTGCTGATCATGTGGCTCTCCCAATACTTCCCTATCCCATCTGTTGTTTCACTGTGTTCACACTTTGTTATTTTGGCACAAAGTATGGGATAAGATTTCCCAAATGTTAACTATTTCTTATCCTATATCTTATAATATTGTGGTATTGAAATCTAAGCTTCCGCACTCTGAGGCTAAATCGTTGAAGTTTTTACTATCTGTTGCTACACTGCAGGTTCTTCTTAATTAGAAACAGGCTTCTCAGCTAAATGCTAATTTTTGGTGGAACGCTGAATGTCCTTACTGTAAGTATGAGAAAGTGGCAGCAGTTCGCTATAATAGAATAACCAGTTGGGTGACCATGTGGAGATCAGTGGATCATTATTTTTCTTGACCAGCATGTTTTCTCTTTTCTTTCAGGTACTGGGGTTACGGATTGTGCTAATTTTCTGTAAATGTTTACTCGTTGATTTGTACTAGGCCTTTATTGCATTATCTGATTTGTATGCCAGATCTTATAGTCTATGCTGTTATGTCATTGGCAATGCCAATAAACAGATCTGAACAAAAAAAAAAAATGATTTCAGCGCACTGAAGTTCAAGTCTTCTCTTCAGCTTCATCCTCCCCTTATGTCCAATGTCTTCCCCTCCTTCCTGCTAGCTGCTTTCCTTTTCTTTTCTCCTGCAGCCCTCTCTCCAGTCACCCTCCCCACATAAGACTTTTTTTTCCACAACCTTCAGTCAGCCTGCCTCTCCCCCACCACTTCAAGGGCTGGAGACAGGAGGCTACCCCCTCTGCAGTGAATGTAGGAGCAATGACTTCCCTTCACTACCTGATGGCAGGAGCCTATTACCCAATTATACATGCCCAGGATTTTCTTTCAAGTGCATTATTGTGACTTTCTAAAATAATACATTATTATACAGTTTAGTTAATTTACTTGATGAATTGCTATTTCTTATTAAGGCAAATCATAGCAATATACAATAAAACATTACAGTATGCAGAAAATAAAATAAAAGCAATAAAAAAACTAAACTATACCATAAGACAAACATTGGAACAAAAAAATTCTTGACTATAGAAAATTACTAGTTTAAAACATTGCTTAATAGAATATTAAATACTGAGGAAGCAACTAAAAAATGTTGTCAAATATAAATGAAAACCAATATGAACATAAATGAAGAATGGAATTAAAAAAAGGAACTAAATATAATCTTGAAATAGTTGAGTACAAAGACAAGTTTTAAGGGATTTCCTAAATTTCACATATTCTTTCTCTAAATGCAAGCTGAAAGGTAAAGAATTCCAAATATTTGGAGCAAGAAAGGCGAAACAGCTGTCTTTAGTAGTTTCCAACTTAATTTCTATATAAAAAGGAATTGTCAGTAGTTCTTGTTGACTGGAACGTAAAGTGCGATTAGGACAGTAAGGAATAATAAAATTAGAGAGATAGGGAGGAGAGCCTCATCAGAAAGCTTGAAGCCTTCAAATAGTAGCCATTGGCAAGCCATGAAAAAGAGCATAGCAATAGTCTAGTCTACTGAGAATGAGTGCATGTACTCAAGTTTTGAGGTTTTGGTGGTCTGAAAAAGTTGCAATTTTCAAATGAACCTAAGAAAAAAAAATAAAAGGTTTGCCTAAGTTGAGAAATGTGAGCTGAAAATTTAAAATCTTTGTCAAGCTTAACACTAGAGTAGTGACTACCTCTTTAATTGGGCTTGGAACATTCTTCATAACCACACTTGAAGAGAAGAGCATTTGTTAGTGAGCCTTAAAGCTTAGAGGTATCTAGCCATTTAGAAACTTTAGAAAGATAGATATTGAAACATTGCAAAGGATTTGGTGCTATAAGATCTATTGAAGTAATAACATGAATGTCAACAGCATGAATATCATATATGAAGAAAAACCTAAACTGAATTAAAGGCTGTATTTATTAAGCACTCTTCCCCCCATAGACAGAAAATGGGAGAAAACCTTTAGTAAATGACTCCCTAAGGTTGCCAAAGTGCCAAGTAAAGATTGAAGAGTGTGGGTGATAAAACTGAACCCTGAGGAACTCCACAATTGAGGGATCTGTTACTGGAAATACTGTTGTTCCAGATTACTTCACACGTTCTCTCTTCTAGAAATGATTTAAACCAGTTAAGAGCTTGATGTCTAATACCTATGTCAAAGAGTCTAGTAAGAAGTTGTTGGTGGTCTACAATATAGAAGGCAGCACTCATGTCTAAAAAAAAAGCAAGTACTGCCTTTCCTTTGTCAAGATTGAGATGGATGTCAGATAGTAAGGCAGTTAGAACAGTTTCGGTGCTAAAGCCTTTACAATATCCCAACTACTTAGGATGTAACACAAAAATTTTGGCAAGAAAATTAGTTAACCATAAATGCACAACTTTTTCAATGATTTTGGATTGTGAAGGAAGACTGGAAATGGGTCTATAATTGGTTGGAGAATCATTGGACAGGTTTTTGTTTTTTTTTTGAGCGCTGGACATATTTTGGCAGTTTTGAGTTGTGGAGGGAGATAACCATTATCAACACGAGCTTGGAATCTGGCTAAGTAAAGGTGGGAAAAGCTTGAGAATCGGGTTAAAGATGTAGCGCAATGGTAAGGGGTCAAAGACGGTAGCTGATGTTTGCATTTGTTTGGAAATTAGCTGCAGATCTGCTTCTGTGACTTTACTGAATGATGAAAGTTTGCTAATGTGAATCTCAGAGTGATCGAGAGTAGTTGGAAGAGTTAAACTAATGTTAAAAGAAGGAGGCATATTTTTTAAAAATTCGAATTGAATAGTCAAAATTTTAATTTCAAATGTATTTGTAAGTACAATTTGTTTTTACATTTTGAAGATCCTGCACACGCAGGCCTGTTTATAGCAGTAGGCTCTGGCAGGTGGTAGAGGGGGCCCCTTTTACTATATTTTGCCTAGAAAATCTAAATCTCCTTCCTTTAAGCACATAAGGGCAGATTTTAAAGGCCCTGCGCGCGTAAATCCCGGCCTTTAAGCACGTGGCCGGGCGAATCTTCCAAGAGGCCCGGCCACGTGCGTAAAGGCTGCGACGCGCTCTAGTGCTGGGTCTTTTGGAAGGGGCGGGCCGGAGGGTGTGTCTGGGACAGCGGGGGAGGTCTGGGATGGTCTGGGACAGCGGACTGGGAGGGAACTGGGTAAGGCCCCGATGCTTCACCGCGCGAATGTGTACAAAAACTACCCCCCATCCATGCGCCACCGCCGCCAATTTTATAACATGCGCGCATCTGCACGCGCATGTTATAAAATTGCATGTCCATGTGTGCGCGCCAGGTAGCATGCACGCGTAGTTTTTAAAAATCTACCCCTTAATGTAGGATTTGACTGGCTTGCTATCTATTGTAGTATTGTCACAAATATAGGCACACATCAAAAATCAGAACACCTCTGTGCAGCAGGCTCTGATTAATAAGGATCAGAACCACTTTGGGTTCTCCCGTTGCTAAGTGATAGAACCAGTTTCTTTAAGGTAAGTGCATAGGTGCAACAGTGTCAAACTTAGCTCAACCTATCTAATCACCTGGAGCCATCTGGTAACATTGTAGTCTAGATGAGAGTTGTGTGCGATGCCTACATTTCAACAACTGCGTCTCAGGCCAAAATATTTTCTCTTCATGATGTGTTATGTGCTGCAGATCAGCAAAAGGTGGTAAGGAGGCAAAAAAAAAAAGTGGCAAAATTGAAGCATTCATGGCCCAGACATAGAGAGACCTTAGTGGTTAGGGGGAAGAGAGAGAAGCCTACAGATCGAATAAGACCTGTGACAGCACAGTAGACACAAAGGGGAGACTGGGTGGACCAAGTAGTCCTTCTTTTCCACTGACTGCAATTTTGTTTCGATGCAATATCAGTCATCCAGGTGATTAATTTTCAGGGTGGAATAGATGAGTTCTCAGTTTACCCAACCCTCATCATATTTATGTGCTGAAACTAAATTACAGTGGTGCACAAACCCTTGTTTATGAGGGCTGTAGACTGATCTGATTTTCAGGATAACCACAACATACCGTAGGTTCATGCATTCAAAATATTTGTCCCGCATTCCTCGTGATGTGTCTCTCTGTATCCCATATTGTTTTCCCTGAGGAAACAGCCATCACTAAGCACATTCTGCCTCTCACCTGCAAGGTGGAGTTGTCTAAGTAGGGTAATATGCTACATTTAACACCATTCTCCTCTGTCATTTTATGTGAAAGAGGCAGTACTTGCAAACAGCAGGTATTTGACAGCTGCCTTGAAAATTAAGCCCCTTATTTCTTCCTGAAAAATGATAAATGCATTGAACAGCAGGCATCAATTACATGCTATATTCCTGGCATACATTTTTGTTGAGACTGGATCGTTAGAATGTGGCTTTCCTGCAGTCAGTATATTTCAGAAAAATTGCAAAAATGAAAAATAAGCAAAAGTTGGGTGTGGGAGAAAGAATGCGACACCACTTCATTCCCATGCCACAATCATCTTATTCCCCAAAAAACAGACAGTTACAGGGTTTGGGGAGGATGATGTTCATTTTTGTCTCTGGCAGCACTATTGCTACCTACTTTGGTACCCTATGCAGATAATTATTGTGTCACCTTTCCTCCCCTTTCTTTACCCCACCCTCCCTCCGACTATCACGATCTAGCCTCTCTCTTTCACCTCATGACAACCATGGTCTTTTTTCTCTTCTTTCCTCCTCCACCCAAATTATGATCCTCTCCTTTCTTAGACCATAACCTCCTGATACTTTCTCTCTCGCCACCAGACCAGACATCGACTGCCCCCCCCCGCTCTTCCATACAACATATGAAATGGCCGGCGACAGCAGCAGTGGATGCAGGGGCAGTATGAAGAAGCAGCAATCCATGCAACAAGGAGCCTGCGAGCCAGCCTGTGTTCACAAGCTTTGCAGTATCCCTGCTTCCCACATGTGCAGGCCTGGATTTACGCACAGGCACACTAGACCTGTGCCTAGGGTGGCAAACTTCCCAGCAATTGCCACCCTGCGGGCCTTCCAGTCCCAGTCCTGGCCCCCCCTGCTGGTCCTCTGATTATTTTTGCTGCCGTTGTCATCCACTTGGGTCTGCAGCCACCTCAGATCTCTGGCTGGTCCCTCTGTTTTGAAAATGTGGTGCCCTAGGCAATTGCCTATGTTGCCTACGCCTAAATCTGGGCCCGGACGATGCAGCATACTTTGCTTTTAGAGCTGCCATTTCTCCTGTTTCCCCCAGGAATGTTTAATGTTTCCTGCTAATTTTTTGTAGGAAGTCTTATTTCTCTAACAGTTTGAGAAAATACTGGAGAAACAGAAATATGTTACATTATGAAAAGTCTGGTTTCTTTTTCTAATTTGTGGTCACTTATTTTGGGTTTGGTAAGGGCCTGAGTTTTGCATATGGGACCAAGAAAAAGTATTCTGCTAACTAGCCAATTTAGATTCCTTTTCGAACCTTAATAATGTTTTCTATTTTTAGACTGCCTTTCAAATTCTAACTCAAGTTGGTTTACATTTTTTTCAGGTATGACAAATCCCTTCCCCAAAAAGCTTACAATTAAGTGGGTCCCTGAAATAATGAGAAATAAAATGACTTGCAGTGTAGGCGATCTGCTCCCCAGAGGGGAGGAGTTAGCAATCTGATGTAGATCTGCTCCTCCAGAGGGGAGGAGTTGGCAATCGCTTGTAATTCTGCTGCTCGGAGTTAGTAATCTGTTATCAAGCTCCTCCAGTAGGGGGAGGAGTAGCAGTCTGTTATGGATCTCCTCCTGGAGAGGGAGGAGTTAACAATCTGTTATCAATTCCTGCTACTAAGAGTAGCAATCTGTTATAAGTCCGCCAGAGGGTTAGCAATCTGTTGTGAATGCCCCTGCCAAGGGAAAGAGCTAACAATTGTAATACTCCATAGGCAGAGTTAATGATCTGTGGTGGATTGGCTTCCCACAGAGTGGCAGTTGCATAATACCGCTCTAGTACTATAAAGGATGACACTGAGATGAATTGTGAATCCCTGGGCCGATGGCAGATGACAGCACCCTCAGGAGGATATCCTGAGAGGGACCACCGGCTAGGCTGGAGTATGGAGACAAACACAGATAGTTCTTTATTGGACAGGAAGAAGAACCACCAGAGGTGGCAGTAGTGAGCTGATGTGCTTGGCGGGACTGAAGTCCCTTTGATACTGGAATTGCGGTCTCTGGGTTGCTGAGCTGTAGAAAGACTATAGGTAGTGAGTAGACAGGGTATGCTGGATACATAACCAGTAGAAGATGATACACTCACAACTGTAGATATCTGCAATGGCTTCTATGCACAGTCTTCAGTATATTCAGGAATAGGAGCAGTAGGCTAGTGCTGGTTCCTATGTGCAGTCTGAAATGAGAACTCACATTATCTGTGTAGGCCATGGTTCAGAATCCGTATTACACGAAATAAATCAATACCCAAATTATAGCAAGAAAAAATGAATGCAAGAGGCACTATATGATAGGGATGTGAATCGTTTTAGGACGATTAAAATTATCGTCCGATAATTTTAATATCGTCTTAAACCGTTATGGAACACAATACAATAGAGATTCTAACGATTTATCGTTATAAATCGTTAGAATCGTGAGCCGGCACACTAAAACCCCCTAAAACCCACCCCCGACCCTTTAAATTAAATCCCCCACCCTCCCGAACCCCCCCCCCAATGACTTAAATAACCTGCGGGTCCAGCGGCGGTCCGGAACGGCAGCGGTCCAGAACGGGCTCCTGCTCCTGAATCTTGTTGTCTTCAGCCGGCGCCATTTTGGAGGTCGTTCAGCGAGGCGCCGGAACCCTCGCTGAACGACCTCCTGCAGTCGATCTCCTGCCGGCGCCATTTTCCGTACGAAAACGATTCGCGGCGGGAAATCGCTCCCTGACCCCCGCTGGACCTCCAGGAACTTTTGGCCAGCTTGTGGGGGGCCTCCTGACCCCCACGAGACTTGCCAAAAGTCCAGCGGGGGTCCGGAAGGACCTCCTGCCGTCCAATCGTGTTCGTCTATGGCCGCCGCCATTTTTCGGCACCATTTTGGAAAATGGCGCCGGCTGAAGACAACAAGATTCAGGAGCAGGAGCCCGTTCCGGACCGCTGCCGTTCCGGACCGCCGCTGGACCCGCAGGTTATTTAAGTCATTTGGGGGGGGTTCGGGAGGGTGGGGGATTTAATTTAAAGGGTCGGGGGTGGGTTTTAGGGGGTTTTAATGTGCCGATTTTTCGATTTTTCACGATTTTTCACGATATTTTACCCCCCCAAACGGCAACAATACGATTCCCTCCCCCTCCCAGCCGAAATCGATCGTTAAGACGATCGAGGACACGATTCACATCCCTACTATATGACGGTCATTGTATACAAAATAGATATAAGCTCCTTGATATAGCAGAATTCCTTCTTTTGTGTTTAATTCTTCAGAGTCCAGCAGTACTCTCAGACTTCCATTCAGGAAGGATCTATTGCATCAGGGTTCCATGCTGTACGACAATTGGGTTGGTTTTGTCTTATGGTTTGGCCCTTGAGAGGACTCAGTTGCTGAAGCATGGTTATTTTTCCACAGTGAATTCCACTGTGCTCCAGACCAGAAAGTTTTCTGCTTCTCTAGCTTAGAGTTTGGAGGCTATTCGAGAGCTGGTGTGAGGAGTGAGATTTTCATCCTCTCACAGTTGACATTTCATTGATGTTGGAATTTTTACAGGAAAGCTTGCTTAAAGGCTTAGCCCTTAGCACTTTGAGGGTGCAAGTAGAAGCTCTCACATGTTGTGGAGAATGAGTCAATAGTGGGACATTGCCTCCTATCTGTGTCCAAGGTTGGTGGAGACAGTTAAGCATTTATGTCCTCCCTTGTGGCTACTGGTGCCTCTTATGGACCTTAGCCTGGTCTTGAATTTCTTGACTATCTGTTTAGCATGATCAGTTTCAGAGCTGCAGGCTCCTCCTTGCTGTGCACTGTTTCTGCAAATGGCTCCGGGGGCAGTAACTTTTCTTTTTGCCGAAAGTGGTTTCAGACTTTCCAGGACTGAGATAGAGATGGCCGTGAATATCATCTGTTGTGTGCTTTGGATGTCAAGTGACATCAGATATGATACTGGAAGATTGCTGACTCTTTCAGGTAGTCTGAGTGACTGTTTGTGCTCTATGGTGGAGAAACTAGGCGACTATAGCCCGTTGGGTAAGAGAAGTCATCTTGGCTGGCTATGTGGATGCTGAGGTTCCATTTCCTAAACAGAGTAGGACATTTTCCACCAGGGTTGTAGCGGTATCGTGGCTGGAGCTTTGGTGGTTGTCTCCTGTTGAGGATTGCCGAGCAGAGATAGTCCTCCTTACACACTTTCTGAAATTATTGCCAATGGGACGTTTGGGATCAGCACGCCACCATTTTTGCACGTGTGTTGTTGATGGGATCGTGGGCAGCTTTCCACCCTGTTCAGGAGTAGCTTTTGTACATCCCACTTACGTGGATTGGCCTGCCTGGCTGAGTACAGAGGAAGGAGAAATTACTACTTACCTGATAAATTTCTTTTCCTCTAAGGCAGGCAGGCAGGCTAATCCACAACCCGTCCTCAGCTGCTGATTGGCCTTTTAGTTCATTCTTATATGCTAAGAATGCAGAGTATTGTTACTGTTTATTTGTTGAAGGACTGCTAAGTGTTATAAACAGCCCCTAAGTATAATGAATGTTAATTATTTTACCTGTGCTCAGTGTTCCAGTTGTTAATAGTCATGCTCAAGTCTAATTAGTTTGTCCAGTTTGGCTTTTCCAGAGAATAGTGGTAGGCTGATATTGGGGCAGGGCTTTAAATCCATGACATCAGCTTTACTCTTTCTCCATCTGCTGGTAGAGGTGCATAACCCACTCATATGGATTGGCCTGCTTCCATAATGGAAAGGACATTATCAGCTTAGTAGTAATTTCTCCATGTTGGCTGAATACCAGCCAGATGGCAACCCTAGTAGCAATGATACATTTTTGGCACCATTGCAGCCAGACACTTTATAGAATTGTGGTGGGGACCAGGTAGGAGGCAATAAAATGTTTTCAGGGTCTTGATAGAGCCTTACAAGCTTATGGGATAAAGCAAGAGAGAGCTCAAGGTTTATAAAACACCAGAGGGCATTCAGCCAATCATATTTCTTGATTGGTAGACACGTTTCCTACCCTGCATTTTTACTGCCATGACAGCTCCACTGCAGGCTACAAGGGAACCTTAATCCATGGTAAGTTCTACAATTTAAATGAAAGCAATGTATGGGGCAAAAAAGATTATATGGAAAGGATAGCCTACATTTATTTGTTGCAGGAAAGAGGATGCTAAGTGAAAAATTCAGATCATACATTATCCGGCATTTAAATTAGGGAACGGGGGTGGTAGGAGGTGGCCAGTGAAATTGACACATCACCCTCAAACAATACAGGAAGTGGGAAGAGAAAGTAACAAAATCAATGAGTTAAAAAAAAAACAGAAAGGTGACTAAGAAGAGCATCTGGAATGCTATGACCAGAAATGCTCCTAGCCTGAGCAATAAAATCCCAGTGCTGCAGGAGTGCTGGTGGAGGCAGACTTGGACATTGTTGCTGTTGCGAAGACATGGTTCACCAATTCTCATGTTTGGGATACAGCTATCCCAGTCTATAACTTAAGGAAGGGCAGAGTTGACAGAAAATGGGGAGGAGTAGCTCTTTATGTTAATACAATATCCATGCAACTGAACTGCAAGCAACATGGGAGATTGAGAAAAAGCATTATCAACCATCCTAAAAATAGAAGATGGTGCTTCCATTTTTACTGATTTGATCTACAGGCCTCCAACTCAAACAAGATCTAGACAGAGATATGACCAAAGACATAAAAAAACGGTGGGAGAGAAGAGAGATGGATACCAGATGTAAATTGGAACATCTCTTCTGCAGAATCTACAAGAAATAGAGAGATGCTCAAACAAATGATAATGGAACCCATGAGGGATGGTGTGATACTTGATGAAGTGCTCACTAATAGAGATAACCTCTCTAATGTTTGGGTAGGGGCTGTTCTGCTTCCATTAACTGTGAGCAGATTTGATGTTTGTTATGTATATGTTCCTGCTTGTAAATTAGTGTGATGTCACAGAAGGACTACAAGCCCCTATAATCAATGTAGTCTTGTTCTTATGTTGCTGCTAGCCCTTTATGGTCACATGTTTCTGGCTGACACTGATTCTGGGCACTTCCAATTGGCTCAGATTCTGGTTCATGCCTGCTGGGAGGCTTTCAGTGTGCATGTGTGCTTCTGAGAGAAAGAAGAAAGAAGCAAACAGCTTCTCATCTTTCCTGTTCCTTGGGAAGCTACTTCCATTTTACCAGATATATACAATAATTGTACTTAAATCTCCAGTATAATTCCTACAATAGCTATTGCTCTGAACCTGAGATCAAGCTCTCCTCTTTCTTCCCCTTCAAGACGGCAACCAGTAATATGTTTTGATTGCCTGTTAGAATAAAACACTGTTGGAATTTAGACAAGGTGACTTCACTGGAGATTCAGTACCTGGTTTAGCTGAATGAATAGCAGGGTATGTGTGCTATGAGATCAATACAGGGGCTCACTTGAGCACAAGTGATCATCAGATGGTATGATTCAATTTCATGAATCGGATACAGAGAAGTCATACGAAGACCCGAGTTTTGAGTTTCACACATACAGACTTTGTCAAAATGGGGATGTACCTGGAGGAAGAACTGGAAGACTGGGAGAAAATGGGTGGGCCAAGTTAAAAGGAGCTTTTACAAAGGCAACAAATCTATATATTAGAAAAATAAACAAGAGTAAGAAGAAAAAGAAACTGATCTGGTTCTCAAAGGAGGTGGCTGAAAAAAAGGCAAAAAGAAAAGCGTTCAAGAAGTATAAAGGAACCCAAAAAGAGGAACACAGGGAAAAATATTTGATAAAACTGAGGGAGATGAAAAAAGAAATCAGGAAAGCAAAAGGACAAGAGGAAGAAAGGATTTCCAAAGAGGTAAAGTGAGGTGACAAAACATTTTTCAGATATATCAGAGAAGGAAGGGAGACCCAAAGTGGAAGAGTAAAATTGAAAGGTAACAAAGAGCAATGACTGGAGAGAGATGAAGAAATGGCAGAAATATTTAACAAATACTTCAGTTCAGTGTTCACTAAAGAAGACCCTGGAGAAGGACAGTTGTTGTTTGACAAGGCCGTAGATAGGGATGGGGTAGATGAAACTCAATTTTCAGAAGAGAATGTATGGGAAGAGCTAGGTAAACTGAAAGTGGACAAGGCCATGGAGCAGAATGAGGTACATCCCAGGATACTGAGGGAGCTCAGAGATATTCTGGCAGCTCTACTAAAAAAAAAAACTGTTCAGTAGATCCAAAGAGTGGTTGTGGTCCCACTTCACAAGAGTGGTAGCAGAGAGGAGGCTGGAAACCTCAGGCCGGTTAGCCTCACCTCAATGGTGGGAAAATTAATGAAGATTCTCCTTTCCTTCAGCAAGGTGAACTATCTACAAACAGGTGGGTTGCTGTACCCGAGGTAGCATAGATTCACCAGGGGAAGGTCCTATCAGACAAATTTAATAGATTTTTTTGATTAGGTGACTAGAGAATTGTATCAAAGATGAGCGCTCAATCTGATCTACTTGGAGTTCAGCAAAGTTTTTGATATGGTTCCACATAAGAGGCTTGTGAATAAAATGAGAAGCTTGGGAGTGAGCACCAAGGTGGTGGTGTGGATTACAAACTGGCTGACTGATCGGAGACAGTGTGTAATGGTAAATGGAACTTACTCTACAGACAGGACTGTGTTAAGTGTGAGCAACATTGCAGAAGGGTTAGAAGGTAAAGTTTGTCTATTTGCAGGTGGTAGTAAGATCCGCAATAGAATGGACACTCCTGAAGGAGCAGAGAAAATGAAAAGTGATTTAAGAAAGCTTGAAAAGTGGTTGAAGACTTGGCAGCTGGGATTTCAATGCCAAGAAGTGCAGAATCATGCATCTGGGATTCGGTAATCCAAAGTAGCTCTATGTGATGATGCAGGATAAGAGACTAATGTGTACGGACTGGAAGAGGGACCTTGGCGTGATAGTGCATGGACCAAGAGAGGATTTCTGGTGATTTGAAGATGGCAAAGCAATGTGAGATGGTGATAGCTAAAGCCAGAAGATTGCTGGGCTGCATAGAGAGAGAAACAAACAATAAGAAAAAGCAGGTATAATGCCCTTGTACAGGTCCTTGGTGAGGCCTTACCTGGTGTACTGTTCAGTTCTGGAAACTGTATCTCAAAAAGGAGAGAAACAGGATTGAGGTGGTCCAGAAAAGGGTGATCGAAATGATGTGGAGGCTCCTCATCAGAAGACTTATGAGGAGAGGCTGAAGGATTTAAATATGCATACCCTGGAAGAGAGGTGGTGCATTGGAGATATGATATAGACCTTCAGATACCTGAGAAGTTTTTAATAATGCAAGAACTTCAAACCTTTTCCATGGGAAATGAAACTCCAGGGAGGATGACTCAGAACCAACATCAGGAAATATTTCTTCAATGATAGAGTGGTGAATGTCTGAAATGCCCTTCCGGAGGAGGTGGTGGAAGATAAAAACAGTCAACGAATTCATTCAGGCATGGGATAAACACTGTGATTCCCTAAAGGTTAGAGGCCAGAATTGAAGAAAAAGGGTTCATGAACCCGCTAGCTATTGTGGTTAGTACCTTTAACAGAAGGAATGGGGATTACTACCCTTAACTAATAAGCCTTGAAACTTTTGATGCAACTGCAACATCTCTCTCGCTTCGATGGGGGGGGGGGGGGGGGGGGGTATTGGACTCAGATGACAGCCAGCATGGACCCTGACTATTACAGTCTGGGGTACTAATATGGAGACAGAAGGGAAAAAGCACAGGACTGCTTCCATGGTCAAATCCTAAAGCAAAGCAAATTAAGCAGCTTTGTCTGAATTTTCTAGAAGGTTCTTCACCCATTAAAAATGCTGCTAGCAGTAATTTGTTTTATGGGTTTGACAGTTGTCTGGTTTTAATTGTAAATGTTACTTCTCTTATCGTAAGGCTTGGGGTAAACTGCATGGATTAGCCTTAAGAGAAACATGGGAGAACCAATACAGCATGGCAGAAACTGCCATAAAAAGCTTGTTGGGCAGACTGAATGGCCTATTTGGCTCTTTTCTGCCATCATTACCATGTCAAAGCACCTAAAAATATGAAGTTCATAGGTGCTATATTTTTTGGTCTGGCAATTTCTTCCTTCTCTTTTTTTTTTGTTTCTATTCAATTGGAACCAACCTCTTTTGGGCTATGGCATTTGGAGACTTCACTTGGAAGAACCTAGGGATTTTTGTCCTTTGACCGCCTTTTCCAACTCCAGCAACAGTTCTTCACTATGCCCCTAAGTCTGTGGCTTATTTCCTCTAGGAGACCATGAACAGTACCTCTACAGTATCCCCCAACTGACCAAGGAACAGGAAGATTTAACCCAGGAATTGAACCCAGCCCTGCAAATGGCAGTGTACACCACTGCTACTGAATGAGCCTGATAGTTGCTTTTAATAAATTAATAGTATGTGTTGCTGTGTACTGGTTTGATTTGTTAGACTTCAAGCCTGCACACAGTGAGTCTTACACAGTAAGAACATCTGCAGACCTAGTAACATCAATTCTTTTACCCTGTGGTTTTCCCCCAATTTTATGAACCACCCTATGTATTCCAGCATCAGTTTTCTTGGCCAAGGGCCACAGGCCACCAACTGCAGCTTCCTTCAGAGCTTGGGTTCTTGTGTACCCTAAGCCTGATCAGCCCAGGATCAACTTTGTCACTGTTTTTATGGTTGCAATGTAAACCGGAGTGATAATTAACTCTGTTATTTGAACTTCGGTATAGAAAAGTTATAAATAAATAAATAAATAAATAAATCATTGTTATTTGGTATGCTGATTCTTCCCAGCCTTAGGAGAATACCTTATCTATTTGCACCACTCAGGCATAGAGGTGACAAGGCCCTATATATTCCAAGCCCAGTTATGACCAATGTTGGTTCCAGGCTATATTTTTGTCAGATCTTTTATTACCAGACATATAAGACATTCTGAAGAGTGAGAGGGATGGGAAGAAGGGAGATTTTTTTTTTTTTGCAGTCTTATTGTGCTAAATCATGCATTTGTGGTGTAAAATTTGTGGAACAAATACTATTTTGAAGGTCTAGAGGAAAGAGATGCGGTATTATCATCACTGATGACTTCAAGATAGCTAGTCAGCATACAAAAACAGGAAAGCTAATGGTAAAGAGAGGTATCACTCATAGACATAGGGAAGTAATATTTTTCTACAGGTCTCATCAGATGAGAGATCCTTTCCTCCCTTCCCCTCCCACACACATCTTGAAGACTGTATGCAGATCTGGAGACCACATCTACAAAAGGACATTGGTAAGATAGAGGTAAATCAAAGGGGGGACCATCAGAATAGTGCATAGCCTACACTATAAGTCATACATAGAGATAGTGAAGGAGCTAAAGATGTATTTTCTGAAAGAAAAGTGGTAAAAGGGAGATATGATACATAGATTCAACCATGTAAACGGCATCAATAAGGGACTAGAAGATAACATTTTCCAAAGAATGAAAAGCTAAAGGACAAGGGATCATTATATAAATGGAGAGGGAGGTTCCAAAGGAATGCAAGAACATAGTTTTTCACAGAAGTGATGATGGATGCCTGGAGCAGACTTTCAGCAGAGGTGGTAGAAGCAAAATTGTGGTAAAATTCAAGCATACATGAGAGAGAGGGAGACAAAAAAAAGAGCCTTAGTGGCAGGGGGACGGAGGGAAAAGACTGCAGATGGAGTCAGATCTGACAGCATGATAGTCAAGGGCAAATTTATTTAACTCTTTTCTATACCGACATTCATGATCAGTATCATATCACATTGGTTTACATGGAACAAGGGGGTTATAGCTGTAACAGACCATTTAACAAGAAGCAAAAGATACAAAAAACAAGATGAAATGAACTTGGGAGCTGAGGTAGCCGGAAACAGAGGACAGAAGAGGTAAATAAAACTTAACAGACAGTGGAAGGGGGGGGGGGGGGTGCCTAGCTGCATATATAGCGAAGTATGACTAGGTGGCACTTTGCATGGTTCGGAAAGTTTAAGGGAAGGCTTGAAGGAATAGCCAGGTCTTGAGTTTTTTCCGAAATGTTACAAGGCAGGGTTCCAGTCTGGGGACATGGCATTCCAAATGGCAGGTCCCGCTGTCGAGAATGCCCGTTCTTTCGTGGTTGTATGACTTGTGGTTTTGGTTGAGGGGACTTGCAGGGTTCCTTTGTACGCTTCTCTGATGGGTCTTGTAGAGGTGTGGAGTCTGAATGGGACCTGAAGGTCGAGCTGTAGCTGTTTGTGGATGGTTTTGTGGATTATGGTGAGGGATTTGTGTAAGATTCTGTAATTTATTGGAAGCCAGTGCAGGTTCTGGAGGATGGGTGTGATGGTCCTTATCTGCTGACTACTGCCATGTTTGTATGCAAATTCAACTCTCCAAATGGCAGTGCATTTGCTGTGCATAAATGCATGCAAGATATGAAATTTGAAGTACATCTGGATGGGGCAGGGAAATATTAGACATCATGCATGATATGATGAATAGTAGTGTGTGCAGCACAAAACAGCTCTTCCAAACAAGATTATAAAGGGGATGGGGTAAGAGATAAAGAATCTTGGAAGCTCCATACAGAACTAGTGGAGCCCACTCTTTCCAGAATACACTCACAAAATCAAGCCTAAATGTGGGTACAAAACAAAACAAAACAAAACACCTCTGTCAGGATCACCTTGAGCCCTCCTTAGGGCTCCGGAAAGTTTATCCGGATTACTAAACCAATCTGTTCACACACCCAGTGAAGTTCGATCCTCCTATCTATCAGGACATATGTTCATTCCATATTCGTCCGGAATGTACTCTCCATCTGATCCGGTTTTGGACTGGACTGAATATTCTTTTCAGACATGCTTTTAGGCTGATTTTTCACCCTGAATTTTTTCCCCATGGTTTTTTGATTGTATTGACTTGCATTTGCTACTTGATCATCTCATAAGTTTTTATCTTTGTACCTTTACTCTTTTGTTTCATAGGTTTGGATTTTGTTTAAGAGTTATACCCCTTTTATGAGGCTCACTGTTCAATAGTTTCCTATATCTGACATCAGTTTATCCCTTTGGCTCCCAGGTTCCATGTAACCCTGTTCTTTGTATTGCTCTTTGCATCTTGAGTTTCACTGTAAACCGATTTGATATGTATCCTTATACATGAAGGTCGGTATATAAAAGTCCTAAATAAATAAATAATACTGAAAATTTGGTGTGGATAGGACACTAAACACAGAAGCTATTGGGGCGGAGGGGAATAAAGGGGAGACCAGCAATCCCTTCAGAAAGTTGGCTAAAAAAAAGTGAGACTGAAAGAGTAATGAGAGATAGGAGACAGACACAAGGAAAAGATTTAATGGAAGCAACAGATATGTTAAAGAGGCAAAGATCTAACTTTGCTTTTATAGCATATTTATTTATGTATTTGAATATTTATAACCCACAGACCTAAAAAAAATATCAAATTACAAAAATGCTTTTGGGTAGGGTGAAAAGAGGGCAGGTATGCAGTTAAGAGAACGCTTCCTTCTCAGAGTTTTGTAATGGTTTCAAATTTATGATAATTAAAACAATTTTGCATGTGTTACCATCTACCAGTATGCTGTGCATTTTGTACCTTTCCACATACTCCTTCCCCCCTCAATAATGGGACCAGTACAATTTTCATGATTTTAATATTAAAATAAACATTTAGTCTATTTAAAATACTTTATTAATCCTCATCCCATCCAAAGTTTGCACTATGTAGCGAATCCTTGTCTATGGTTGTTCTGTGAAATGTTTCTATTTTGCCACTGAGTGGTGCTGGCGCTCCTTTGTTTAGCTACCATTATCTACTTTAAATGGTAATGTATGATGACAAATAACATAATGTCAGATATGGAGAAATGGGACATACTCTATCTCGGAGGGGTTAGAAATACAGGTATTGAGAAACAGCAGAGAATGTAACTGCTCATTTAGTTATCAAGTAGCTGTGGTGGGATTCACCTGTTCTTTTCTATTTTCTGTTTTTCTGTGTTTAAATTAAATAAAAACAAAAGTTTAAAACAGCATAACATGAAACCTGCTGAGTCACTTGTAATGGAATGTGAGTGTACTGAATTATAATATCTACTATGTCTGAGATGCTTTCTAGGTCTCTGAAGAAGAAATGGCTGAGGGGGGATATGATAGAGATCTATAAAATCATGAGAGGTCTAGAATGGGTAAATGTGAATTGGTTATTTATTCTTTTGGATAATAATAGAAGGACTAAGGGGCACTCCATGAAATTTGCAAGTAGCACATTTAAAACAAATCTGAGAAAATTCTCTCTCACTCAACACACAAGTTCTGGAATTTGTTGCCAGAGGATGTGGTTAAGGCACTTAGGGGGTCATTTTCAAACGCTTATCGCATGCGAAAAGTCCCTTTTCGCGTGCGAAAGCATGCTGGGGGCAGAGTCGGGGCAGCAAGGAGGTGGACTCCGCGGTGTCTTCGCTGGCGGCGATAAGGTAAGAAACTTTATCGTCGCCAGTAGCATGCCCAATAGAACCACCTTTCATGGGTGCGAAAGCCAGCAGCAAAAACACTGCGGTGGTGCGAAGACTGCCGGGTTTCGCAGGCCCACCCCCCCTTTCGCCCCCCGCTCCCCATTGTCGCTGGATTCACCTTTCTGTGATAGAATGGTGAATCCAGGCCTTAGTGTAGCTGGGTTTAAAAAAGTTGGATAAGTTTCTGGAGGAGAAATAGCTGTTAATTAAGTTGACTTAGGGAATAGTCACTGCTATTACTGTCATTAGTAGCATGGGATCTACTTATTGTTTGGGTACTTGCCAGGTACTTGTAACCTGGATTGGCCACTGAAACAGGATGCTGGCTTGATGGACCTTTGGTCCAACCTAGTATGGCAACTTATGTTCTTTTGAAGATGAATGATGCAGTTTATTGGACTATCCTCTTCCAACAAGGGGAATTTAAGACTACAAAGTTCCAAAGGTCTATAAACTAAGAACAGGAAAATCAGTGTCATAAAACATTGAACGGGACTGGACACATTTTCTTAAGTGACAGCAGAAAAACAAACTTGCAAAGTTAAATTGTATAGTCTGCATGTAGTACTGTAGGAAATCAGATGATTTATTTTTCTCCAGATGGGATCTCTTATTTCAAAAAGCCTCAGTAGTTGGTAGCTTGCTAGCTGTGCGATTGCCAACACCATTCACATTGTCATAGGTGGCAGCTGAGCCTCATTTCTACCAGGGAAAGATCTGGCCCACCACAAAGTGACCTTCGGGAAAGGAACTGTGCAGGTCTGTCAAATATCCAGTTAATTGGATAGCCTTCTGCAACCCTTATTACATAATTTGAACTCTTAACTAGATGTATGTAGAGTTTATGTAAACATTAAAATTCTAACATAAAACATCACTGCTGGTGATGGTCACAGTATTTTCAATTTAACTTTGGGGTTGAAAGGAATAAAATATTTTAAATTACACAAAAATTTGATGTTCCAATATGTTAACACCCTATACTACAAAGGGTTTGGAAAATAGAGAGATTGATCATAAACTGGTATCACACATGTCATAGATAGTATTAAAACTGTTACAAATTTTTTTTTTTTTTTACTTATGATTGAGGTTGTAAGTTAATTTAATTTAGAAAAGAGTAGCATATATAGTGAGAATAAGATAGAAATTCTAAACCATTTAACAGGTGCATGTTTAAAGCTCAGTCTATTTGAGTTTGGTAGCAGATTAATGGAAGGATGACAAAGAGTGACCCAATAAACTGGAGCTAGTCCTGCATGCTTCCCATGGGAATACTCGAGTTTTGTTATTGGGGAATTTGAGCTAATTACAGAGGTGAAGAAGAGTTGAAAATCACAAGTTTGTGTGTGTTCCATGGTAACAAGTGGAGACCTGTTGCATAGACCCAGAGCAGCATGGAATCAGAGTTTATTCAGCAAGACCACACAACTGAGGCAATTAAAGATAACTGTAGAACTTGGGGTAATGATATGAAACTCCAGGGGGAAGACTGAGAACCAATATTGGAAAATATTTCTTCACAAAGAGTATTGGATGCCTGGAACGCCTTCCCAAAAGACATGGTGAAGATGAGATTGGTAATGGAATTCAAAAGGGCATCCGATAAACATCATGGATCCCTAAAGGCTAGAGGATGGAAATGAAGAAATAGGGTAACATTAACTTAGTAACATTTCTGCTTGGGGGTAACTTGCACAGAACAGCAGTTACTACCTGTAACAGAAAGCAGAGGGCTCACTTACTACCAAAATCAACTTGCTGGGCTGACTGGATTGTTCATCATTTAGTATGTTACTATGTAAAGTAAAATTGCTTAATGTATAACAGGTATTCTCCGTAGACAGAAGGACAATTCAGCCACACAAGTGGGAAAGGTCATCCTTTCCCTGTTGTAGTGGAATGTGATTTTCAGAGCTCAGAAAGATCTAGATGTCTTTGAGCATGTGTGAGTGTACCCATTTAGCCACCACTATGCTAGTTTCTTCAGACTTTCTAGAAGCTAAGCTTCAACTGTACATGTGGGACTGTGTGGCCGAATGGTCTTGATGTCTATAAGAACATAAGAAAATGCCATACTGGGTCAGACCAAGGGTCCATCAAGCCCAGCATCCTGCTTCCAACAGTGGCCAATCCAGGCCACAAGAACCTGGCAAGTACTCAAAAACTAAGTCTATTCCATGTTACCATTGCTAATGGCAGTGGCTTTTCTCTAGGTGAACTTAATAGCAGGTAATGGACTTCTCCTCCAAGAACTTATCCAATCCTTTTTTAAACACAGCTATACTAACTGCACTAACCACATCCTCTGGCAACAAATTCCAGAGTTTAATTGTGCGTTGAATAAAAAAGAACTTTCTCCGATTAGTTTTAAATGTGCCCCATGCTAACTTCATGGAGTGCCCCCTAGTCTTTCTACTATCCGAAAAAGTAAATAACCGATTCACATCTACCCGTTCTAGACCTCTCATGATTTTAAACACCTCTATCATATCCCCCCCCTCAGTCGTCTCTTCTCCAAGCTGAAAAGTCCTAACCTCTTTAGTCTTTCCTCATAGGTCTATGGTGTACACCTGTTACAAGTAAGCAACTTTGCTTTCTCTGTGGAGAAACAGGACTAATTTCCGCCACGCAAATGGGCCCCCTAAGCTGAGGGTTGCAAGTCATCAATTCTTTAACTATTAGGATTCTAGGGATTGCAACTTAGATTGTAGAGTAATTAAATAAACTTTTATGTACTGACTGGCCAGAACTACTATTCCCTGCAGGAGCCATCTTCAAGGCAACAATCCTTTACAAAGTTATGAAAAGAGGATCAAGTAGCAGATTTGCAGATTTCCTCTATCAAAATGTAACAAAGAAGTTGAAGTGGCTCACATTTGACTATGTTATGAAACTGAAGACCAGGTTTAGCATAGGAGTACGAAATGCAGTCAGATACCCAGGTGGAGAGAGTTTCTTAACTGCTGGACCTTATTTCACTAGGTTAAAGGAAATACAAAATTGAGGTGATTTTCTGTACAATTTAAATCTCTAAGTAGAATAATAAAGCTCTCTTACAGTTCTATGAAGAGCTTGTTCACTTTTGTTGATTTGGGGGTTTTGGAAATAAAGTTGGTAGAACTATGGATTGATTTAAATGAAATTGGGAAACCACCTTAGGCAAAAAATATATTCTTAAAAACTTGAGTATAAGAGCATGGACTAAAAACTTGGAGCATGCTCATTCCATATGCTAAGGTTACTGTTATTAAAAATAATACTTTCCAGGAATGAAATATGAGATCCTTTGTTGCTAATGGTTCAAATGGAGGATTCATTAGTTGAGCAAGCACAATGTTTAAATCCCACTGTGAAGGGGGAAGTTTTATTTGAAAAATTTGAATGCTCTTCAAAATTGTGATGCTATGCTGCAACGGCACTTAGATGGACTCTGACCAAATTAGTCTTCAATCCAGATTTGGAGAGACTAAGCAGATACTAAAACAAAGTTGAGGTTGGGCAAATAAACAGATCTACTTTTTGACACACTAAATCGATAATCTTTTCCGTTTCAAGCTGTAGAACATCTGGGGAAAGGCTTCCTTGCTGCTAAATGACTTGCACAAGCGTGCTTTCAATATCCATACTATGAGTGCTAGAGACTCAGTGTTGGGATGAAGAAGAGTTCTGTTATATTGTGTTAGGATGTTCAGGAATACTTGTAATCATACTGGTTGAGCAACAGGTAGGTGTTGAAGTCTTGCAAACCATAATACATGATCTTCGATATATAAAAGCTTTTAAATAAATAAATAAATAAAATAACTAATGTTGCCAAATTGGGCTATTAATATCATTTCCCCTTTATCTTTGCTTAACCTGAAAAAAAATTTTCATATAAGAGGTATTGGTGAAAAAGCATACATTAGTTTTGATTCCACGGGATGGAGAATGCATCCAATGCTAGACAACTGGGTGCCAGCCTCTTTGAACAGTAAAAAGGGAGCTTGTGGTTGAATGAGTTGTGAAGAGGTTTACTCGTGAAACTCCTCAGAAATGATAAATTGAGAGTTTTACTGGTATGCAGAGACTGTTTGTGAGATTGAAGGTTATGATTCAAGGAGTCTGCTAGGATATTGTCCTTGCCTGGGAGAAAAATGACATTGAAAACTATTTCCATGTGATTCACTAGTTCCATATTTTGCATGCTTCTTTGCACAGCTTTGAAGTCCATGTTCTACCTGGTTTGTTGATGTAGGACCTTGCTATTCAGTTGTTCTTCTGGACTTGCACTACCAATCCCATCCTTGAATGGAGGCACCCATAGCTAATATTTGTTGAATCTATGGAAGAAGAAAGGTCTGTCCACAGACCTTTGTGTGTTGGGTCCACCATCTCAAAGAGTGAATGAAGAACTTGGAGAGATATATCTTGTGAGACATTGACTGCAAGTGCTAGCTCCAATGCAGCTTTAAGTGCATTGAACTTGTCTCATATGAAGCTATGCAAAATATGTGACATGAATTGTGACTACCATGTGGCCCAACATTTCCATGAAAGCTTTGGCCAATATCGATGGATTATGGTGCTCATTCTCTGAACTGGAAGAAAAACTTTCCCCTTCATGGTGTCTAGGTTTGCTTCTATGAAGTCCAGTTGGTGAGTTGGAATCTGAGTGTACTTTTGAAAGCTGACAATGAACATGAGCGAGTGGATGGTTCAGTGTGTGTAGAAGTAAACATCTTTGCTTCCTGCAAGGATCTGCTCATTATTAGTGTGTCATCTAAATAGAGAAAACCCAAAATATTGCTTTTCTTAAGATAGGCAGCCAGGATTAGTGAATATTCTTGGAGCTGCTGCTAGACTAAAAAGAGTGAATTCGATATCGATAACGCATTATTTTCATCAGCTGGTAAGAAGATGCCATCCACTGCTTCCACTGACAAACCTTCAGTGACAAAGATGCCTGTGCCAATGCATTTTGTTGCTGAAGATTCATCAGCATTCTATCCTGCTGGCATTTCTTTGGCACTGCATTGCATTGGCACAGAGATATGTTATCCAAGCCTAAGCTTGTCATTCTACCTGATGAGAAAAGTACTTCACTGTTTCAACTTCAGGTCTCTGTTCTAGAGAACTCTAAAGACCATCCAACTACATGCTGTGCAGTTAGTGACATCATGCAAGGTTTTAGGCATCGAAGACATAATTCAGGGAAGTCAGGGCTTGACATTTTGAATAGCATTTAAACGGCCTTTACTCTTTCATTATGTCAGAAAAAATGAAAAGTGGTAAAAAGTTTTTTTTTTGAGGAGACTCAGAAAAGATGCCAAAAAAGAAACATAAAGGTCTGATTTTAAGAGGGCCGTGCGCATAAATTTGGGGGTTACATGCATGGCCGGGCCTTGCGTGTGCTGCATGCATTTTTCAAAGGACCCAGCCATGCACAAACCCCTGTTATGCGTCAAAGTGCCAGGCCTGCTGAAAGGGCAGCCCGGAGAGCGTAGTCTGGGTGGGTGGGGGGGAGCGGGTCGGGACAGCGCCATTAGCCGCTGTCCCAGGGAAGTGCACGCTGGCAGCCAGCTGGCTCATGGAAGATACTTACTGCTCCAGAGGTACAAAAGTGTTAAAATAAAAAATTAGGAACTAGGTAGGGTTAGTTTAGGGGTCGGGGAATAGAGGGGAAAAGGTAGGGTTAGGAAAGTTTCTTCCCAGTGGAGTGGACTGGGAGGAAACTGGGGAAGGCCTACTCACGTCGCCACACATACTTTATAAAATTCCTCCCCCCCCCCCCCCCCCCGTGCATGTAAGTTGCGGTCCGCCTGCACACGTTGGTGTTAAAATCAGTGTGCATATGTACGCGGTTATCGTATTTTATAACATGCATGCGGCGATATGTGTATGTTGTAAAATCGGCACATCCATGTGGGCACGCCAGGAACCGCGCACACATGAACACGTGCTTGCGGCTTTGAAAATCTATGTTTAAATGAATAAAAGAATATCAATCAATAACTAGTATACAGGGGTTGTACAGCACCACCACAACATTATACAAAAAGGGTTATACTGTCAAATTTACAAGGAAATAATGTATTAAATAGCAAACAAGTCATTAATACATTAAAAAATACAGTATCAAAATATCTTATAAACCTAAATATATGCCATTAAGACCAAAACCAACATTAATTTGAAACAAAAAAATCAAATACATCAAAAATGACAATTAAAATGTGATATTTATGTTTCTGGTGGACTCTTCCCCCATCCATTTGCTGTATTTGTGTTTTCACTTTTGCATTCATATTTAAGTGTATAATTAGAACAACACTTCAGCGTTTAGTGTTTTATCAGATGTGGATTAATATTTTCTGTTTTTGTTTATTTGTTTTTCTGTCTGATTTTGACTTTTTTTTGACTAATTACTCTTTATATATGTCTTTTTGGCATTTCTTTATATTACATTTTTGTTTTAGTTAGTACACTGGTGGGGTATGATCATTTTATTCCTGTGTGTTCCATGGGACATTAGCAAAAATACTGTATTTAGGATTTCTTTGTTATGTATTATACTTGTTTGATATTTAATAAATTATAATTATTTCCTTGTAAGTTTGCCAGTATAGCCCTTTCTGTATAAAAGAAGACTAAGCCAAAAGTAAAATAATAAGAATGATTTTACTTGAAAATATGAGTGGCTTGGAAAAGAGAGCAAATGTATCCTTTCACTTCAGCAGAAGAAAAACAACTTGGGAAACCTGCATATGCCCAGAAAGATTTCCAGGTCTTTCTGAGCTCTAAGAAAGCATGTTGGCAACCATGGGATGACATCATCCAGTTGTGTCGCTGAAATTAGTCCTGTTCGTCCATAGAAAAAGATGGTTACAAAAAATATATATATATAAAAAAAAAGAGATAGTTAATTGCTGTAGTCAACATGAAAACACAAGTCCTAAACACCAACATTGCAAATAGTCTTAGCCACATCCATTAATCCTCCTCTCAACTGTGTTTGGAAGATGGGGAGGATAACTTTCAAACAACTGCAAATGGCGGTATATATGTATATATATGACCGTATGCAGATTTACTATAGTATTTTATAACCATGGATATTATAAAATATACATATCTTTACCCCGCAACATACATGTGTATGTCTGTTTATGCAAATACATTCAAGGCCAGATTTTCAAAGCCGCGTGAGCGCGCACATGGACGCATATGTTATAAAATATATTTCCTGTGTGTACATGCGTGCCAGATTTTAATGTCCGTGCGCATGTATGGGCGGGTGGCTTTCTCTGCACACGTGGGTGGGAATTTTAAATGGCAACGAGTGGCGACGCGGGTAGGGCTTCTCCAGTTCCCTATACCCCTTCCTAACCTTCCTACCCTTTCCCTTCTCCCTCTTCCTAGCTACTCACATTTTTTTTTGTTCCTCCAGAGTAGAAGTATCCAGTTATCCTCCAGAGTAGAAGTAACCTCTGCGAGCTGGCCGGTTGCCGACGTGCGCTTCCCCAGGACAGTGTCTAATGCACTGTCCCAGCCAACCCCCACCCCTCCCAGCCCACGTCCTGACCCACCCCTTTTGCAGGGCCTGGCACTTCTGCATGTAACCCCTGTTTTTTTTTTTTTTTTACACACAAGGTGTTGTGGTCCCGGTCGCTGTCCTTACCTGGTCTACTGCCCCCCTCGCCGTGCCGGGAGCCGCAAACGCTGAGGCCTGCCTGGCCGCATGGCAGCGGCGTCTCCACAAGGGAGACGCCGCCAAGGCCCGATTCTGGCTCCTCCCCCGCTGGGGAACACGCGCACGAAGGCTGGGGTTTTGAAGGTCCATCACCCAGAAGTGCTGAACCGCCCTCGCACTGACGTAGGACGCCGGCAGGATACTTAAGCTGGCGTCTGCCTCCTCTGCCTTGCAACGAGGTCGCTCCTTCGCAGAGTGCTAGTTGCTGATCCTGACTTGCTCCTGATCCTGCTGTTCCTGGCTTGCTCCTGATCCTGTTGTTCCTGATCCGCTCCTGTTCCTGCTGGTCCTGTTCCATTCCAGTTCCTTCCGTTCCTGCTCCTTCTGCTTGACTCTTCGGCTCCTGACCTCTGCTCACCTTGACTCTCCTTGCCTGCAGCCTGCCTCGACTCTGGTCCGTCCTTATGTCTCTCCGCTGCCACGCTCCTAAGTCCCAGTGGCCCGGACCCCTACGGGCTCCTCCTGGGGGGTCTCGGGTCTCCAGGGTGAAGCTCCACCTCTTCCGTACCAGCTGTGTTCCTCCTCCCGGCCTCCGTACCATCGGAGCCGCCGCTCCACCAGGCCGGCCCAAGGGTCCACCACCAGTCTCAAACCACCCACAGTTTGCAAGGCCATGGACCCGGCGGACGCAGCTGGGCTACAGGCCATACCCGGAATGGCCCAGAGGATCCAGCAACAGCAGCACTGCCTAGATGTGCTGGCTGCCACAGTCGAATGCCTGGCAAATCGCCTGGACGCCACTCCCCTGGAGGTCGTACAGCCTCCACCTCCGGTACCAGCACCGGTTTTTCCCACGCAGACTCAACTTCCGGCGCCAACTCGCTATGCAGGGGATGCTAAGGCGTGCAGAGGTTTCTTGAACCAGTGTTTCATCCGGTTCTCCTTGCTGCCGGGACAATTTCCTTCTGACTCTGTTAAGGTGGCCTACATCCTCTCTTTGCTTGATGGGAAGGCTTTGCTCTGGGCCTCTCCTATGTGGGAACACCAGGACCCGTTGTTGCAGGACTTGCAACAGTTCGTTGCCCAGTTCAAACAAACTTTTGATTAGCCCGCTCGCCTATCCACAGCAACCTCAGAGATCTTGCAGTTGAGACAAGGCTCTCGATCCCTGGCGGACTACGCCATAGAGTTCCGCACCCTTGCCATGGAGCTGGGATGGCGAGACGATTGCCTGTGCGGCATTTTCCTCAAGGGCCTTGCAGGCCACATTAAGGACGAACTGACTGCTCGAGACATTCCCAATACATTAAATGAAGTAATCGACTTGGCCGGGAGAATAGACCGCCGGCTTCAGCAACGAGCCAAGGAAGGACGGGTACCCCGCCGTCCTGTCTCCCTGGCACCAGCTTTTGCTAGACCTCTGTCAACTCCTACGACTCAACGAGCCACGTCCAACAACTCGTCCACGGAAGAACCAATGCAAATTGGGCGAACTCCCCTGACCGAAGAGGAGAGAAGACGCCGCAACCAGGGTCTCTACCTATATTGCGGTAGCAAAGACCATTTCTTGGCTCAATGCCAGGAGCGGCCGGAAAACGCCAGAGTCTAGGGAGGAAGGAGGAGCTCCCCCTAGGCTGCGCTAGTGCTGTTCCTCAATGTACTGTCCCAATTACGCTGGAGTACCCTGGAGGCTCCTTCCAAACCCTCGCCTTTTTGGATTCCGGGGCAGGGGGGAACTTCATGTTAAAGGATCTGGCACACCAACTGGGTCTCCCCACCTCAACTAGAGAACCACCACTACGGATTACCTCCATCCAGGGGACAGCCCTTCCAGGCGATATCACGGAACTCACGAAACCTTTGACCCTACGAACTGGGGTACTCCACACCGAGGAAAACTCCTTTCTGTTACTAGAGAAAACAGTACATCCAGTAGTCCTGGGGCTGCCCTGGTTGCAGCAACACGCCCCCGTGATCCATTGGGACTCGCTTCAGATTGCCCAGTGGAGCTCGTACTGTTTTCAAAATTGCCTTTCCTTGAATACCTAACATCTCGGTGTGCCGGGCTGCTCTGTCTCTCCCTCTGCCGTATCAGGACTACTCAGACGTTTTCTCCAAACAAAAGATGGAGATCCTTCCATGCCACTGACCCTTCGACTGTGCAATAGATCTTTTGCCTGGCACCACCCCTCCGCGCGGCCGGGTTTATCCCTTGTCGCTACCAGAGACACGTGCAATGTCCGAATACATTACAGAAAACCTCGCTAAAGGCTTCATTCGTCCCTCGCACTCACCCGCCGGTGCAGGATTCTTCTTCGTGGCAAAAAAGGATGGCACCCTTAGACCGTGTATCGATTACAGAGGCTTGAATACCATCACCAAGAAGGATCGGTACCCTCTCCCCTTGATATCTGAATTGCTAGACAGACTACAGGGAGCAAAGGTTTTTACGAAACTCGATCTCCGTGGAACTTACAACTTAGTTCGTATTTGCCCGGGAGATGAATGGAAAATGGCGTTCAACACCCGCGACTGACATTACGATTATTTGGTGATGCCGTTCGGACTATGCAATGCCCCAGCCGTTTTCCAAAACCTCATGAATGAGGTTCTCAGGGAGATGCTACACTCGTTTGCAATAGTGTACCTGGATGACGTCTTGATCTATTATCAAGATCTGGAGACACACCGTCAACATGTCAGATCCGTACTACAGGCCTTGGGAGACAACCATCTGTACGCCAAACTTGAGAAATGCCAGTTTGACTGCGAATCACTTCCCTTCTTAGGATACATCGTCTACTCCACGGGGTTCCGGATGGACCCTGAGAAGGTCTCGGCAATCACTAATTGGCCCCGTCCTTCTGGGCTGAAGGCCCTGCAATGATTCCTCGGATTTGCCAACTTCTACAGGCATTTCATTCCTCAGTACTCACAAAAGGTAGCCCCACTCACTGCACTCACGCGTAAAAGGGGGCTGACACCCAGGATTGGCCTGAAATAGCCTGCTTAGCCTTTGAAGAGTTGAAGCAGGCATTCTTGGAAAGATTCCTGCCTATGCCATCCGGATCTGCAACGCCCCTTCATAGTGGAAATAGATGCTTCCAACATTGCTGTCGGGGCCGTTCTCAGTCAACACTCTGCCATGCTCTTACTTTTCCAAGAAATTCTCGCCCGCCGAAAGTAACTACGGCATCGGGGACAAGGAACTTTTAGCAATCAAAATCGCCTTCGAAGAATGGAGGCAGTGGCTTGAGGGAGCCAACCACCCCGTTACCATGTATACGGACCATAAAAACCTAGAGTTCCTGGCCCACGCCCAAAGGCTGAACCCCCGACAGGCCAGGTGGTCTCTTTTCTTCAGCCGCTTTGACTTCTTCCTACGGTATCGCCCCGCAGTGAAGAACATCCGGGCTGACGCTCTGTCTCGCACCGCTCAACCGGAGGAGGAGAAGGAACTGCAACACATCGTGGACCCCGCACGCATCCAGCTAGTGGCCACTACGATAGACTTGACAGCAAAGACAATAGTGCCGAGGAGGCTCCTCAGAAGGGTTTTGAGTTGGGGCCATGACTCTTTGTCTGGAGGACACGCAGGAAGAGAGAGAACGTTAGACCTAGTAAACCGCTTTTATTGGTGGCCTGGCCTTCGACGTGATGTTTCTCTCTATGTTAAGTCATGTCCAACTTGCGCGGAGAGGTCTACTGCAACCGTTACCCGTGCCCACAGAACCCTGGACCCACATAGCCACGGACTTTGTGGTGGAACTACCTCCTTCCCAAGGCAAGACAGTTGTTTGGGTCATGGTGGACCGCTTTTCTAAAATGGCCCACTTCGTGCCGCTAGCCAAGTTACCCTCCGCACCAGAGTTAGCTTTGTTATTCACGCAACACATATTTCGTATCCATGGACTGCCCCAGGACATTGTCTCCGACCGAGGCCCGCAGTTTACGGCTCGGTACTGGAAAGCCTTATGTAAGAAATTTGAGATACAACTCAGCTTCTCTACCGCCTTCCACCCGCAGAGCAACGGGCAAACGGAACGAATGAATCGTTCTCTAAAGACGTTCCTAAGAACTTTCACCAACGAAAGACAAGATAACTGGGTAGAACTGCTACCCTGGGCGGAGTTCGCTTACAATAATCAAGTGCACGCAGCTACGGGGAGATCACCCTTTCAAATTGTCTACGGGAAGCAACCCAAACCACCTTTGCCAGTGCCAGTACCGGTAACTTCACCCGCGGCTCAGCTGACTGCCCAATAACTGGGCAAACTCTGGACGTCTATACAACGGAGGCTCATTAGAGCTGCTGTCACTGCAAAGAAGTATTCAGATCGTCATCGAAGACCAGCGCCCACTTTCCTACCTGGGGATCGGGTCTGGCTCAGCACAAGAAATATCCATCTGAGACTACCCTTGAAGAAGCTCGCACCCAAGTACTGTGGCCCCTTTCGAGTAGCGGAAAGAGTAGGACTGGTGTCCTATCGTTTGCATTTGCCTACCACCTTACGCAATCACAACGTCTTTCATGTTTCCCTCTTGAAACCAGTACTCTACTCCAAGTTCCACCAAAGACCACCAGACGCGGTCTCTTATCTCTACGGCCAAGGACCCCACCTTTCAGGTACGAGAGGTGTTAGATACCCGCTTCGTCAACAGACGTTGGGAGTACTTGCTGTCCTGGGAAGGATGTGGGGACGAAGACAATACTTGGAAACCTGCCCGCAACATTCTGGACAAGTCCTTCCTACGACAGTTCCACTTGGATCACCCCGACGAGCCTGGTCCTTTGAAGAGGGGGCGTAAAGGAGGGGGTACTATTGCGGTCCCGGTCGCTAAGCTAGCAACCGGGTCCTTACCTGGTCTCCTGCCCCCCTCGCTGCGCCGGGAGCCGTGAACACCGAGGCCTGCCTGGCCACATGGCAGCGGCGTCTCCACAAGGGAGACGCCGCCGAGGCCCGATTCTGGCTCCTCCCCCGCTGGGGAACGCGCGCACGCGCGAGGGCTGGTGTTTTGAAGGTCCAGCACCCGGAAGTGCTGAACCACCCTCGCACTGACGTCAGACGCCGGCAGGATACTTAAGCCGGCGTCTGCCTCCTCTGCCTTGCCTTGCAACGAGGTCGCTCCTTCGCAGAGTGCTAGTTGCTGATCCTGGCTTGCTCCTGATCCTGCTGATCCTGTCTCGCTCCTGATCCTGCTGGTCCTGTTCCATTCCAGTTCCTTCCGTTCCTGCTCCTTCGGCTTGACTCTTCGGCTCCTGACCTCGGCTCACCTTGCCTGCAGCGTGCCTCGACTCTGGTCCGTCCTTACGTCTCTCCGCTGCCACGCTCCTTAGTCCCAGTGGCCCGGACCCCTACGGGCTCCTCCTGGGGGGGGTCTCGGGTCTCCAGGGTGAAGCTCCACTTCGTCTGTACCAGCTGTGTTCCTCCTCCCGGCCTCCGTACCATCGTCAGAGCCGCCGCTCCACCAGGCCGGCCCAAGGGTCCACCACCAGTCTCAAACCACAACACAAGGGCCTTTTAAAATCAGGCTTTCAGTGTATTAAAAAGCGAGTATTTCAATGCATTGCATGTATGTATTTTTTCTATTTTAAAAATATACTCGCATATATTTTGAGTGAAAATAAAGTAGGACTTACATACATTGGGATTATACACAAATTGGTATATTCTAAAATGTACACATAATTGAAATTACTAGTTTTACCAATTACTTAACCAGCTTGCCCAGTCCTTCTCCAAGTCATCAAGACCTTCCTGGTTCTTCCTTAACTCCCCACAGTTCACCCAGACCTCCTACTCAACTAACAGTGCACAATAAATATATTTATTACTACTTATGCAAGATAATTAGAAGGTGTAAAATTACATGAGTAAATTGGATTATGCTCACAGGACAAGCAGGATGGTAGTCCTCACATATGGGTGACATCATCAGGATGGAGCCCTCATGGAACACTTTTGTCAAAGTTTCTAGAACTTTGACTTGGCACACTGAGCATGCCCAGCATGCCATCAACCCTACATCCAGCAGGGGTCCCCCTTCAGTCTTTTTTTTCCACACAGCAATAGCCACGTGGCTTGAGGAGCTCTCGCAACTATTCCTGACAGGAAATTTTTCCTCACAGAATTTTTTCAAAATTTGACAAAATTTACCCCATCCGGGGTCCCCCTATCGATTATCAATACCCACCAACGTTAGGTAAGGCTTTACCTCGTTTTCACAGTTGGTTACCAACAGTTCCCCCTTTTAGGCCCGGCGGCCATTGACCGCACTGCGGTTAAATTTTCTCTTAACAAGTATGGCGACGGGTTTTCAACGCTGCCCTGACTGTCCGAGGACAATGTCCACCACGGACCCGTATCAGGTATGTCCTCCTGTGCTTGTGGGTTAGCCATGATGTCGCAACTTATGCCAACTGCGCCCAAATGACACCTAAGGGCCGCCGGGCTCGCTTAGAAAAGATGGAACTCCTCTTCCAGACTAAGCAGCCTACTCCTTTGAAACCCTCGACATCATCAACACCGTCGCCTTCAACTCCTCGGCACAGACTGGCCACTGCGATTCTCGGTCGTCTGGATCTCTGCTGAAGAAATCCACCTCTTCATTCTCTGCGCTGGAGAAAGACCAGGCCGAGCATTGTGAAAAGCACCGGCAAGCTTAGTCCGCCAGTCCTGGCATGGCCTTGACGTCGGCATCAGCAGAACCACAGAGGAAGGCCCGCGATGAGAAGCCCCCATCCTCCTCCATGCCCAGGTCACCGAGGCGTTCCCCACCTTTGCTGATGCCGGGAGCAGAGACTCCCCTTTCACCGGTGGACCCTCCAACGACGCCTGTGCAGCCTCCTACTCCGGAACTGGTTTTTCAAGCACCAGCTTTCCGCAAAGAATTGAACCGGATGGTTCAAGAGGCAGTAATTCAAGCACTCCAATGTCTTCTGCCGCCATCATCACTGGCACCAATCCGGGTCACGACCCGATGCCCATGGTGCTGGCTCCATTACTGGATAGGTTGGACATGCTCATCGGGGTACTACTTTCGGTGCCTCTGAAAAAACAGCTATGTCCGCAGCCACCGATGCTGATTCCCCTGTCATCGGAGGGTTAGTGCCATGCTGGGCATGCCCAGTAGGGGCTAGTCAAAGTTCTAGAAACTTTGAGTAAAGTGTTCTGTGATTGGGCTCCATCCTGTGATGTCACCCATATGTGAGGACTAACATCCTGCTGTCCTGTGAGAACACCTGTTACAGGTAAGCAATTTTTGCTAAATTACACCATTTTTTTCCAAAGGCCAGCATCTGCTGTCTTATAATTACAAATTCTGAAATTTTTGTGTGTGTGACTGTCACAGAAGGGCACCTTATTCATGAACAGATTTTAGCATACTTATAATGAACAGAGATTTATGAACCAGAATGAAAATACAAACAAAAAACAAACTTTGAAATGTTTGTATGCTAATGCCAGAAGTCTAAGAAGTAAGATGGGAGAATTAGAATGTATAGCAGTGAATGATGACAGACTTAATTGGCATCTCAGAGAAATGGTGGAAAGAGAATAACCAATGGGACAGTGCTATACCGGGGTACAAATTATATCGCAATCACAGAGAGGAGCACTCGGGAGGAGGTGTGGCGCTTTATGTCCGGGATGGCATAGAGTCCAACAGGATAAACATCCTGCATGAGACTAAATACAAAATTGAATCTTTATGGGTAGAAATCCCTTGTGTGTCGGGGAAGACTATAGTGATAGGGGTATACTACCGTCCACCTGGTCAAGATGGTGAGACGGACAGTGAAATGCTAAGAGAAATTAGGGAAGCTAACCAAATTGGTAGTGCAGTAATAATGGTAGACTTCAATTACCCCAATATTGACTGGGTAAATGTATTATCGGGACACGCTAGAGAGATAACGTTTCTGGATGGAATAAATGATAGCTTTATGGAGCAATTGGTTCAGGAACCGACGAGAGAGGGAGCAATTTTATATCTAATTCTCAGTGGAGCACAGGACTTGGTGAGAGAGGTAACGGTGGTGGGGCCGCTTGGCAATAGTGATCATAATATGATCAAATTTGATTTAATGACTGAAAGAGGAACAGTGTGCAAATCCAAAGCTCTCGTGCTAAACTTTCAAAAGGGAAACTTTGATAAAATGAGAAAAATTGTTAGAAAAAAACTGAAAGGAGCAGTTACAAAAGTAAAAAATGTCCAAGAGGCGTTGTCATTGTTAAAAAATATCATTCTAGAAGCACAGTCCAGTTGTAGAAGCACTTTGTAGTCTACTAGCACTGGTCTACTAGCACAAGTGCTTGTTTTGAAGGCTTTGGCATAGGCTGCAAACCAATTTGGGCTCAGTGGGAATATCGGTAATCCAATACTGTTTGGAATAAAAAAAAAAAAATTGTTGAGCTCAGTTACCACTTGAATTTTACAGTACAGAAGCACTGGGATTTTATGTGCCTTTTTGTACCTTTTTCAGATTGAAATTAGTTTTATGTTCATGGCTTTAATGGTATTCCTCACATTAAGAAAGGTGGAAAGAAGGCAAAACGATTACCAGCATGGTTAAAAGGGGAGGTGAAAGAAGCTATTTTAGCCAAAAGATCTTCATTCAAAAATTGGAAGAAGGATCCAACAGAAGAAAATAGGATAAAGCATAAACGTTGGCAGGTTTAATGTAAGACATTGATAAAACAGGCTAAGAGAGAATTTGAAAAGAAGTTGGCTGTAGAGGCAAAAACTCACAGTAAAAACTTTTTAAAATATATCCGTAGCAGAAAGACTGTGAGGGAGTCAGTTGGACCGTTAGATGATCGAGGGGTTATAGGGGCACTTAGAGAAGATAAGGCCATCGCGGGAAGATTAAATGATTTCTTTGCTTCGGTGTTTACTGAAGAGGATGTTGGGGAGGTTCCCGTAATAGAGAAGGTTTTCATGGGTAATGATTCAGATGGACTGAATCAAATCACGGTGAACCTAGAAGATGTGGTAGGCCTGATTGACAAAATGAAGAGTAGTAAATCACCTGGACCGGATGGTATACACCCCAGAGTTCTGAAGGAACTAAAAACTGAAATTTCAGACCTATTAGTAAAAATTTGTAACCTATCATTAAAATCATCCATTGTACCTGAAGACTGGAGGATAGCAAATGTAACCCCAATAAAAAGGGCTCCAGGGGCGATCCGGGAAACTACAGACCGGTTAGCCTGACTTCAGTGCCAGGAAAAATAGTGGAAAGTGTTCTAAACATCAAAATCACAGAACATATAGAAAGACATGGTTTAATGGAACAAAGCCAGCATGGCTTTACCCAGGGCAAGTCTTGCCTCACAAATCTGCTTCACTTTTTTGAAGGAGTTAATAAACATGTGGATAAAGGTGAATCGGTAGATATAGTATACTTGGATTTTCAGAAGGCGTTTGACAAAGTTCCTCATGAAAGGCTTCTAGGAAAAGTAAAAAGTCATGGGATAGGTGGCGATGTCCTTTCGTGGATTGCAAACTGGCTAAAAGACAGGAAACAGAGTAGGATTAAATGGACAATTTTTTTCAGTGGAAGGGAGTGGACAGTGGAGTGCCTCAGGGATCTGTATTGGGACCCTTACTTTTCAATATATTTATAAATGATCTGGAAAGAAATACGACGAGTGAGATAATCAAATTTGCAGATGACACAAAATTGTTCAGAGTAGTTAAATCACAAGCAGATTATGATAAATTGCAGGAAGACCTTGTGAGACTGGAAAATTGGGCATCCAAATGGCAGATGAAATTTAATGTGGATAAGTGCAAGGTGATGCATATAGGGAAAAATAACCCATGCTATAATTACACAATGTGTCATAGTGGATAACACATTGAAATCGGTTTAGTGTGCTGCGGCAGTCAAAAAAGCAAACAGAATGTTGGGAATTATTAGAAAGGGAATGGTGAATAAAACGGAAAATGTCATAATGCCTCTGTATCGCTCCATGGTGGGACTGCACCTTGAATACTGTGTACAGTTCTGGTCGCTGCATCTCAAAAAAGATATAATTGCGATGGAGAAGGTGCAGAGAAGGGCTACCAAAATGATAAGGGGAATGGAACAGCTCCCCTATGAGGAAAGACTAAAGAGGTTAGGACTTTTCAGCTTGGAGAAGAGTCGACTGAGGGGGGATATCATAGAGATGTTTAAAATCATGAGAGGTCTAGAACGGGTAGATGTGAATCAGTTATTTACTCTTTCGGATAGTAGAAAGACTAGGGGGCACTCCATGAAGTTAGCATGGGGCACATTTAAAACTAATCGGAGAAAGTTCTTTTTTACTCAACGCACAATTAAACTCTGGAATTTGTTGCCAGAGGATGTGGTTAGTGCAGTTAGTATAGCTGTGTTTAAAAAAGGATTGGATAAGTTCTTGGAGGAGAAGTCCATTACCTGCTATTAAGTTCACTTAGAGAATAGCCACTGCCATTAGCAATAGTAACATGGAATAGACTTAGTTTTTGGGTACTTGCCAGGTTCTTATGGCCTGGATTGGCCACTGTTGGAAACAGGATGCTGGGCTTGATGGACCCTTGGTCTGACCCAGTATGGCATTTTCTTATGTTCTTATGAGTGTGAAATGTGTTCAGTCCAGCAGATTTCAGATAGCAAATGTTGCTTACCTGTAACAGGTGTTCTCACAGGACAGCAGGATGTTAATCCTCACATATGGGTGACATCACAGGATGAAGCCCAATCACGGAAAACTTCTGACACAGTTTCCAGAACTTTGACCGGCCCCCACTGGGCATGCCCAGCATCGCACCAACCCTGCAGCCAGCAGGGGTCCCCCTTCAGTCTTGTTTGAAAGCTACAGGCAGTGCTGAAAAATAAAATAACAAAACGTTACGAACCCAACACTGCGGGGCGGCGGGTGGGTTTCGTGAGGACTAACATCCTGCTGTCCTGTGAGAACACCTGTTACAGGTAAGCAACATTTGCTTTCTCACAGGACAAGCAGGATGGTAGTCCTCACATATGGGTGAGTACCGAGCTGAGGATGTCTGAACATGCACCAAATGTACCCAAAGGCGTGCAACAGGCACAACAACTGGGGTGGAATTTGGCAGAGGGCATCCTGAACCCCACCGGGCAGGTGGAAGGATGTTGGTACGTCATGTTGTAAACAGGTTACGAAGGACAGACTGGCCGAAAATGGAATCTTGTCTTCCGGCTTTGTCCAAGCAATACTGGGCTGCAAAGATGTGGAGAGAACTCCAGGTTGCAGCCCTGCAAATGTCAAGAAGCAGCACCGATTGCAGGTGTGCTACTGAAGTCGCTATGGCCCTCACAGAGTGTGCTTTTTTATGATTTAACTTTATTTGGATAAACATCAACATACAAGCCAAAATGTTTCATACAGCTACATCTCCTTAGAGACAAACAGATTATCCAAACAGTTTTAAACTCCCAACCCCCCGCCCCCTCCCCTTCCCCTAAATACAGCATATATCTTATCAAGTATAGTTGTTGCAGTAAAACAGCTTACCCCACGTAAAAGCATCAAAATATACAAAAAAAACCCAGTTAGTCAAATATGAAATAATGAAATAAGAAAACTACAATACAGTATACCTGTCTCACCTCGGAATCACACATACAATCTACAAAATATACCCTTGCCTCCGTTCCATCTCAGTAAGCAAAGAAATTTCAAGCCAGAGATCAACCTATAGATCTATTATTTTGAAGCCACTTATCAAAGGGTGCCCAGACTTTCGCATATTTAGCAAAGGTATCTCTGCGAAAAGCAGTAATTTTCTCCATTGCTCTAATGCCCAGGAGCTTAGTGATTACCAGGCTCAGCGGCGGTACACCTGTCTTTTTCCACCATTGTGCTACCACCATCCTGGCAGCTACGGCCAGAAATCGTAAGAGCCGCAAAGTAGTTAACCCTTGTTCCTCTGGCCACAACCCCAGAAGCCACATTTCTGGTTGTAGCAAAGGTTCCTCTCCCAACATTTCTTCAGCGAAATCCTGAACTTGGCCCCAAAAAGCTTGTATTCTCGGACATAACGACCAAACATGAAAAAAGGTGCCCGTATCTTCTTCACAACGCCAACATATATTGGAAATCCTGGGGTAAAACTTTGCGAGTCTAGCAGGGCATAGATACCACCTATAAAGCATTTTATATTCATTTTCAATCATAGCAGAAGACATAGAAGCATGACCTAGGCCCAGAAAACAAGCATCCTACCGGTCAGTGTCCCAACTACCCCCCAATTCCTTCTCCCAGGCTTTAATGTGAGGGGAGCGGTAAGCCCCATCATCATCCAACAGTTTATAAATCTTGGACATTAACTTAAGAGGTTTCTTGATTACCAAACAAAACCCTTCTATCAAAGAGGCTCCTTGTCCTAAATCCTGAGCAACCTCAGAGCTGCCAAGGAAATGGCATAGCTGAGCATAAGCCTGAAAATCAGTCTGAGAAAGATTGTATACCCTTTGCAAGGTTGAAAAATGTGTCATAGCTCCCATCTCCCACAGCTGAAGTACTCTAGAAAGGCCTTTCAAGGCCCACTTTTGAAAAGTTAGTGAGTCCCGACCCACCGGGAAATCTGCCAACAATCTGAATTGGGCAGGGAAAAAAACATCCTCTTTTCCCCATTATGTGTTCCCTCCAGTTATACCAAATCATCAAGGTACATTGTAAAGAGGGCAGAATGGATGGCTCTGTTAATATCGGCCTCTTCCGTTCCCAAAAAATGCTCTCCGGATGCTCCCTCCCCATCTGATAACCCTCAATAACCATCCACTGCTTCCTGTTATCAAGCATATGATAATCTATAACAGTCTGGAGTTGGGATGTTACATAGTATTTTTTTAGGTTTGGTACTCCCAGTCCTCTCTTAGCCTTGCTCCTATACAGAACCAAACAGGACACCCTAGGAGGGCGCTTTTTCCATATATCTGCCAAAATTTCCTTTGTACAGCCTTGAACCAGGTATCTGAAATTATACAAGGTAATACCTGAAAAAGATAACTCGGCCGAGGAAATAAGTTCATCTTCACAATAGCAATCCGTCCCTGCCAGGAGACCTGAAATCTATCCCATTTCTGCATGTCTTTATACAGATTACTGAGTAGGGGATCATAGTTAACCTTAAAAGAGCTTTAGAATATTCCACTAAATTAACCCCTAAATATTGGACAGGACCTTTCATCCAGTGATATTGAAATAATTGAGAGAGATGGGTTCGTTGGGGAACCGGAAGATTCAGAGGTAAAATTTCTGATTTATCCATGTTAATCCAGAATCCAGATATCTCCCCAAAATGTTCCAAAACAGAAGTCAATGCCCTTAAAGAGATCTCTGGTTCCGTTACCGTGAAAATAATATCATCAGCATATAAAGATATTTTTAATTGAGCTTTGGCTATCTGTACTCCGTGAATATCACTGGAGTTGAGAATCAGTTCTACTAAGGGTTCTACTCAATGCAAAAAGCAGGGGCGATAGAGGGCACCCCTGACGGATTCTCGTATAGATAGGAAAACATTCCGTGTACCCCCCATTTAGTTTTATACAAACCCTGGGATCCCTATAAAGTTCTTTCACCCAGCCTAAAAAATAGCTTCCCAAGCCCATCTTTTCCATTACCACAAACAGAAAAGGCCAATGAACCCTGTCAAAAGCCTTCTCTGCATCGATAGTTAACAAAATGGACGGTGATTTATTCTGGGTTAGCACAGACATGATATTAAGAATCTTACGTATATTATCAGTAGTGGATCTCCCAGGCATAAAACCTGCTTGGTCTTCCTTTACAAGACTTAAAATCACTGTCTGTAAACGAGTGGCCAATATTTTAGCTAATAATTTGAGATCTATATTTATTAATGAAATAGGCCGGTATGAGCCACACAACTTTTCATCCTTCCCAGGTTTAGGGAGTATAGTGATCCCTGCTGTATTTCCATTGGGCAACAGATGCTGACCCTCTCTAAGAGCATTAAACATGTCTGCGAGAGGTTTCGCCAGGACTCCCATAAATCTTTTTTGTAAGAGAGAGGTGATAACCCGTCTAGAAAACAGGCTCAACGGGTACAGTGGATGTATAATTATTTGATTGTCTTAAGGATCTGTTACCCCAGGACTGATATTCAAACTCCTGGCATTTAAGAAGGATTTCAACTGTTCCAGCAGGGTAAAAATGAAACATTCTTCTTTACCTTGAACCATACATCTGCAAGGGTATTTTAACACAAATGTATAACCCAAAAGTAATACTAGTGGTCTCATAATAAGAAATTCACTCCTCCATATTTGGGTTGCCCTAGAAAAATCAGGAAATATTCTAATAGCTTGATCATAGAAAGTGAGGGAAATATTTTGGAAGTACATTTTCATTACTTCACTCAGTTCATTTTCTGCCACAAAGGACACAAGTAACATTCCACGATCAATGATCTTTGCTGTTGAATTTTCCAAAAATTGAATCAGATTAGTAAGAGCTTCTAACTGATTATCTTTATTTATTTATTTATTTATTTTTTTACTAGTGCTAGATATAAAATACACTTTATTCACCATTGGGGTTTTTTCAACCACAAATTTTAAATTTTCCACAAAGAATTTAAGAGTGCTATAGGTGTCCTTTCCCAACACACGAGGAAAATTTAAGAACCTCAGCTTTAAATGCCTGACATGATTTTCCAGGTATTCTAGTCTTCTAGACTTAATTCCATAGTCCTTTATCAGCTTAATATTACAGACCTGAACTTGAGATGTTGTATGCTCCACCAATTCGACTCTCATTCAAATCCTTAATGTGGCCTCCAAAATTAGAGTTTAGGGCTTGAATATCTTTAGCCAAATTCGCATTTTTGTTTTGGCAATCCTTCACTAGCCCACCAAGGCTAGCCACCAGATCCCAGAGCGCTTCTAGGGTTACCATGGCTGGTTTCAGGGGCAGCTGGTAAAACTCACCCCCTGTTCCAACAGCAGCTATTTCAGAAGAGTCCATCGCTTGTGCGGCCATGATCTTTCTTTCTTCATCGACAAGGTCCACCGGTGATATTTATATCTCTACAAGTGAGTTTATATCTCTACAAACTCAACTTCGCCTACACTCATCGGCCAGACCCATCAGAAGCGCCTACAAAGGCACATTAGCCGCAGCTCCCGCCAATTCAACGCTAAGAAAAAGAGCACTATCCACTGCGGGACCACATCAATGGAATGCGCTCCCACCAGACATAAGACTCGAACCCAATCTACCAGAGTTCAAAAAAAGGTTAAAAACCTGGCTCTCCAGGCAAGCGTTCCAATTCCCAGAGTGTAACTAGGCACCTCCTCCTGTCTTTCAGATCCAACCTTTGCAAGGTGTCACTAACACATTGACACTTAATTTCATACACGGACTTGGTTATTCGCAATATCTATTTAACAGTCATCCTTTTCTTATTATATTATTTAACCGATTACTTGCAGACTATATACGCAACTAAAGTTCCTTTTAAAATGCGAACACACACACTCAGCTCAAAACACGAATAATGTTAATTTTATAATAATATTATTTATTTGTTAAATACTATTGTTACTTTCACTGTTCCTTGTAATTATGTTCAATGGTTGATTGTTATTGTTCAATGTTCTATGTAAAAAAACCCCAGTCTAACCTCCCAGACCAGGGCAACCTTTCGTTACTTGTAAACCGGATTGATTTGTATTGCATACAGGAATTCCGGGTATATAAAAATTAAAAATAAATAAAATAAATATTGGTGTTTCAAGCTCTGTAGGCTCCTTCGGCATTGCTGCATCCAGCATACTTGAGGAGAGTTGCGGCAGCAGCTGTTACACTTCTGCACATATCTTCGCGGCACAGAGCTGCAGCCAGCCTGTTTTCTTCACCGTGGCAGTCACCGCCATCTTCTCCATCTTCATGGCCCAGAGGCCGCAGTCCCTGGGCATTACTGGTGGCTGGAGCCGCCCTTGGTCCTTCCTGCAGTGGCAGGAGCAGCTGACGTTGGGGCCTGCTCCACGGCCCAGCTCTGCTCCGTCTCCTCGGCGTCTGTGCAGGGCTGCTGTCCAGGGTCCTGCACTTCCTGTTCCTGTCTTCCTAAGACATGGGCTGCGCCTCCTTCACAGATTTAAAGGGCCCGAGGCTGGATATGCCCTGGGTCCCACCTGGACTCCTCCCAGGGCGTTTCCTGATCTTCAACCCTATATAGGGCCCAGCTTCCAGTCCTTAGTGGCCTTCGCAAGGAGTTAGTTCCTTTTAAGGACTTCTCGTTTTCGCTCCTGCTGGTATTTCCTGTTCTTCGTGGGATCCCTCATCGTTCTTCATGTTCGTGGTCTCTTCTGGATTATCCCTCATCTTGTCATGAGGTTTTGTGGTCTTCCTGATGTTCCTTCCTGATGCCTCATCTCTGCTTCTGCTTCTTGGACCCATGGTTCTTCATTGCTACCTTTTCTGGTGTTCCATGTCGTGTCATCACCTCGTGGCATGAGCCTGTCTTCTCGTCTGCAGCGCAAGCCTTTGGAGGATCATCCTTGCCTGAAGCCAAGTCTCGTCTTGGTCCCTTACCCTGAATCTCGCCTCGGCCCTCAGATGTTCTTGTGGCTGCTCTGTCCATGCCTAATACTCTGACTGAACCTGCTCTGTTCCAGCGTGGTCCTTGACCAGCCATGGGCGGCTGTGTAGGGCGTGTTTCGGTGCAGGCTTCTACTGAATTTTCGCCATGTTCCGGCTTCATCTTTCATGTATTTGTCTGGAGTCTACCTCACACTCAAGCATGGTCCGCGACAAGCCCGTGGGTCCACCCTGTGGTGGGCTGTGTAGGGCGCGCTGCGTCACAGCCTCAACCCAGTACTAGACTTTGTTCCTGAGCCTTGATCCTGCGTCTTCACGTCCCAAGCTTCTCGTCTGTGTCTTCATGTCTCCAAGTTCCTAGTCTTGAGTCTTCATGTTCCAGAGCCTTCATCTGCCCTCGTCTCCTGTCTGGCCTGCTGCTTTTCCGTTCCCAGCGGCAGGTCCGAAAGGGTTTGGAGTAGTCTGAGGACCACTCAGAGACCAACCTTGCGTGGTTGGTCTCACTCAGGCTGTGCAGGTCAGCAGGGGCCTGGGCTTGGTCTCAGCCCAGGTTCGGACATGTCTCAACTGCCTCGGTACCGCCTTGGAACCCTCTGGGGTTGTGCCGAGGTCCAGGGGCACACAATCTCCTTGGAAATGGGACCACTCTCCTAGCGCTCCCTAACAGCAGCATTGTTCCTCTGCTTCGATTTCCCCCACCCGCTGTGGAGATGATGTCATCTTTCTGCACTGCTCCTTGTGGCGGTAGTAGCAACGCCGGTAGCGGTGGAGGCCGACAATCTAGAGGACTCAGGGTGGTTTCCCCATAAGGCACAGGAGCTCCCTCTCTAAGCGCCGAAGTGGAGACAATTTCACCCCTTTATCCACAGTCTGTGTCACAAAGGATGTTATTGGTCTCTGCCCAGTAGGTAGGGTTGGTTCTGGGGGGTAAACACGAACCTTTCCCTTTCTCTTAGAAGGCATCATTAGAGGAAATAAAAAAACAAGCAGGAGCATCTTCCCTTGCGTCTATTCACGCTGCCATCTTGGGCCCTAGTTTAATTAATTCAGTGCCTGGGGAGCCACTAGATGATCTTGAAGTCTTATTTGCTGTCAGTTTGTTTTATGAATTCAAGAAGTTGAGGTGGCCCTGGATGACTAACTAGGGATTAGAGTTTTCAAGAAGATAAAGCAGAGGTTACCTAATTGTTTTATGAGAGGGAAGAGAAAAAAATGCAGTCATGGTTTACAACTGATATCTAGCAACAAAGAGGCAAAGCAATCACCTGAACAGGTTTACTATTAACTGGGGCAGCCCGGCCACCCGTGGTTCTTCTCACACCCCCACCATCCCGGCCATATGCCCTGAAATACACACACAAGGAAAACATAATGCTATAATTTTGGATAGAATGGCCACAGCTGTATATTAAAGGACCCCAATAGGGAAGCTTAATTTAGGTGCAGAATCCTGTCACCTCTGCCTCTCTCATCAACCGGACTGGTGCTGATAAACCCAATTATCCTCTGCCCAAGCAGAAAGTGCAGGATCTCGCTCCTGGGCAGGCCGCCATGCAGTAGACCCCACCATTGTCCCTCCCAGACATATCCAGCCATCAACCATCAAGGCACAATCCCCAGGCCTGACATTCTCAATCTTGGCCAACTGCTGTGAGGTGTGGCCCAAGCCACCTTTCATTTTTATTAGCACCTCCCTGATCCCTGTTATGGCCTCCCGTCGTTTCCATTAGCTTCTCCTGAACTCTGTTGCTGCCGCCAAGGGATCTCACCCTACTTACCCTCGCATGACAAGCTTACCCTATATTAAACGGCTATGGTTCACACATCCACACTAATAATCAATCTCTGAATAGCTTGCAGAAACAGGTCATTATCCATATTTGACAAATTAACTCCATCCTTAGCATACAATTCCATGCAGTGCTCGTCCACACACTCATGCCTCAAATGATACCCCTCCAATGCTCTGAATAGCCTTGGAAACCTGCCAATTGAACTTTGCACAATATCTTCTCCACCATCCAATGCCGACAGGGTATGATTTAAGATCAACAGATTTTGGAGGACGGCCATGCTGAGGCAAAGCGGCTCAAATTGTCCCTGACTGCGTTCAGTATGAGTCCTGTGCCATTCCCCAAATCATTGCCTCTGAGATTAATGATTAGGAGATCTGGTGGCACAAGTCCTGCTCTTCCTGACTGCAACAGGGGCCATAGTTAGTGCCAACGCATACCTCCTTGACCCAATCACTTGATGACCAAGCCTTTTTCTGACAGCCGAAGATGTCACTGAAATATCCTGTTCACGGCTGTTTTGAGGGAATGAGTGATGAACAAGTGGCCAATAATCCACACAAAACAATGGGCAGCAGCTGGAAGTGAGTGAGAAAAGTTAAGTTTTGGTACACATTCACCTGGCACCAGTACAAGGGAACAGTTGTCATGCCTAATGTATACCGCATAAACCCCTCCACCTGGTACTTATATTTTATAGGGTATTCTCTGCCAACCTATTCAAAATATGCATTTAAATTAAATTTAATAGGAGTGCAGGGGATGGTTTCATATGTTAATGGGCTACCTCCTCTGTGCCATTGTTGTTCTAATCATAAACGCAGCCTCCAGCCTCCGTTTTTATTCGAAAATTTATTTTTCATAAAAATCTCATGAGATGGGCTGCAGAGAAACCCCTCTTTTTGTTTTTTCGTTTTCTATTTTATAAACTTCAATTTAATATCAATTTATTTTTCTTCGTGTAAAACACTTAAACTGTTCATTCAGCCGTCAGAAATATAACTATTGTACTTAACTTTGAAATGTCTCGAATAATCCCGACTTGCGCACGTTTCGACAAATGCTGTCTTTCTCAGGGTCTATTCATCCTCATTTCATCCTTTTTCAAAAAGTTATTTCTTCAGTTCTCCGGTGCTCAAACAAGCCTCCGTATTTGCACTAATCCTGACGACGTTCTAAGTTCACCAACTTCCTGTTTGATTTTTAAACTCACATCCTAGATCAAGTTAAACCTATCAACAGTCTTTAAATCAGAGAAAGCCAATCCAATTGCCTAATATATGACATGAAAGCTCTGGACCTCCATCATGCCATCTGCTGCCGGCATCGGTAGCACAGGAAGCAGCTCCAATGCAGAATGCATGTCAAAGCACTTGTTCCTCAAACTGGCTTTCGCCAAGGTCTTCTTGAGGACTGCTGTGAACTGGTACCTGCTTAAAGGGGATCCGTCACGATGTAGCAAGAACAAATCATCCCCTTTAGGGCGTATGGCTAAGTATAAAGTTATGGCCATGACCGGACATGTCACTAAGCCTCTAACGGCTGTCAGTGTGATAACCTGACCGCTTGCCCCCTGATCAGTCTTAGACTGCCTCAGCCACAGAGACAGGGTGCCATTTGAGACACCGACATCCTCCCGTAACAAACCCCGCAGCTGCGATGCATTACGCAATGGCACCAGTAATTCGCTACAAAAACCCCAGTAGAATTTTAATTCATTAATCGTACCTCAAAAAAATCTTCCACCATTTTTATATCATGTATTTCTTGGCTTTACTATTTTTATTTTTCACATTTTTTTTATATATTTGTTTTGAAGGACCTTCAAGTTTTCAGAATATATCATCCTGCCTTAACTCATAAGTGCAACTTTATTTCATATCTACTCCTACTTTTTTTTTTAATTACTTTTTCTTTAAAAAAATAGAGAGCTTAACCCAACAGTGAGGAGCTCTCAACTGCTCTGAATTGCCACCAGTGCACTTAAATGCTTATGACAGGATGTGTGTCGAAGGACCTTGCTGTTAGCGCAGGCTTTTCTCACATCAAAAAATGTTTTAGAAAGTCGTCGGTAAACCACTTATCTGCACATCATCAGTAATTTTGCTAAAATGCAAGGCCCCAAAGAAGGCTAGCATGAAGGCTGCCTGGAAAAGCGTGATCTTGAACTCTGCAGTGGCTATCATGGGCAATACGTGCCAGAGCAACAACAAAACATCATGGGTCAGTGGTCTCTATCAGGTCAGGGTAAGGTCTCTCTGGCCCAGCAAAACCCTTTTAACAGTAAAATACTATTCTGAGCATTCCGTTTCCAGATTAGTGTAGAATACTAGTGCTGCTAGGTGTGAACGAATCATGCACCTGGATAGTTCCTGCTGCCTAGCACTATGTAGCTAATCAGGAGTTCCTCCGGAACCCGGTGCCTGGACCAGCTGTTCATAACAAGATCGCCTTCACTTTGTTGTAATTGCAGATGTAGGCCTTCCATGTGGATGGAGTGAGTGATCTTTGCAGCATTTTGCACGCTGTCCAGTTCTGATGGACATAAGAACATAAGAAATTGCTATGCTGGGTCAGACCAAGGGTCCATCAAGCCCAGCATCCTGTTTCCAACAGAGGCCAAAACCAGGCCACAAGAACCTGGCAATTACCCAAACAATTACCCAAAGACCATAGCTGTTCTAACCTTTCCACTTGCATTGCCAGCTTCCTGAACAGGGACCACTTGCAACAAGAAAGAGAATCTGCTATCTCATTGCACGTCTCAGGAACATGCTTCACTTGCATCACAATATTTATGTGCAAGCCACATAAAACAAACTCCCTTAGCAACTCTGATACCAGGAGGCACTTGGATGTCTGCTTGTTTATTGATTGGACTACTTCTGCATTCTCACACTACAGTACAACCTGCCAATGACTCAGCGCCTCACCCCATATGTGTACAGCAACTAAGATGGGGAAAAATTCAAGAAATGTGATGTTATTGGTTAGGCCGCTTGCCGCCCACTGGTCTTGCCAATGTGCTGCATACCAAGATCCACCAAAGTAAATGCAAATCTGATACCTTCTGAAGCATCAGGGTACAGATGCAGGCCGTTGTTGCTGACTGGCCTGGGAAGCCATGTTGAGACACCGTTAAAATCCCTGAGAAACTTCATACACAATGTTAAGCAAGCTGATTAGAGAAGACTTATGTACAAACTGTGGTGATCTGTGAACCAAACTCACCATGAACCAAATTAACCTACACAGGAATACTCTGTCATAGGGATAGCTTGCACAGCAAAGGCCAAGCTACCTATGAGGGACCTCATGTGCCTCAGCATGACTTTCCTGCTGCGCATGTTGATTGACATCAGATCGGTCAATTTCGCTTCTCGGGTGGGAGTCTGGATTCAATGCACATGGAATCAAACTTGATCCCCAAGAAAGTAAGGGTGGTTGTCAGACCGTGACCTATCTGCCAACGGGATGCCAAACCTGCATGCCAACTCCTGAAAAGTGAACTTGACGTATTCAGATGTCGCCCCTCTTCCTATGATCAGGAAGTTGTCTAGGTAATGAACTAATGTTCTTAGACCTGATGCCTCCTCTGTTGCTCAATGTAGGAAGCTGCTGAATGTCTCGAAGTAGTTGCATGAAACTGAGCATCCCATTGGCAGACACTTGTCATAGTAGTAAGTCCCTTCAAAATGGAATCAGAGGAGCTGAAAACTACTCAGTTGCATCGGCAGTATCCAGAAAGCAGACTCTATGTCCACTTTTGCCATGAGTGCACCATGGCCACAGGACCTGAGCAATTCCAATGCACATACTGTTCTGAGCAGGACTCCGTGGGGATATGGTCATTGAAGACCCTGTTGGGTAAGAAAGGTTATGTATGAGCCTGTATTTCCCCTTTATGGGACAACCGCTAGTGGCGACAGAACAAGAAGCTCGAGTGAGGACTCAGCAATCCGCCCTAGCTGAGCATCTTTTTTGAGATTTTTCCTAACCATACTGGCTAGCTTGCACACCTAAGGGGCATTGATCACCTTACCAGAGTGCAGTTGACTCTGTGTGGGATAACAAAACCCTCTCGGAAAACTGATAAGTAGGGTATTCACCCCCTTCTTATTGGGGTAATGAGCTAGCCAAGGAAGCATCGCTAGTCAACTGACTGGGGTTGGGGCGATAACTTGGCCACTTCTCCTACTTGTCCTTTTGCGAGCATTTATTAGCTGGGTGAGGAGCTGCTCACTGATTACATCATGCAACCGGTTGCTGAGCACACTCCTCTGATATATCTCCAGCATACAACACTTGGACATGCGCGTGCTTGTATTGCCCCCTACGTGCATGATTGGTGAGAAAAGACTGCAAATTTGCTTTGGAATCAAATGCCTGCATTGTCATTTTTGTAAGTCATAGGCTGACCATCCTGCCTCCCTCAGGACATTGCAGGCTTACTGGCCATCCTCTCATAAAAAGGCTCATCATAATTTAGCCATGTGAACCCACTATATTCCTTATATGCACCCAAAATGGTATCTAAGAATAAAAACAACATCTAAACAGAAGAGGTTCTGCATGGGCAGTCACAGAGGCCATTTGTGTGAATGCAAGCCCCCAATGAATCTCTCTCTCTGTGGCTGCTTAGCTGCATCCAGTTTAGTCTTCCTCTTGCCTAGTCTGCCCCCACTTCTTATGATCCTCTAACAACTGAAATAAATCAATATAATGCCTATTCTTGATGTGATGTCTAAAGGACTTGGGCACAGATTCCCATAATTCGTGCTCTGCTCCAGACGGCTTTGTGGGCCAGGCAGCATCCTCCCAGTCTAATTTGTTTGCCAAAAAGGAGAACTGAGAACTTCTAGAAGAGGACAACTAAGAACTGGATGACCTGCTGCATGAGGAAGACGAAGACCGCCTACAGCTCACATGCTTGCGCTTACCACTTCAACTGCACTACCCGTGTGATACACTATCGGCCCTCTGTGAGGTAGACTTACCATTCTCCTCCAGCTGGCAGGGTTGCTGATATGTGAGCCGCTGGTATAGGTGCTGAAGCTTGGGCCGTGATACCCGTGTTGCGGTGGGGTTCAGCTGTGCGCTCTAGTGGCATATGCCAATGCTGGCTGTGCATATCCTCCATTGTGATTCAAAATACATCTCTTGATGCCACTATATGGCATCCCTGTGGCCACTGTGCTGGCACTGAGTAATATGGAGAATAGTAGCTGCGTTCTCCAAATCCCCTACCACTATTGAGATATGGTGAGTACTCCCGATAGTATTGACGGGGAGAATGAAACATTTATCGGGCGTAATGAAGGCTCTTTTTGCATGGGGACTAGAAACCAAAGTTGAACAGTGGATCCCTCTAATCTCCTCTAAAGCCATACAGATCCTCTGGGGAATAAACCTCTATTACTGAGCCTTTGGTAATATCTATATTTCAAGCTAGAGCTTCTATTAAACCATTCAGTTGACGAATGGGAAGCCGGCTAAGGTGGGGATCTATATTGTGATGCCTCCCTTGGGCTACGAGTACTCTTAATGCTAGGCTTGCGAGGTGCTGCTGGAGCAGGTTTGATGCAGCCAGTGGAGACTTGCACTCCTGCTAATGGCACTGGGATAGGATTTGGAGGCTGAATACCTTCAGACAGAAGAACCACTAGGTCCTGGAGTGTGTCAACTTGGAGCTGCGGCATCTTGTTATTAGCTGCACCAAAACTACCCCGTGCTTTTCTTCCTTAGCCTCCTCGCTTAGTTGGATCAGCCAGATTTAAATTCTCATTCAGGGTTTTAACACCAGCTTCTCCACCTTTTCTAGACCTTTTAACACTAGTTTTAGCTCCACAAGGTGGCCCAGATGCCTTACCTCCTCCTCATTGGCTTCTAGCTCCCTTCTGGTCAGAAACACCAATAGGTGGGTGGGTCCATAGGATTGGAGCTTGTGAGTTCCAACACATTGGGTACCTCATTGACAGGGGGCACCTAGAGCCTACATAGTGCACTGGACTGGGGCCTGCCGAGCCACAGCCCAGGGGTTGGACCTCAGAAACATCTGTTGCAAACATTGGTAGCACCTCTATTTAGAATTGGCTTTCTCCTGTCTTGAATGGGCCAGGATAAGGTTAGTGGAAGGAAACCCCTTAGTCTTAGGAATGCTGGAGAAGCAGTAGCTAATTAGTAGCGGGGCATTAGCCTATTTTACATAGCCCAGAGCAGAAAATCCAATACTTCAGTGCTATTGACAATTTTTTTTTTTAAATGCCAACAGTACCTAAATGTTAGCCCTCCTCAAATAGTGGGCAACAGAGGTAAGTATGGCCAATGGCTGCCAGGCACTGCAGAGCCAAATTCATCTAAAATTTAACATACGTATATATATTTTTAAAATTTAATTTTATAATAAGCACACAGCTAAATTCAGAATTGCACTTACAAGTTAGCGGCAATTATGTAAGTGGGGCTTGAAACCGTGGCACGATCATGATGATTAAGCCACGCTGAATCACGCTGCATTGGGCAGAGGAGGAAGAGGCCGAACAACCAGAGCAGACAGGTTTTAAATTCCCCACCAGCCTGCCCTCCAGAAGTCAACATATCGCCCCTCTTGCCCAATCATATGGTCTGGCGCCAGGGCGCAACAACATGTCACTGCACCCGTCATCGGACCAACCAGGAGGAAAGGCATCACCGCCCGACAGCCACACTGGATTCAACACCCCCTTCCACCCCGGAGCGTTCCAAACCTGCACACCACCAATGACATCATGGAGTTGGGTCCACCGCACCGCAGGTAAATGCGTTTTGACGGTGTGGGGATGGCCACCTGCACAGGTGCATTAGGTACCCAGTTATTTGCAGCACCCGCACATCCATGCTGGGGGGCTGCCCATGTCTGTGAAATGACATCAGCATTAATTATGCACAGTTTCTATCAACCTTGCTGCCTAGAAACTACGTTTTGTTGGGAATAGGCTTCATATTGTACTGAGCAGGAAAAGGAAGCAAGTTTTAACCACTGGGGCTCCCTGCCTAGAAAAGAGATTGTTTCAGCAGTGGGAAAAAAAAGTGAATAAATAAAATTATTATAAGATACCAATGTGAAGTTATATTATAAAACAAACTATATAATTTATTGAGTTGCAGTCAGAATTACATATTCAAGTGACAAACAGAGTCAATTAATATTTTAGCAATAATTGAGAAGCGGAAAGTGAAAAAATTATTACAAGGTTTATTTTTTATATAAGGAAACATTAGTTGAGTGGGTTTTTTTTTTTTTTTGTAAATTACATAGAAAAAAGTGAAATGCTATAGCACTGTAAACTTTCCAAGATTTAACAAAGATGGCTACAATAAATACACATAAAAAAAAGTAAAAAAAAAAGGCCAAGTCAGTCAGGCAAGCTACAAAGAACATTTGAGCCTCTGATTCTTGTGCTTGAAAAACATTTTACTATTTCATGAAAAAGTCAGTTCATCCCTGGTGCTTTGGAGTAGTTTAAAATAATCACTTGCCTACAAAGTACAGCCTGGAATTAGCTGGCATTAGTTAAATAAGCAAAGAGAGGGTAAGAAATGTAGCAATTTCAAATAGCAAGTTTAAAGTCGCTTTGCTCTGCCGTGTGAATCACCTCAACTGGTCACGGGGGCACCCGTAGGCTCACTGCCAGTGCAGGGTCATTCCTTGTACAATACACAGACGAGGAACTTTCTGTGTTAAGGTAACCCTCACCTACTGAAAACTGTGTTGGTGAAGCGGCAAGCAAGTCAGACAAGTTTTACTATTGAGTGTGGGCAGCAAAGTGTTATCCTGCAACAGTCAGCTGTGAATTAGAGCACGTGTGCTGTCATGGCAAGTTTTTTTGATTCAGTAACTTTGGCTGAGTTGTCAGTAATTCCCCATCCTCTCTTTCTACTCCCCAGAAATCACTGCAAAAATAAAATGCACTCCTTTAGGGTGTCAGTGTGTTATTTATTTCCAAGCCTGGTGATGCAACGGGAATTTCATCATTATTACTTAACGCTCTGCTGGACTGGAATGTATTGACAGCTTGGCCCATCACTGAAGCTCTCTTTGCTTACAACTGCTGAGGGCTTCATTAACTTGGTGTTCCTCATCTTGCTATTTTAATTGCCTTAATCTGAGTCATAGCCATCACTCACAAAAGGAGCAGCCTTAGCACTAATTACTGTTGCCTAAAATACTAACATAATTTAATTCAACTTTAAATTATTACAAAGAAGGCTCCTAAGCTGCAAGGGAAATAAACATTTTGTGGTCAAGTACATCAGACGAGCACAAGCTCAGCTCACATTTTAGCCACCTCTAGTTTCTTTTGCTTAGCTGTAATTGATGGCCAATTACAACCTATAGACAAACTATTCTCGTTCTCTTTTTTTGCCTCTTCTTTCTAATACAGATATATGGATTTGGTGTGCAAGCTGCAATATGGCTGTGTAAAATCCAAAACATTTCAGTGGAGCCCCTACAATTTTCAGACTGCATACTGCACTGTTGCATATCTTGATTTACACAGAGTGTGGGGGATGGGGGCGGGGTAAACCAACAAGACTGATTTGGATATTTTAATTAGTGCTGCTCATAACAATTAACATCTTCCATGCTATTTTTCTTTTTTTTACTTTCCTTTTTTTTTTTGACATATAGAAGTGCACATAAAATTAATGGACAAATAGCTATCTGGCTATAGCTCATGCTCTGTGCTACACAGCTCTATTATTATATGTAGAGGCTAATTTTCAAAGCATTTACCCGCTTAACTCAGCTGTCTGGAAAAGGCCCACCCCTCAGTGTATTTAAAAGTCCACGATGCCTGGACTTTTAACTGCATTGGGAAGAGGCATTCCCTGAGTTGCTCTTAGGCCTAGGAAGGAAAAGCAGGCCTATATGCATTTTCAAATCTACGAGCCTACTTTTGAAGTAAAATTCTAGCCACGCAAAAAAAACAAACCTGGTGCACGTGATAGTATATACTATTTTGCGTGCACAGCGATTTTGAGAGAGACAGTCAGGTATACTTTTGCTTTGAGAACTGCTGCAAAGCCCCTTGGGTAAGAAGTATATGTGGTCTTTGTCCTAGGGTGGGCAGTGTGAAAATTGCTCCCCTCCCCCTCCTATAATGCTTAGCTACACCAGCCCTACACGTTTATGCTCAGGGCAGTTACTGAGCAGAGGGTATCTTACAATATGCACAAATTATTGTTCAGGAGGTCAAAGATGAGAACAATCAAATTTATTCTGTATCTATCTCTGTTTGTTAAAATTAAAAAACAGCTGTTAAAAAAACCCCAAAAAACCCTTACATTTATGTCAGCCAAGATTTGCTCGCAGGACTCCAAATGTGAAAGAGTAAAGCGCTTACTTACTTCCACCTCACTTTGCCCCTTTACTTGTTCTTTGATAAATGTATTTTTCCCCAAATAGCTCCGTCTCTAGATTTATTTATAGGCAAACCTTGAAAATTCAGTAAAAAAAAAAAAAAAAAAAAAATTTCTGTTGCACAAAAACTTGTAGAAAAATATATACGTTTTTGGGTAAAAAAAAAAGGTATCCTGAAGGGGTTGCTTCAGGATACCTGGTGATTCAGTGCATACAGACAGGCAGAAGAGAACAACAGAGAGCAGCGATGGCTCTGATGTGCTGGCACAGTACATTGCTGGCTGTGACTCTGCAGTCTCCCTACAATACAAAGGCAGTGTGCGGGCGATGGCAGGCATCAGTAAGGTGAAAGATTGCATCACTTTTTGGGGGACTGACTCTTGCACATTGTTAGAATCTGCTTCAGCACTCTCTGAACATCTTCATCCATTTGACCCTACGGAAAGAAAGGAAAGTAATATCAGGACACAGGTGAACGAGAATAAATAAAAAAAAGAACTGAAGAGGCAAACTATAAAAAAGGCAAAGCTCTGCAAGGGAAACATTTTCAGCTCTGCATTTACAAGGACTGAATTGTGAAGGAACTGGGTAATCGCTTCAGCAAGTTAGCGCACGCACATGAACAACCGCACATACGGACCAGACGATAACAGTGGTAGGGCAGGCGTCAGCGGCAGAAACATGCACAGAGCCCCAGAGACTATGCAAACTGCGGGACTGCTGCAGCAGGTTTGAAATAAACACCCGCAAGTCACTGACCTGACCAGAGGGGACAGCAGGCACCCAGGGTACACAAGGAGCCGGAAAGCAAAACAAACTCCAGTCCCAACTCTGCAGCACCTGGAGAATCAACTAATGGGGCCAGCCAGCAAGAAGCAGCAGCATGATGGAGCAGACAAACAAAAACTAGAGACTCGTGAAAACTGCAGGTCACATAATCAGGGGAATAGAGGGAGGGGAAGAAGGAGGAAAGTGCGGAAGGAGGAATGGAATAGGGGGATAAATGCAGATAGTCTGCAGGAGGGATGCAGAGATAAGGAAGGATGACAAAGTAGAGAGTAGAATGAGAAAAGAATGCCTACACCCCTGCACTCTCCCCCTAGACATCCCCAAAGCATGCAACCCACAAACACACACCTCTGACTCCACTGAACAACATTCACACCCACTCACAACACAATTACATATCCTGAAACGCACCTCCCTACACTCCTACCCACACGCAGCTCCCTACTGCCACTCATACCACAAATACTACTGGAAAGCCACTTGCAACACTCACTCCGCTGCACAACAGTGACACCACCACCACACGCTACCCACCCACCACTGATACAACCACCACCCACCACCTACAAAACAATCTGTACCTCTATCCCCACACCACCATAAACCCTGTCATGCTCTTCACAACATTGACAGTATCACCACCATCATCATCCACAATGCACCTCACACCTCCACATAACAATGCACACCACCACAAACCCAGTAAATCTATTATTCCCCTGGTAACTTACCCCCTTACACCACAAGAACATACCCTCACACACCTCCCAAACCACAGCCACCTACATCATGCATACTGCTGGAAACCCTCCACAGCCACCACCACCACACACTACCCACACATACACCTTTCACCTCTAGTGCCACACTCCCAATATCTACACCTTCACACTTCCACTCACATCATATAAATCACAAACTCAGTTGCAATATTTGTGCATCCTGCACACCTACTCACTTCCTCACACCACTATGCACTACCCACACAATTTACACCACTGATGTCACCACCACACACACATCCCCCACACCTCCACTACCACAAAAAACACACACTATCAACACCAACCCATAGATACACCCCAGTGCTCCCACACAACCCTCCAATTACATAATACATACATGTATTATCCCCACACAAACCCCATCTATAAATCCTCTATTCCAGTCTCACAGTCTCAAATCATGTGACATTGCAGTGCATCTGCACAGGTACATACACAGCAATGTTCATCTGGAGCAGAGGACAGGCCAATATGCCGCGGAAGTCGATGCAGGAGACTTCAGGCAGTGAGGGGCCAGGGCCAGTGGACTCAGCACCATGGCAGTGCCAGTGGGGGGCGGGGGGGTGAGGGCTGGGGTCAGCAACAGAAAGGCTTATGGGATTGACCAGACCCACCAGCAAAAATGAAAAGAGGCACAGTGAATGTACAAAGTGCTGGTGGATTTTCTCAGGCCCCACCAGTGATAGGAAGGCAAGGCCAGAGTTGAAAAGAGGGAAAGGGAGGGGAAGAACAGGTGGGCATGAGTTAGGTGGGAGGGGGCAGGAGAAGAGAAGTGAGTGAAGAAGAGAAGGTGTAAGCTGGGAACATGGAGGGAGGCAAGTGGAGAGTGAAACTGAGAACTTGTGCATGACCTACATGGCCTTCCATCCCCTCTTCACATCCCTCTCATATACTACCACTCCACTGGGCCCCCTCACACACTCATCCCCCCTACACCCATCCGCAGCACACACATACCTCCACCTACACCCTATTGCCACCAACCCCCTCTTCACACACACACGAGAAAAAAAAGGGGAGGGTAGAGGAAATGAGAGTGGGAGGTGAGGGCAAAGTGGAGAGTGTCAAGCAGAAAGCCGAGCACATCGAATCCAGCCTCAGCATACCCAATACCACCTGCACACCCTCTGCTCCTCCATACCCACATCCTACAACACCCTTAGATGATCCAGCTGTAACCACCACTGCAGAAGGGAGGAGACCTCCCTCGGCAGGTGGAGCCGAACCAAATAGTCCAGGGACTATGGACTCCACCGAGACAACATGGAGCGCTGAAGAGGACGCATCTGCACTCTCACACATGGTACCACTTCCAGCATTGCCGCCATTAAACCAAATACCTGCTGGTAGGACTAAATGGCTGCGTGCAGTGTGTTCATCAATAGACGTAGCTGTGCCATCAACTTCTGAATATGAGCTTCCGGCAGGAAAACCTTGCCCTGCTGTGTGTCAAACTAAACCCCAAGGTATTCCAAAGATTGAGCAGGCTGAAGACTGCTCTTGGCCAGGTTCACCACCCAGCCGAGCTCCTGCAACAGGGAGGTCACCTTGTGGGTCACCAGACGGCTGTCTTCCAGTGACTTGGCTCGAATCATCTAATCATCCATATATGGGGGTGTACTAGAATCCCATTCATCTTCAATTCCACCCCAACTACCACCATTACCTTGGAAAAGGCCCTGGGAGTGGTGGCCAGACCAAAAGATAGCGCCCGAAACTGATAAATGGCATCCCAGAACTGCGAACCGCAGAAAGTGTTGATGCTCCAGTCGAATGAGAATGTGAAGAAATGCTTCGGACAGATCCAAAGTAGTCAGAAATGTCCCCGACTGCATGGCCATTATCACAGTGCAAGGTCTCCATGCAAAATACGTCACCCTCAGATGACAGCTGAAACTAAGATCCAGGATGGGACGAAAGGATCCCTCTTTCTTGGGCACAACGAAATAAATTGAATATTGCCCCATATTTTCTTGAGACGTGGGCACCAGAATCACAGCACTCAGATTGATGGGTCTTGCCAATATATCCTCCATGGCCTGCTTCTTCTGTTGGGAGTGGCAAGGAGAGACCATGAACATGGTCCAAAGAATACTGCAAAACTCCAGTGCATTTCCTTCTCGTATCACTTCCAGGACCCATTGATCCAATGTGATCTCGACCCACCTCTGAACGACAAGATAAAGGTATTCCCCTATCTCCTGTTCCCAGGGGTGTAGGAAAAGAGCCTTCAGAACTATGGAGTCTCGGAAGGATCCACTTCTTGAGCCTGTGCCGCTTCTGGGCTATCTGGGACAAAAGGACTGAGGCCTACCAAAAGGCCGAGTCTTCTGAAAGGTTACTCCTCTATAGGGTCAAAACTGTTTGGATTCCCTAGCATGACCTCTAATGCTAAAGGAGTGTGGCATCTGCTTCTTTTCCTCCGGTAATCGAGGAACCAGTGATTCGCCCCACTTACTGGCCAGTTTCTCCAAATCACTCCAGAACAAGAGCGAGCCTTTAAAGGACAATTTCGTGAGGTTAGCCTTGGAGATTGTATCAGCCAAACAATTCCTCAGACATAACTGAAATTAGTCCAACATCCCAATGCCTAGGCATCCAAGACTTACGCGTCCCTTGCCGTAAAAATCTTAAGTGCACAGCAACGCTCAACTTGTGCATCCAGGCAAGCGGATGGCCACTTAAGGAGCCGCTTAACTTGGACGTTCAGACTATTAGGCCTGCCTAAGCACCCAAAAAACTGGACACACAACTTGGAGGCATAGCTAAACGCACATACCGAACAGACAGTCCTGTAGAGGGCAGCCTAAAGAAAACACGCAAAACGCATAGCAATGCCACTGAGCCAGCAGGTCAGCCCAGCCCCAACCCCCAACCCCCAACTCCACCTCTACCTCCTGTGTTCTTAAGATAACGGGGAGCCAAGCTTCTTCCTGTTCTTGTGTCAGAAGGTATACATTTATATTTTACAAGGTGGTTAAACATAACATCCTTTAGCAAAAGTATTTTTCTTTTGTCCTTTATATATAATCCACATTTAAAAAAAAAAGTTTGACTGTTACGATTAGTATAAAAGGCACCATTATTTTTCATGCTATTACAAGGAACACAATAATCAGGTCTGTGCTATTTCCCAGTTACAAATGAAATGATACAATCTTTTTTCACATAGATTTTGGCTTCGTGGCTGTTGGTCTGCTATATTTTCAGATTTGAAGGTTCAAATGAATTGAATATTGTGGAACACATGCCAACCTTTAATGGTTTTATCTTTTCCACTAAATTTTTGCTTGCAACAATTTTATTGTATTTAAAGTGGTCTCTTTTCTTTTAGATAGGAGTTTCCCTCTTTGCTGTATTTTGTATTTTGAGTTAAATATCCCCAGGTAGTTTGTAGACTTAAGGGTCACTGAACTAACAATATATCTGTGACTAGCTTTTGAGAACTAAACTCCATTCATAAGATCATAAAGCAAAACATTTGAAATTAAGATAATCAAACACTTGAAACAAACACAAAAGGATATAGTGAGGACATTGGCTCTCTCACCCACTATCAGATATAGGCCCTTTGAATTGTAAAGTTTTACCTTCGTAGCCTCTCTTTCCCCCTCGTTTCCCTTTACTGAACTGTAATGGTATATGCAGACAACCCTATGGTCTAGCTGTACTATTTAAACCCAACCGTAACTGTTTCTTCACTGACCTGATAAAGACAGCTTAGCTTTTGAAAGCTAGTTACAGATGTTTTAAGTTAGTGAAATAAAAAGGTATTATCTACATCTTGTTTATTGATCGGAGTGGTGCCGAATGATTGGAGCGGTGGTGGTCCCGCTTCACAAGAGTGGGAACAGAGAAGAGGCTGGTAACTACAGACCGGTTAGCCTCACTTCGGTGGTGGGAAAAGTAATGGAGTCACTGTTGAAAGAGAGAATAGTGAACTATCTGCAGTCGGGAGAATTGCTGGACCAGAGGTAGCATGGATTCACCATTGGAAGATCCTGTCAGACAAATCTGATTGACTTTGACTGGGTAACCAAGGAATTGGATCAAGGAAGAGCACTCGATGTCATCTACTTGGACTTCAGCAAAGCTTTTGACACTGTCCCGCACAGGAGACTGGTGAATAAAATGAGAAGCTTAGGAGTGAGTGCCGAGGTGGTGGCCTGTATTGCAAACTGGTTGACGGACAGAAGACAATGTGTGATGGTAAATGGAACTCTCTCTGAAGAGAGAGCGGTTTTAAGCGGTGTACCGCAGGGATCGGTGTTGGGACCGGTCCTTTTCAATATCTTTGTGAGCGACATTGCGGAAGGGATAGAAGGTAAGGTATGTCTTTTTGCGGATGACACTAAGATCTGCAACAGAGTGGACACGCCGGAAGGAGTGGAGAGAATGAGACGGGATTTAAGGAAGATGGAAGAGTGGTCGAAGATATGGCAGCTGACATTCAATGCCAAGAAGTGCAGAGTCATGCATATGGGGAGTGGAAATCCGAATGAACTGTATTCGATGGGGGGAGAAAGGCTGATGTGCACGGAGCAGGAGAGAGACCTTGGGGTGATGGAGTCTAATGATCTGAAGTCGGCGAAACAATGTGACAAGGCGATAGCTAAAGCCAGAAGAATGCTGGGCTGCATAGAGAGAGGAATATCGAGTAAGAAAAGGGAAGTGATTATCCCCTTGTACAGGTCCTTGGTGAGACCTCACCTGGAGTATTGTGTTCAGTTCTGGAGACCGTATCTCCGAAGAGACAGAGACAAGATGGAGGCGGTCCAGAGAAGGGCGACCAAAAAGGTGGAAGGTCTTCATCAAATGACTTATGAGGAGAGATTGAAGAATCTAAATATGTACACCCTGGAGGAAAGGAGGAGCAGAGGTGATATGATACAGACTTTCAGATACTTGAAAGGTTTTAATGATCCAAAGACAACGACAAACCTTTTCCGTAGGAAAAAAATCAGCAGAACCAGGGGTCACGATTTGAAGCTCCAGGGAGGAAGATTCAGAACCAATGTCAGGAAGTATTTCTTCACGGAGAGGGTGGTGGATGCCTGGAATGCATCCACCACCCTCTCCGTGAAGAAATACTGGAGGAAGTGGTGAAGACCAGAACTGTGAAGGACTTCAAAGGGGCGTGGGATAAACACTGTGGATCCATAAAATCAAGAGGCCATCAATAAAGAGTGGGTGGCTTGCCAGAATGACGGCTACTGCCTGGAGATAATACCCTTATTCAATAAACATACACATGGTTACTGTGACTCCAACATCGCTCTAAGCTACAACAGCAAGAGGAAATGTGGAAAAAAGGATTCGCACTCACAAAGCGGGGAGTAGCTGGCTTGTTACGGCGGTTACTACCCCAAACCAAATAAGCCTGATACTTCACGTTCAACCCATATCCAGCATAGCTCTCTGCTTCAACAGCAGGGGAGAAGAAAAACTGATACTTCACGCATATCCAGCATAGCTCTCTGCTTCAACGGCAGGGGAGAAGAAAAACTGATACTTCACGCATATCCAGCATAGCTCTCTGCTTCAACGGCAGGGGAGAAGAAAAACTGATACTTCACGCATATCCAGCATAGCTCCCTGCTTCAACAGCAGGGGAGAAGAAAAACTGATACTTCACGCATATCCAGCATAGCTCACTGCTTCAACGGCAGGGGAGAAGAAAAAAGGATTCACACTCACAAAGCGGGGAGTAGCTGGCTTGTTACGGCGGTTACTACCCCAAACCAAATAAGCCTGATACTTCACTTTCAGTGCATTTCCAGCATAGCTCTCTGCTTTAACGGCAGGGGAGAAGAAAAACTGATACTTCATGCATATCCAGCATAGCTCTCTGCTTCAACGGCAGGGGAGAAGAAAAACTGATACTACACGCATATCCAGCATAGCTCCCTGCTTCAACGGCAGGGGAGAAGTAAAACCACCAATAAGGGCTGAATAACATAGTCTGGGTAAAGCAAATAAGCATGGGTGTAGCTTGCTTATTGCGGCGGTTACTTCCCCTACTACCCCTAACTAATCAAGCTTGATATTTCACTTGGATGCAGCTCCATCACTGCTCTCTACATTAATGGTGGGGGTGGAAGGGAAATAGAACCAAAGAGCTAAGAGAAACAGATAAGTATGAGAAAAAATGTGTGAAGCTTGCTGGGCAGACTGGATGGGCCGTTTGGTCTTCTTCTGCCGTCATTTCTATGTTTCTATGTTCTATGATCCTTATTTCTACATATTCAAGTGGCTAACACAGTAATCACAATATTTTGCTCCAGGTAATTGGGCATTTATTTGTCTCATAAATTTTGCAGACTAGAGGTTTCAGTGAAGGAGATGGGTTGACCCAGTCATAGATTATGACAGCATGATCAATCATATCATACAGCAATTTTTGTCTCTTATTAATCAATGCAGAAAGCCATGAGATAAATTTGCATAAGCAGAGTTTCCAATGCCTATTTTATCTGGTGCATATTCACTGTGGATATTCTGAAAACCCAACTGACTGAGGAGTTATAGGACCGGTTTGGGAGGCTGTGTTCTAGGGTTTCAAATGTATGACAGAATGCCTTTTGTGGAGGGTGTGTGTGTGTAGGGGCAGGGGGGAATTATTACTTTTAAACCTGGATTCTCAACAAAGGGCAGGAAACAAGCCATTATGTGATCCTTTTTGTAGGCTTATTACAGGTCTAGCAACACCACCATGATAATTGTTCACATGCCTTCCTCTTAGTTTATACTGGGTACATTTTTATTACAGTAAACCTAGTATGAAAACAGAGAACATTGCTCTGCGCTCAAGAAAGAATCTGAAAGCATCAGGGCTAACACTGGTGCTGGGCACTGTAGACTAACCAATACAAAACATACTGGAATATACTAAATTGCAGCTTTCTGTTGCATATTGTAAAGCAGAGTTGCTTACTTGTAACAGGTGTTCTCCCAGGACAGCAGAATGTTAGTCCTCACATATGGGTGACATCATCAGATGGAGCCCTGTCAAGGAATACTTTTATCAAAGTTTCTAGAACTTTGACTGGCACACTGAGCATGCCCAAAATGCCACTAACCCTGTGACCACACGTGGTCCCCCTTCAGTCTCGTTTGTAGCAAAATGTACAAGCGAAAAATAAAATAAGAAAACGCTATGGAACCCAACTTGTGCATCCAGGCAAGCAGATGGGGTGGCGGGCAGGTTTCGTGAGGACCAACATCCTGCTGTCCTGGGAGAACACCTGTTACAGGTAAGCAACTCTGCTTTCTCCCAGGACAAGCAGGATGGTAGTCCTCAAATATGGGTGAATAGTAAGCTACAGGCTGACTCATAATGAAACAGGCCAAGCAGCACACATGTGCAAAAGGCACAACAACTGGGGTGCTGTTGGCAATGAGGCAGCCCGAAATTCACAGCAGGTCGAGGGAGGACGAATTGGGTTTTACACTGGGAATAAGTTCCATAGGACAGACTGGCCAAGGACTGAGTCTTGTTGTCCAGCCTTGTCAAGACAGTATTGGGCTGCGAAGGTGTGGAGAAAGCTCCACATCGCAGCCCTGCAGATGTCTGCAATCGTTACTGAACGGTAGTGTGCTACTGACGTTGCCATGGCCCTTACTGAATGCACCTTCATTCGACCCTCAAGTGGAAGGCCTGCTTGCTGGTAGCAGATGCAATGCAGTCTGCCAACCAGTTGAAGAGCAGGGGCGGATTGACCTATCGGGGGATCGGGCTTCCCCTGGTGGGCCGGTCTAGCTGGTCATGTGGTCTCGACCGCATGGCTAATCGTCTCTTGCAGCCTGCACTCAGCACAGTGACCTCATCAATTCAAGGTAGGTGGCGAATTGGCGATTGCAGCCTCACAGGCCCATTGAAGTAATAAAAATCGTGGCCAACAGTGGCCGAAGAAAAGAAGATGGGCCAGCCCGGCGCCTCCCAGACAGCCCCCGGTGAGACCAAGCCCGCGAGGGCCAAAAAAATGAAGATAGGCGCCATCCAGCCAGCCCCCGCTGAAGACCAAGCGGTGGGGGCCGAAGAAATAAAAATCGTGGCCGACGGAGGCCGAAGAAAAAAAGATGGGCCGGCCCGGTGCCTCCCAGACAGCCTCCGCGGGAGACCAAGCCCGCGAGGGCCAAAAAAATGAAGATAGGCGCCGCCCAGCCAGCACCCGCTGAAGACAAGTGGTGGGGGCCGAAGAAATAAAAATCGTGGCCGGCGGAGGCCGAAGAAAAGAAGATGGGCCGGTCCGGCGCCTCCCAGACAGTCTTCGCGGGAGTCCAAGCCCGCGAGGGCAAAAAAAATTAAGATAGGCGCCACCCAGCCAGCCCCCGCTGAAGACCAAGCGGCGGGGGTGAAGAAATAACAATCGTGGCCGGTGGCGGCGAAAAAATGAAGATGGGCGGCAGCAGTGGCGGCGAAAAAATGAAGATGGGCGGCGGCGAAAAAATGAACACCGGTGCTGCTAACCCCCACCGGAGACCAGTTGTTCAGCTGGGGGTTCGATCGGCAGAGTGCTTCTGTGTGTGTGTGTGTGTGAAAGGAATGGCGCTTCTGTGTGTGTGTGTGTGTGTGTGTGTGAGAAAGGAATGGTGCTTCTGTATGTGTGGTGTATATGTGAGTCAGGTAGGGTGCTTGTGTGAGTCAATGTGTGTGTGCGAGAGAGAGATGGAACATGTTTTTGGCTGGCTTGTGGCTGTGAGAGAACTTGTGTGTAAGTGAAATAGAGCATGTGTGTGATTGAGAACTTGTGTGTAAGTAAGAGGAGCAAGAGCATTGTGTGATTGAAATCCTGTGTGTAAGTAAGGGGAGCAAGAGATTTGTGTGATTGAGATAGACTGGCCAGAGAGGTGAAGTGTGTATGTGTGAGACTGATCAGGGAGATGACTGGTGGTATGTGTGTGCTTGTGTGTGAGAGAGAGATACTGGTTGGGGAGATGATTGGTGTGTGAGAGACAGAAACTGGTCTCGAGGGTGTGACTGGTGTGTGTGTGTGTGTGAGAGAGAGAGAGAAGAGACTGGTTGTGGTCCCTAAGGAAGAGGACCGTGAGGACAGCTTCAGCAGCTACTGCTGCTTCTGGTGTGGCCTGCAAGGGAAAGAAGTAGGAGAACTGCTGGAGACTGTAAGTAAAGGTGGCTTTTTAAGTTCATTTTTCTTGACTGACTACCATTTTAATTATTGGGTAGTATGTGATGTGTCTGCTATTTGAAATATTTTATTGGTGTTTGGTAAAGGTTTCAAAATTTGCTTGAGTCTTTAATTATTGGATATTCTATTCATCGGCTGTTTTGAAATTATTTTATTAGTATGATTTTATAATTATGATTCATGGTTTATATATCTTGATTTTATTGATTGTTTTATGAGGAATGGTGACATTTTTGTTTTTCCATTGTTGCACTGTATAGAGTCTGGCTTGATACGTTTTACAGTTTAGTTTTTGTCTGCACATTTCTATTTATACTTTATGTGGCTTTATTCTGTATTTGGTGAGAGTTTGTGTTCTGCATGCAAAGACTGAGATGAAGCATTCTTTTCGCATGTGGTTTCTCTGTAGGGATCTGTGTAGTAGCTTGGCCTGTTCTGTTTTCCTGATAGGAGGTGTATTGATATTTTAGATTCTGGTGTAATATTTGTGGTATTCTTTTTCATAGGTGGGGTGGTTATTCTTTGAGTTTTGGCAAATAGTACTGTGCTGATACGGGAGGACCATGCTGAAATATAGGGGTGTGTACACATATATGCAAATTATATATGTAAATGTAATTGGGTACCCATAGGCCAGTATGGAGAAAAATCCCCCGGGCCACTATTTTCCCTCAATCCGCCCCTGTTGAAGAGACTCTGCTTGCCCACCGCAACTCCAAGCTTGTTTTTGTTAAATGAAACAAAGAGTTGGGAGAACTTTCTGTGGACTGCAGTGCGGTCTAAGTAAAATGCAAGCGCAAGTTTGCAGTCCAAGATGTGCAGAACTCGCTCACCCGGATGAGTGTGAGGTCTTGGAAAGAAAGTAGGCAAGACTATAGATTGGTTTAAGTGGAAATCCGTTACCACCCTAGGAAGGAATTTAGGTTGAGTGCAGAGAACCACCCGGTCATGGAGGAACCTTGAATAGGGCGAGGATGTTACAAGGGCTTGCAACTCACTGACTCTGCGAGCAGATGTGATAGCTACCAGGAAAATTACTTTCCATGAAAGATATTTGAGTTCGCATGAGTGCAGGGGCTCAAAAGGAGGACTCATAAGCTGTGCAAGTACTACGTTGAGGTCCCATTCCACGACTGTTGGTCGTAGAGGAGGCTTAAGCTGTAGTAAGCCTCTCATGAAGCGACCCACAAGGGGTTGAGCCGTTATCAGGGCATCCCCTATTCCTTGATGGTAAGCAGAGATGGCACTGAGGTGTACTCATATGGAAGAAGTCTGGAGACCAGATTCCGAGAGCTGCTAGAGATAGTCTTTGTTTTGGCGTGGGGCAAGAAAAGGAATCAAAGCCTTTCTGTGTGCACCTGAAGGTAAACCTCTTCCACTTAGAGCAGTAAGACTTCCACATGGAAGGCTTTCGTGAAGCTATGAGGACTTGAGAGACGCTACTAGAAAGATTGAGGTGCTGTAGTATCAATCTTTCAACATCCAGGCTGTCAGGGACAGGGTCTGGAGGTTCGGGTGGCGCAACTTGCCGTAATTCTGTGTTATGAGGTTGGGTGACATGCCCAGGCAAATGGGTTCCTGGACAGAGAGGTCGAGAAGTATGGGAAACCAAACTTGGTGTGGCTAATACGGGCTATGAGTATCATTGAGCCTCAGTCCTATTGTAGCTTCTTGAAAGTCTTGCTTATTAGCGGAATCGGAGGATACGCATATAGAAGGGAAGGTCCAAAAAAACACACCGGAAACCGGTTGCATATAGCAGGCCTGTGCTCTAGGGATGGGTGAAGGTATCCATAGTTTGTTCTCTTCGGTCCCTGTGTAGGGAGCAGAATCATTCCACTTTGTGGTTCTGATTGGATGCAAAGAGGTCGATGTCCAGTTGACCCCACCAGTGGAAGATTCTGCCCGCAACAGAGGAATCCAGAGACCACTTGTGGGGCTGGAATTTCGGCTGAGGTCCGCCACTGCATTCTGTATGCATGCCAGATAAGTGGCTCGCAGCAGTATGGAATGCGACAGGGCCCATGCCCAAATCTGCGCCACTTCTTGGCAGAGCAGATAAGAGCCTGTGCTCCCCGTTTGTTCAGGTACCACATTGCTACATGGTTGTCTGTTTGAATCAAGATGACCTTGTTGGATGTGGTACGCCCTGAATGCAGATGGGCATACCGCATTGCTCGAAGCTCTAGGAAGTTGATCTGATAGGTCGCTTCGGTGTTTGTCCAAGTCCCTTGGGTTTGAAGGCCTTTGACATGGGCTTCCCAACCTAGGTTGGAGGCGTCCGTGGTTAAAGACGCTTGAGGAGCTGGTTGCTTGAAGGGAAGACCTGTTTGTAAGTTGGCCTTGTGTGTCCACCAAGCAAGGGACGAAAGCAGCTGAGTAGCTTGGTGCCACTGAGATTTTAGAGTCCATTGTATCAATCTCATGGCTAGGCATGCCATTGGGGTGACGTGGACCATTGAAGCCATATGGCTGAGTAACGTGAGCAATTAGCAAGCTGAGGCTGTTTGCAGATGACGGATAGAACTGGCGAGGTTGGACAGGGTGGTTGCGCAGTCATTGGGTAAGAACCTCAAGCCCAGCATCCTGTTTCTAATAGTGGCCAATCCAGGCCATAAGAACCTGGCAAGTACCCAAAAACTAAGTCTAGTCCATGTTACCATTGCTAATGGCAGTGGCTATTCTCTAAGTGAACTTAATAGCAGGTAATGGACTTCTCCTCCAAGATCCAATCCTTTTTTAAACACAGCTATACTAACTGCACTAACCACATCCTCTGGCAACAAATTCCAGAGTTTAATTGTGCTTTGAGTAAAAAAGAACTTTCTCTGATTAGTTTTAAATGTGCCCCATGCTAACTTCATGGAGTGCCCCCTAGTCTTTCTACTATCCGAAAGAGTAAATAACTTATTCACATCTACCCGTTCTAGACCTCTCATGATTTTAAACACCTCTATCATATCCCCCCCTCAGTCGTCTCTTCTCCAAGCTGAAAAGTCCTAACCTCTTTAGTCTTTCCTCATAGGGGAGTTGTTCCATTCCCCTTATCATTTTGGTAGCCCTTCTCTGTACCTTCTCCATCGCAATTATATCTTTTTTTAGATGCGGCGACCAGAATTATACACAGTATTCAAGGTGCGGTCTCACCATGGAGCGATACAGAGGCATTATGACATTTTCCGTTTTATTCACCATTCCCTTTCTAATAATTCCCAACATTCTGTTTGCTTTTTTGACTGCCGCATCACACTGAACCGATGATTTCAATGTGTTATCCACTATGACACCTAGATCTCTTTCTTGGGTTGTAGCACCTAATATGGAACCCAACATTGTGTAATTATAGCATGGGTTATTTTTCCCTATATGCATCACCTTGCACTTATCCACATTAAATTTCATCTGCCATTTGGATGCCCAATTTTCCAGTCTCACAAGGTCTTCCTGCAATTTATCACAATCTGCTTGTGATTGAACAATTTTGTGGACCGAAATTGCCCTCCCCAGACCCGAAAACGAAATGGGGACCAAAAACAAATTTATGCACTCCCCTAATTTGCTCCATAAGACACACAGACGCCCGGGAACAGAGCCGGTTTAGCACACGATTTTTTTTTTTCTCCCTCTGAATCCTAGGTGCATCTTATGGAGCGAAAAATATGGTATATGCCATTGACAAAATACATAAGACATATTGTATGTGCACAGTCCACAGCATAAATTATGATGGTTGTCAATATATTTGATACAAATAACAAACACCTATTTGCTTAATTTAATGAGTGATTCTTTATGGTCTTGGTTCATTTTTTCACTCATTCTTTGCCTGTTGATAGACTCTGTTCTCCCAGGACAAGTAGGGGATGGTAGTCCTCACATATGGGTGATATCATCAGATGAAGCCCTGTCACGGAATACTTTTGTCAAAGTTTCTAGAACTGACTGGCACACTGAGCATGCCCTGCATGCCACTAACCCTGTGGCCACACGGGGTCCCCCCTTCAGTCTCTTTTTTTTCCGCACAGCAAGTTGCCTCGCAATTTAGGAGCTCTGAGAAATTTCTCACACTTTTCCTCACAGAAAAATTTGAAGTCTATCTTCCTAATTTCACCCTCACCAGGGTCCCCCATCGTGCTCCATTCTCTCCAATGCTCGGTAAGGGTTTTTCTAGCTATTTGCGGTCTGTTCCCGGCGACATACTCAGTCAGTGCCCAATGGTCACCAACCGCACACCACCCTTTGTTTCAGCATGGCGACCAGGTTTAGAAAATGCCCAAGTGTCCAAGGTCTATGTCTATAATGGACCTGCACAATGTTTGTGTTTTGTGCCTAGGGCCTTCGCACGATGTCCTTCACTGCCCCAGTTGCACACAAATGACACCCAAAGGCCGGCGTGCTCATCTGTAGAAGATGGAGCATCTGTTTGCTTCAAAACACTCTGCTCCATCAACTCCAGTACAAGTTGTGCCGACTGGAGCGGGTCCATCTACTTCGGAGATGCACCGCTAGGAACACCGTGGAGCAGGTGACAGTCTGTCACTGACCCCTTCAAAGACATCGGTATCATCATCCTCTGTGCCGGAGAAGGACCGGACCGAGCACTTCAGGAAACACCGGCACCAACGTGCATCCCCGCCAGTGCCAGCACCAATACCGCAGCGGCATCAACTTCCACCGAGTCGCTGCAAAGAGGGCCCAGGGTGAGTAGCCCCCATCCTCCTCTGGACCCGGGACCCCGAGGCATTCTCCACAGATATCAGTGCCGAATACTGAGCCTCCACAGACTCCTGTGGACGCTCCAGTAACGCCTAGCCTGCCTCCTACCCCAAGCGCAGTGTTGTCCACACCAGTCTTCAGGGAGGAATTGAACAGACTGGTCCAACAGGCAGTGCTGAATGCCCTTCGGGGCTTCCAGTCGCCATCGGAACCAGCGCCCTCGATGTTCACACCGCTCCTCGAGCGCTTAGACACCCTTATTGGTGCCCTGCTGACTCAGCCCATGCCATCAGACATGCTGGCACCGAGTCGACTATCGAGACTTCCACAGATCCCAATTCCCATTCCGGGATCCACGGAGGAAGCTACTTCCGGCCCGATCCCAGCAAGGGATTTTCAAAGTGGTAGGTATGTACATGTTATACATTCAATTGAACAAACTTGGGTCAGAGTCCTTTAATTAATATTTTATGCAGCTACACTATATATATATATATATTTTTTTTTTTTTGTATCACAAATTGTTTTTGTTTGGATTGGCTATTTTTTCTTGCTCCTTTGTACTTCCACTTCAATCTAAACTGGGGTTGATTGAAGAAGATTTGGCACCATTAGCCTTCATTCCCAACTCCCTGGGAACTAATCCACCAGCTCAACCCTACTGCACTACAGTTTAAATATTCAATTTAGTGTTTTTCTCAAGAATACATACATTTGAATTGATGGATTCCTTTTTTGCACTGGTTGAAAGGATAACATTAAAAACAATAAAACAAGTTTCCCATACCTGCACAGCATAGAGAAGATGTGTTCTGTAAACTGCTACAATCTCCTGGTGTTGTTTCTTGGACTCCTGGAGGTAATACAAAGACCATTTAGGAAAGAAACAGTCATTTAAAAAGTTATTCCCATTTCAGAAAAAATAAAAAATGACAACTAGTGCTTGATTCATTACACATTCCCTCCTAGTCTGTGCTTGCCGTAAAAGTGCTCAATGAATCAACCCTTAGTCCTAAATCTGGCACTACAGCTATTCTCAAGGGATATATAACTTTAAGGCATTTTGAGTTAGAATTAGAATGTCCGAGATGAACTCTCATCATGCATTTACTTGCTTTTGTTTCTAAGCATCGTTTATCCTTATAATCTCCCATAAATGACTGGTGGCTTTCCAGCAAAAATAAGTAGCTGTGTGAAACTAAGACTTGTGTTGCATGCCTGTGTGCTTCATGCCCCATGACTCCAGGTCACACCTGCTCTCAGCATTATGAAGTAATCATACCAATGTAATGAGGCAATGGCACAACTAGCAGTGAATGGGTCCCTGGTGGACAAATTAAGATGAGCCCCCATCACACCATGTGCAAGGGCATTAGGTGTCCTAGGTGAACCTTGCACCTTCCCCCCCCCCCCAGGCCTCCCCATACACAATTAAAAATTATGCATTTATAACCGATTTTATATGAAAAAGGATATCAAAGAACAGACTTGAGGTAAAAATATTACTGACAACATGTATATTATACTTACATGCACTCTTGCACTGTCAACCAGAAAATCCTGTGCTAAAGACACTTAGGTCTAATACCTTATGGGTTCCATTGCAACGTTTGTGGGCTTGGCCCTCAGAAGACCATGAACAAAATTAAAATATAGTACCGTAAACCTCCCATAGCTAAACCTTACTGTTTGCCAGCACTCAAACAATAAAACCCTTCCTTTGAAAAGGCAAGACTGCAAATATTACACCAGTACCTAAAATACTAATACACCTCTCATTAGGAAAACAGAACAAGCTAATTTGCTATAGATCCCGTCACAAAAACTACATACTAGTAGAAGACCCCACCCTTGGTCACACATGCAGAATACAGACAGATCCTCACCAAATATAGAATAAAGTGACCATAATGTATAAATAGAAACATGCAGACAAAACTGAACTGGAAAAAACAAGCCAGACTGTATATATAATGCAACAATGGAAAAATAGATATATCACCATTTCTCATAAAACAAACAAAATCAGTAAATATAAAACATCAAAAAAGTGAAACCATACAATAAAAAAACAAACAAAAAAAAACCTGTCAACTAGAACATCCAATAATTAAAAACTCATAAGATTTCTAAAAATGTATCAAGACTCCATTTCTAGTCACTCTCAAGCTTCAGCTACTTCTTTGAAATGTTGCAAAATTGATACCACTCTTTTCTTCAGTTCTTACCTCTGCTACCTCAGTGATGTCTTTTCTCAACATTGCTGACTACTTCTCAATGGGATCTTATACTTCTTTCAACCCTCAATAAGCTAGCCCCTTTTAGATCATTTTCTCTCCACTACTCTAAATCTCAGCCTTGGTTGTCCTCTGCCCACCCCCTTGCCGGCAGCCTTGGGCTCTTTGCCGGGGCTCTATCAACAGTAGCTATGCCACTGATCTGAGGTCCAGAACCAAGAGTGCTTCCTTCCCATCTTCTAGCCCTGAATTCATGATGTATTACCCCTAACAGCTTTGCTTACATTCTTCGGTGACAGAACCACTCTGCTTCACTTTGTGGTTCTCTTCTCAAAAAACACAATACCACTTGCCTGCCTGGTCCAACTGCAGCAGACCTTCATATCTTACCTCCACAGAGCATTCTAAAAATGACATAGGGAGATTCTGAAGGCTAAATTTAGGATTCTTGGTAGGAGATTTAAGTCCTCCTCTTTTTCACTCAATGCACAATAAAGCTCTGGAATTTGTTGCCAAAGGATGTGGTTAGTGCAGTTAGTGTAGCTGGGTTCAAAAAAGGTTTGGATAAGTTCTTGGAGGAGAAATCCATTAACTGCTATTAATCAAGTTTACTTAGGGAATAGCCACTGCTATTAATTGCATCAGTAGCATGGGATCTTCTTAGTGTTTGGATAATTGCCAAGTTCTTGTGGCCTGGTTTGGCCTCTGTTGTAAACAGGATGCTGGGCTTGATGGACCCTTGGTCTGACCCAGCATGGCAATTTCTTATGTTCTTATGAAGATGTTGGGGTGATTTTAGGGTTACCTGTCAGATTATGGTTAGCTGGGGAGGGTTATGGGTTGTAGACAGTACAGGCTGGGGGTGGTCCGACCCTCCCCTTGGGTCCTGAAGACCTTCTCACTTGAGGGGTACAGGGCTGTTGAAGGTTCTCTGGGTGTTAAAGGACAGTCGGGGAAAGTGGGTTGGGATTAGAAAGGTTTACTTGTTGGTTAAGAGTTTCTCTTTTCAGAATCTGCAGGGTGGGATTATAAAGCATACTATGGCAACGGGTGTGCAGCTATGCAGAGGAGCAAACACTTGTCCTTTTTGTGTGACTGAGCACCCCAGAGCCCAGGGGATCAGATACTGCAGGTTTGAGGTAGTGCCTTTCCTTTTGAAGAATGGACTTGTGTCCATTTCCAAGAAGTTAAGGTTTGATATAAGAATTCTGTGTGGATTCAGAGAGAATCATCAAAAGTGAAAAGTGAGTAAGGTGCCCGGTTAGGTGCCCCAGAATTGAGAGTGGAGCATAGTAAACACTACAGTGAAGGTATGAACATCTGGCGTTGTGATGTTAGGAATCAATTGAGATACATTTTTCATGGGAGAAGCTGAGGACTAAAATTACTGAGAGAAGAGAATTAAGGAGCTAAATTACTGAAGGAATTGGCTGAAACGTAATGAATCCATTGTTTGTTGGAAAAGTAATGTCCAATTTTATTAAATTTCATTTTGTGAAGATTAACTGGATGATTTTCAAACTGGGTTTAACAAGCCATCAATTCACTTTTATAATATATTATTAAAATTGAGTTGGAACCAACCAGTTTCCATAAAAAGGCCTTGAAGCTGAGCTTCCCCCATAGGGGATCATAGATGCTCAGAAAGGTGGTGGTAAGAACTGTGCAATCAGGATCTAAACTTTTGAGTTGTGAACCTTTGGGCTAATACCAGGGTTTTCCTGTCCATACATTTTTATTAGTATAGATTTACTATTGATTATTTATATTTTTTTATTTTATTGCTTAATGTTTTATAAGGAATGGTGCTATTTCTGTTTTTCCACTGTTACACTGCAAACAGAGTTTGGCTTGTTTTAGTCTCCAGTTCAGTTATCTGCATGTTTCTATTTATACTTTATAGTCTCAGTTCTGTATTTGGTGATGGTCTGACTATGTTCTACATGTGTGACAGAGGTGAGGTATTCTGCTACAGTGTAGGTTCTGTGTAGGGATCTATAGCAGCTTGACTATTGTATTGGTGTTTTAGGGCCTGGTGTTGCCTTTTCATAGACAGTATTTTTACTGTTTGAGTACTGGCCTAGTTAAGGCTGTTTTGAAATGGGAGTCTTACTATATTGTAATTGTAATTCTGTTTACTCATGGCTTTCTGAGGGCCAAGTCCACACCCAACACATGTTAAAATAGGTCTAATATATGAATTCTGTCTTTTTCCTTTATGGGTTTTTCTGGTTGGCACTACAGCAGTGCATGTAAATATAATAGGCATGCTGTAAGTGATATTTTTACCTCAGAAGTTGTACTTTTGAATGTTATTTTCACATAAACTTATTATAAATGCATAATTTTTGTATGTTCAAGGCTGCAAAGTATGCCTAGGGTACCTAATATCCTTCCACCAACCATGGATTCTGTAGGAAGTGGGTTTGTCAGTTTTTAAAGTTTCGAACACTGGAGGGAGCTGGGTTTTTGTTTTTTTGACATGCCTGGGACAAAGACTGAATGAATTGGGTGGAACGGAAAGGGGGGCAGCACAGTAATTGTTTGCACAGAGAAGTAATAAAGCTAGCACAGACTCTGCCTGTGCCCACGTTGAATGCTGGAGGAGTTGTGAGGTTTCTCCCTGCAAAGGGGAGAGGCAGAGTGTCATGGGGTGCCTTCACAATAGAAAGGGACTAGTGGTTAATGGGGGGGAAGGTCTTTCCCTCCAAAGGGAAAGAACCAGAAATGAGGTCTGAGGAGTTGGGCCTACTCTCAAAAGAGGGGTGTCTGGAGAAGAATATCTTATGCTGGGGGAGTGGATGTGGCCCAAAGAAAGGATCCCCATACTTCCAAGAGTGGGACGGAGTCTCTTGGGGTCTTTGAAAGAGTTTGGAAACAAAACGTAATTTCAAAGAAGAAAGGTTTAAGCCCATATTCCTTATTCGTCCAAGAGGAGTGCTTCAGAAAGTGGAGTAAGAGGATAGTCCATTCTGGGAGTCAGAAGGAAGACTTTCTAAGACAGAAAGGTCCTGAGGAATTGCCGACTGAGAAAAAGGAATCAGCCAGAGGCTCACCCAAGTATGAGGAGAGAAGTTCCAGAAAGGAGGAGAAAGAGCTTCACCCAAGGTATAAGTACCAGAGGAGAGCCAAGAGAGGAGGATTCCTGCCCAGAGAGCTTATCTGCCAAAATGTGCAGCATTGTGATACTGTGAGAGATTAAGTTAATTTTTGCGCTTTTAATCTTTATACGGTTTGCTGTATTAATTCTTAGTATGCTGCTGTGGATTAAGTTATTCCATGTCATCAGTGATCAGTAAAGGCTATTTTTGGAGAGGTTTGGTGTCAAGTGTGGTATTTTCTGACTTTGACTGGACTGGTGTGCATAAGAGCCAAGAAGAGAGGAAACCTTAAAGACCTTGAAAAATTAACTCTCGGCACCTCATCCCCATCCCCCTGTACAGGAAAAATCCAGGAGGCATAGGTACTGCTCTGGTTGGCCCATGACCCTCTCAGTGAGCCCCCTGTGCCCCGGGTAGGAATCAGGGTAGGAGCTACACTGATATTATAGAAGTAAAACAACTTAATCAGTGGTATGAATTTTACAGGAAGCATTTCTTTTAGCAGATGTCATAAAAGAAGAGAGGCAAGAAGCAGAAAATATTTCATGACTAAGCTGAGACATCATGTTCTACAATCTCTGAATATAATACAGAAACTGTTCAGAAGGAATGTTTTCAATGCAGCTTTGAATACTATCTGTGAATTAGCTTGAAGAATGAAAGCAATAACTTTTGTTTTACATTCCATCCGATCCTAAAATATGTGACCGAGAGCCCGAGAAGCTAAAAGCTTCTTCTAAGGAGATAATTTTATAATAGCTCGCATAAGCAGGTCAGAAAAGGCACTCACAAGTTACCCCAGTTTTCAGAACAAATTTATACATGAACCCACTCACTTTAAAAATTATCCTACCAAAACTACCTGCTCATAATTATGCCTGCTAATCTGTCTGCTAAAATTATCTTGGAAACAGTATGCACGGAAGTACAAATCCCTCCCAAACTCTGTCCCCCCCCCAGGAACACTTCCACTCAGTCCGGGTAATTTACATGCGTACAGGACATACACATTTATCCACATATCATGTGATCACTTTTATAACAAGCCACTTCTGCGGGTAAAGCACCTTTACCCACAGAAATGCCTTTGAAAATTATCCTCTAAAGGGGTAATTTTTTGCCAGTGTAAAGTTTCCGGGTACCTTTTATCCACACACTTTGCACTAATTTTCAAAGCCAAAGTTTAAGCATAACTTTTCAAAATTACCCTGGGGAAAACTACCCACAAGCATTTACACCAGCTAATGCATGTGAGTGGTTTCCCTAGCAGAAACTGTGTGCATACTTTAAAAAAATAAAATAAATAAAATTTAAGCAATATGCATGTAAGTCCAGTCACTGCCCAAACTCCTCCACCTGGAATGTCTCTGATATCTGAAGAAAAATATGCACAGACACCTTGTATGCACGTATATCTCCCTGCATATCAGGCGGGCAGTTTTACAAGGCCACATTTATGCAGATAAAGCACTGTTTTACTCCCATAACTGCTTTTTAAAATTACAAGCCCAGCTTTAAAAACTGTCCATGATACAGAGGTAGGGAAGTTTTCATATATCTATTGTTGTGGTAATCTGCAGCGATTTTGGGACTCCTATGTGGAAACAGGTTTGTGAAATTTTACATTTCAAAGTCGATTTATCTTATAGAATTGTAATTTGGATGTAAGTGGCTTCACATTTGGGCTGTTCATAAGAGAGGAAAGAGTGGTGGTCTTTCTACTCCCAAATGCGATAATCTGTTGATGGAAGGACGTGGTCAAGGCAACTAGCCCAGTGGGGGCAAAAGTGGATTAGACAAGTTCCGGAAGGAAAATTCCATAAACAGTGGGAAAGCCACTGCCTATCCCTGGGAGTGAGGTACAAGAAATAAATCAACTAGTGGGGATCTGACAGGTACCTGTGATCTGGACTGGCTACTGTTGAGTTGATGAACCTTGGTCTGACCTCAGGATGACACTTCTTATGTTCTTAGAGTTAATCATGTCATTTGAAAAATAATACTGACTTGGATATCAATATGAGGTGAAATACTATTTGTTTGTGTTATAAGTATGAGGTAGTGGCTGCTGAAAAGTATGGCTGATTATCTACTTGCAGGAAGATGCGGACTCCCATGAATCTCTTTCCATTTTCTTCTGTAAATGTAAAAGCAACTGTGATTGGATTTAAAACACTCAGCCTTGTTAGTCTGGAAGTTTTCTGTTATTGTTTATGATTATAAAATAAAAATCTTTTGAACACAGACAAAAAACCCCCCAAAGAAACTGTCTGCGGTACACAATTTGCACACGTAAGGGAATGCTCAGGGATTTTTGCAAATATTTATAAGCTGCGTGGTGGGTGCTACAGAGTTTATAAAATACCATGTATTTCTGCCCTAAATGTATGTGTGAATGTTATAGCAAATGCATATATTTTTAAAGCCAAAAAACATAATTCTAGAAAGCATGGGACAAGCATCCAGGATTCTTACTTGTGAAGGAAAAGTCAGATTATGTGAGTCTATGGTACCGCAGCAGGAAGGAAATTGTGCAGCGGACCTTACTGCAATATTTTATATATGCTAATTAAAGCTGTGACTAGGAGGGCCAGCCTTGTAGCTCAGTGGCAGGTGCCATCTGGAACACCTGGGTTTGATTCCCGGGTCCGACTTCTCTTCCCTGGGGAAGCTATGGAGGGAACGCTCACAGCCCCTTCATGGGGAAGAGGTGTCAGCCGCTGCTCAGTTGCAACATCTAGGGCCAATACTTAAGGTCCATGTAGGCTGGGTTCAAGAGGGAGTAATGGCTTGTGGCACCTAGTTGGATAACTGTCACTGCAATGGCTGAGCTGAGAGAGAGTGGAATATAATAAATAAAGAGAGGCAGGCGGGGGGAAACCCTCAGGTAGACATGAATGAAGGCTCATAGTATGGTAGAGGCAGGTTCCGATTGAGCTGGGGAGGCCCAAAGGTGTATGAAGAAAAAATTGTGAGACAAAAGAATGGTGTGTTGAAAATGTGAAAAATGTGTTGCTCTTCAATGAATATCACAAAGGCAAGAGCATTAAACCATCACTTCCTAAAACATAATAGCTTCTACTTTTATAATTTTTAATAAGCAATTCTTAATTTCTACATGTTTTCCTTTGAAGTTGCCCGGTGCGAAGGAGAATTCATTTGTAGCTGTATTTATTTACACGACTGTCCCTGTGCAACATCAAACTTTTGAAAGATAAGATTTAATTTTAAAATATACGAAACGCACCGCCAGTTGATTCTGCAGTTGTTTCACTTGTTGCTGCAGAGCATCCAGCTGCTGGCTCTGTCTCTTGGGTATACTTGTTGAGAAAGAGAGCTGAGACAGGCTGTTCAGTGCTTCCTTTAATTTGCTTACTTCTTTGGTCAGTTCATTAATCTGCAAGACCAAAAAAAAAAAAAATAAAATAAGTAAAAAATACACAAGCCCACTATTTAACAAAGGGAAACAGAGCCTTGTTTTCCTTCCTTTTCAAGATTCCGAGTTCTATTTAGCAATTGACGTTTTCACCTTCAACAAAATTCATCTCCCATGGACAAACAGTGCTAATTACAGTTTTAGTACCATTTATTTTTTAAGTTGTCTATTTGCAGACAAGCATTTAATTCACAATAGTGACACATTATTAACACTACCAAAAGGAAAAGAAAAACCATGGATGCCTTACTTATCTCCCCTTTATTCCATCCCAATGTCAGGATTTAGTTACATAAAATTTATTTTGGAGGTCTCTATTTAAAAAAACTGTCCTTGCTGATTGGCTCTATGGAGCAACTTCAGAACAGTACATGAAGTCAGAATGCAGACACCCCAGCAAACATACCATAAAGTAGCACCAGCACCTCAAAATTAGCATGCAGTTTACATTCATGTTACTTTACATTTCAAAACGTGTAGAGCAGTAGTAGGGGACTTTTACTATCACTTGATCTACATTTCTAAAATAAGAGTGCAACAACTTTGGATTTAACATAAGAACATGCCATACTGGGTCAGACCAAGGGTCCATCAAGCCCAGCATCCTGTTTCCAACAGTGGCCAATCCAGGGCACAAAAACCTGGCAAGTACCCAAAAAACTAAGTCTATCCCATGTTACCGTTGCTAGTAATAGCAGTGGCTATTTTCTAAGTCAACTTAACAAATAGCAGGCAATGGACTTCTCCTCCAAGAACTTATCCAATCCCTTTTTTAAACCTAGCTACACTAACCACATGATATATACCCAATTCCAATCTCCAGCACTTTGCTGTAATTTCTATCATTCTGACTTTTTCATTATTGTATATGCATGCAGTATATTCGTGGCCCAGGCCCTAAATCAGGTCTCTGCCACTAGAAATGTGAATTTATTTTCCCCAATGTTTGCATGGTCACTTCATCTCTGGCTATGCGCACTGTGTGAAAGGGTATGAAGGAGATTTTTCTTACCTTTTTAAGGAAGTATTTGGGAAGAGGCCTTGAGGCAGAGTGTGCCCATTTACAATATAAGGTGGTATTTAGGGAGAGAAGTATGTGTTCTGATAGGAGTAGAACCAGAGAGGGGAAAATCCTGTCTCTCTCTGCAGCCCAATATTAGGCTAGATCAGCCAAACCATGCCTCCAGTTGACTCCTATTAGACTCCTGGGCAGTGTCATCTGGCTATCCAGAGGGAACAATGGAGATTAAGTACACTTTAAGCCCTCTTGTTACTTGGTCCAGAGCACTTATTGAGAAGAATTCTGTGCGGGGATGTAATAACTTAATATCTTCTAAGGAAGAGGAATAGTGAATTAATTGTATGTGCTGCTTATCTCTGCTGTGAAAATCCTGAGACTCCATCCATCATCATAGTTCTTTCATTTAGTTATTTTTTCTATTGATTGCTAGAAACCCCAGAAAGGGAGATATTTATATAGTAAGATACTCAGCTGATGAAATAGCTGGAATATGCATATAGGAACAACAGAGCACAGGGAGATAAAGTGACATGCTCAAGGCTGTGGGAAGTATGTGGCAAATAGGATTTAAACACACCCAGGAACTCCTTATTTCCTATCCACCAAATCCATTTTCTTTTAACATCTGAAATTCTTCTAGAGCGGATGACAAAGAGGCCATAAATTGCTTGTTACAAGCCTGATGCACACCTTTGCTACTGTGGAATATCATTAAGACAGACAGCAGAATACCTCAGGCAACAGATTAATACAATAAACTACCACCTACATTCTTCTCTTGGTCCTCTTTCAATTTTGAAGTGCTTTCACAATATTTTTTCATTTCTGTAAGATCCTCTTGAGCTTGACTGCATTTAAGATGGAGTTCACAGACTTCCTGTTCCTTTGACTTCAGGAGAGCCTGAGTAGCTTCCTTTTCCTCCTTCAAATGCATAATTTCCTTCTTAATCTGCACATTGTCTGAACACATCTTTTCTTTTTCTTTTATCATTTCTTTTAAACTGGAAGACAAAACGCTGACTTCCTCCTCTAAAGATGACTTTAGCTTCTCATAGGAGTCTCTGGGTACCATTGCTTCGTGAACTGCAGCCTTTTCTTCCAACAGGCGCACTTGTAGATTTTCGATTTCAGAATCTTTGCTGACAGCGTGCGCTTTAAGCTCATCTATTTCCTCTTCCAAGTCCTTTACTGTGTTCTTAAGGGCTGTCATCACCCGTAAATGCTCAGAGACCAGCGCAGAGTTTTGCTTCTCAGCCTCCAACTGTTGTTTGAGTTGGGACACTTCAGTTGATGCCTTTTCAAACTGGCACTCCATGTTCGCTAGTGCAGTTTCAGCTTTGACTTTTAATTCAGTTATTCCCTGCATCAGTTTCTCATGCTCGTCATTAAGAATGTACTCAGAATATATATTTTCAAGAGCGTCTCTCTTTTTTTTCTGTTCAAGCTCAGTCTGAGCTTCGCTGTACAGGACAGACAGCTCACCGACTCGCTTGCTTAGTTCATCTATTGTCCTGCTCATCTGCTTCACCTCCCCAGCTTCAGCAGGTGACTCTGGTGGCTTTTCACATTTCAGCATATCCTGCAATCTTTTTACTTCTTCTTGCCCTTCTTTGTATTTCTCGATTAACAAGGCTTTTTCCTGGTTGATATCTTCTATAATGGAACAGTAGGACCTTTTCAATTCCTCTTGTTTCTCCTCGGACACCATAGTGATCACGCTCTTCTCCAATTCTTCAAGCTTTGGCTCTAATTCCTTCAGCTTCTCCTTGTAACTTTCGCTTTCTGCCTGTGCATTTTCATAATCTTCCTTCAGTGCCTTCATTTCCTCTAGTGTAACTTTCAGCTCATGAGCGTTCAAATTGTCGTCCTTGTTTTCAGGCGCACCAAGGCCCAATTTCAGCTGCTTCTGCAAACTCAAAACCTCTTTCACAGCGTCTTCATACTTGTTTTGCATTTCCTGGAGCTTCTGACCGAGATCAGACCCATTTCCTGAAATCTCTGCGCTGTTTAAGTGAGCAGTGCTCCAGCTGCCAGACTGTAGCTCTGATTTTAAGTGCTTCTTTTCTGCTTCTGAATGATTTAATTTCACCTGCAAATCCTGTAAAGCTTCTTGTAGTTGCCTTATACTAAGCTCTTTACTGTTCAGGTTTTCATCCTGGAATTCCGTCTTAGCTGAAATATCTACAGGGAACTTTGTCTCTTGAGTTTGGACTTCACTGAGTTTTTCCACTGAATGATCAAGCTCGGTATGCGTACAGTGAAAAGAATCGGTGCCGATATTCACATCTCCTTCCTTTGAAGCTTTTTCCTTAATAGAATGAAAAATCGAATTAGTATAGTTTGTATAAACTTCTTGTAGTTTAAATTATACCTATTTTTCTTATTGTAAATATAAGTACAATATTTAAGTTATCAATGAAGTATAAAAAATTCTCAAAATTAACTCATGGGAAGTTAATGCAACAATTCAAGCTAAGGGCTTCATTTAAGGACAATTTTCTCACTTTTTTCCAATATTTCATCATATGGTAGTTTATACCCTAAAATGTAGGATTTAGGGAAGAATTTGCAGTAAATGATTTTTTTTTCACAGCCTCCATTCATCATCTTATGCTTCCAACCCAAGCATGATCGGCTCTGGCCTTGCACACTGCCATATTAATGGGTGAGCTCGAAAGCAGAGGTGTAGTTACCACTCACTGTGACTCCTGGTGTCTTAATAATCCCACCTTCTCAGTTATTAGCTATTGCAATGCTGTGGCATTCTTTCTACCAAGGAACCCAACCTGCTACAAATGTACTTTTGAGCTGACCTGGAAATGTCATTGTAAAGCACCATCTAACTACTTATTCCCTTCAAAACTTTCAGATTAAAATATTTTTCTTCTTAAAGTTTATGGTATATTGTTGCCAAATATGCCATCACAGGTATAAAATTTAGGTCCAGGTTTACTGAGGCTTTTTTCCTCATTCTGTGTCTATGTAAAAAAAAAAAAAAAGCTTATTCTTTCCATAAGTGCATAAAAATATTAGTAATACATACATGTTCTGACAAATCTAAAAGTGTTTTATTGGCTGAAGTGAATGAATACTATAATGAACTTTATTTTAGCCAAGCTAGAAAACACCCCCCACAAGATCTATAATAATAATTATTCAAAGATAGAATACACATCCATTTTGAAAATTAACCCACGGGTTGTATGCAAAAACACACACAGAAACAATTCTGTCTGTACTTTTGCAAGTGCTTGAAAAAATTTCTCCTAAGGCAGTTAGGGGCGGGAAATCATTTGCACAAACAAATAATTTTCAAAAGTATTGTGTAAATTTTCAAAACTCTACGTGTGTAGAAATTAGCCTATACGCATGTAAATAGCCTCTAGTCATATTTGGTATTGTATATACTGTAAGTATTTTGACTTTCATGTGCACAAACACACATAAAGGGGGTGTCTAGGGGTGTTTTGAGGCAGGGCTAAGACTTACGTGCCTAGACAGCTATTTTAAAAGACAAGCGCATACATTTTCAAACGTACTCGTGTATTTTTACACCTCTAATTATCTAGCATAAGAGAGGGGTCTGAGTGAAACTGGGGGGGAAATCAGGTTGAAAAATCAGGAGGGTCTTGACTTGGGAGAAGGACTGGGCAAACTGGTTACTTTCATTGGTGCAAGTTATAATATACATCAATTTATGCAAGTCCTATTTTACTTTTGTGCATAAAATCTATGCACTCATTTTTAAAATAGGTAGGAAGTGCAATACATGGATATACATGGTTTCAATGCAATACATGTACTGGCATGTAAGCCTACATATATGTATATATAGGTAGATTTTAAAAGCCCTGCGTACACCAAAAGCAGGAGATACACGCACATGTTGGGCTGGTGAGCGCCAAGCGGATTTTACAAGCCGCCAATGGACGTGTGTATCTCCTGCTGCGTGCACAAGTGAAAAGTTTATAAAAAGGGGCGGAGCTAAGGCATGCTCTGGCTGGGGTATGAACATGTTGGGGCCTGGCCAGAAAAATGTGTACGTAAACACTTATGCTCACAGGCACACGCCAGGGTCCCCAGCCGCATAAATTTACTTCTGCCTTTGGAGGACATGTAAGTAGCAAAATAAAAAAAATGTAGGCCAGGCAGCGGGGTTTTAAAGGTCGGGGAAGGGTGGTTATAAAATTAGGGGGGGGGGGGGGGTGTTTGCAAATCCTATCCTTAAACTGGACAAACTGGGAAAACTAACTATGGCATCAGCGCATGTATGCAAGCGTCCACTGAAAATTATGCACACATGTATGCATATTCAGCCTATTTTATAACATGCACGCATACACACCCATATTATATAAAATGGACACGTCTCTGGATGCGAGCTGGCAAACGCAAGCACAGGTGTACACATGTGGCTGTTTCAAAGTTATCATCATATTGTGGGGTGGAAATATGCATATTTTATAACAGGAGCATATATCATACGCGCCTGTTATAAAATACTTGCATATATCTGCTTGCTGCCATATGCATGCGTATATGCTGCAGAGTGAATTTGTTTGAAATGTTATCTTCCATGAGATGCATTTTAAAAGCCCAGCACATGCCAAAATCGGGAGATATGTGAGTATGTCCTGCTGGCGTGTACCGAGCAGATTTTAAAAGCCGCGCGTGTACACTCGTGTCTCCCAGTACGAGCACAAACAAGAAGTTGCAAAAAAAGGGGTGGGGCATGTGTGTGGTCTGGGCGAGGCATGGGCGTTCTGAGACTAACATGAAATGTGCACCGGGGTCCCCAGCCGAGTACATAAGAAGTTGCCATACTAGGTGAGACCAAGGGTCCATCAAGCCCAGCATCCTGTTTCCAACAATGGCCAGTCCAGGCTACAAGTACCTGGCAAGTAGCCAAACACTAAGTAGATCCCATACTACTGATGCCGGTAATAGCAGTGGCTATTTCCCTAAGGGGCAGATTTTCAAAAGGTTACGAGCGTAATCAGAGAAAATTTGCCCCGTGTGCGCCAAGCCTATTTTGCATAGGCTTGGCGGCGCACGCGAGCCCCGGGACGCGTGTATGTCCCGGGGCTCGCAAAAAGGGGTGGTGCGGAAGTCCAGGGGTGGGGTTGAGTGCTCCGGCACAGTGGCCTGCGCCGGCACACGCAAGTTACGCCTGCGTCGGGCAAGCGTAACTTTTTCAACAAAGGTGGGGGGGGGGGGGGATTTAATTAGGGCTGGGGGGTGGCCAGAGAAAAAGTTCCCTCCAAGACCACGCCGATTTCGGAGCGCCCTTGGAGGGAACGGGGAAAGCCATCAGGGCTCCCCTCGGGCTCAGCGCGCGCAAGGTGCACATGTGGGCACCCCCTTGCGCGCGCCGACCCCGGATTTTATAACATGCGCGTGGCAGCGCGTGCATGTTATAAAATCGGGCATAGATTTGTTCATGCTGGGTTGCACGAACAAATCTACGCCTGTGCATAAGTTTTAAAATCTAGCCCTAAGTTAACTTGATTAATTGCAGTTAATGGACTTCTCCTCCAAGAGGTTATCTAAATCCAAGAGCTTTTTAAATCCAACTACACTAATTGCCCTAACCAAATCCTTTGGCAACAAATTCCAGATCTTAATTGTGCATTGGGTGAAAAAGAATTTTCTCTGATTTGTTTTAAATGTGCTACTTGCTAACTTTAGGGAATGCCTCCTAGTACTTCTATTATCAAAAAGAGTAAATAACTGATTCACATTTACCCATTCTAGACCTCTCATGATTTATAGCCCTCTATCATATCCCCCCTCAGCCGTCTCTTCTCCAACCTGAACAGCCCTAACCTCTTTAGCCTTTCCTTCATAGGGGAACCATTCCACCCCTTTACCATTTTGTTTGCCCTTCTCTTTACCTTCTTCAGTGCAACTATATTGTTTTTGAGATGCAGTGATCAGAATTGTAACTTTATATTGATATGGCTGGCACATAAGTAATAAAAAAATGTAAGCATGTCAGCGAGGTTTTAAGGATTGATTCTAGCAGGGTAAAAGGGAGGCTGTTTAACTAGACTACACCATGACACCCCCCATTACATAAATACCCTATGTATTATAATTTTGCTATCTACGTATATGAAAGCGGTCTGAATACGGAATACGTTATGTCCCTCATTTTGTACATTGTACATATTGGAAGTTATTTTTTTAGTTATTGTATATAATTTATAGTTTGCTAATACATTGTTTTTGCTTTCTCTACCCAGGACCCTCCCCCTACCTTGAACCTTCCCCTTGTTTTTGACCTTCGATGGTTATATGTAAAGGCTCCTCCCTATAGTTACCTGTATATTTTCTGTTTTATGTAAGGGCTCTGCCTAAAAGTTCTTGTTTTTTTGTGAACCGATGCGATGTGCGAACGGTATAGAAGAGACTTTAAATAAATAAAAAATAAATAAATAGACTGGTTAGGAAGTCATATCCCTTACCTGGGCGAACTGGGGAAACTGGTAATTGTGTCGGCGCACATCTACTAAAATCCCCACACTTGCGCGGTAGAGACATTTGCGTGCATCCATATAAAACTGTGCGCACATGTACATGCGTACAGCATATTTTATACTAAATGCTCGTATGTTACAAAATGTCTGCATCCTTTGGTGCGAGTTGGCATATGCGTGTACATGTGCACCCGTGTGCCAGTATCAAAGTTACTATCCTAGCACATAAATGTACACATACATGTTTACAGCTGCTCCCAAGCAAGCATGCGCCTGTGTGTGCATGTCATGCAAGGTTCTACATATACCCACTAATTTTCAAAGTAGTCTTATATACTTAAGTCTGCTTTTGAAAATTGGGGCTGAAGTTCATGTGCACTTTCTACACATGAACTACGGCCTTAATTAGGCTCTTAGAAAGTTATCCTTTTATGAGCCCAATTTTATAACAGCCAGTGAAGGGCTGAAGCTCACATGAAGTTTCTTCAGCTCTAAGTTTCAATTCAGACTTATGCTGGAAAGTCCACTTTGAAAATTAGCAGGACTGCATGGGCATTTACGTGCATACTTTCAAAAATATGAAGCATGTGTGTAAATGATTTCTCCGCCCCCAACTCTTCTCTCAGGAATGCTTTTTTGTAATACATTTAAAAGTACACACAAAATGGCTTCTGCACATACAACCCCTGGGTAATTTTCAAAAAGAAATTTTACGCATATATATGGCTTTGAAAATTACCCCCATATACATAACATGTATTGCTCTATAAAGGCTAGTAATGTCATGGACATATAGTATACCAGACTCTATTAAAAACAGAAGGGTTTGTTGTGATGGAGGGAGGCAGCAGAGAAATAAAATGTATATATATTTCAAAGATACCAAGAGCCACTCTTTTTGATTTCATGTCAATAATGCACAAGAGATTTTGATTAGCTTTTTGGAAAACTCAGACTATCAGTATTCATGCTCATATCTATGAGTCACTATAACAAGATCAACCTTGCTTACAGTATTCTGCTCAAGAACAAAGTTTTAATTATGCATACCTGCAATTTATCTTGCAGCTCTTTATTGTATGCCGTAAGAGCTGCGATTTTTGCTTGCAGCAATGAAAGCACATCTTGCTGTTCAGATTCAGAGCTCATGTCCAGTAAGCTATCAGCACCTTCCAGAGAGACAGACCCAGATAGTTAAACCACTCCCTTTTCTATGGCTGCCAATTATCAAATATCTATCTATATAGATAGCTATATAATCTCAACATCAATTCATGGTCTTTTGCTCATGAAATCACAAAATATCAGTATTAAAATGTATTTATTGAGCATTTGCTTGCATCTATTTTTAGGAACAGCTGCTCGAAATTTGACATATTAATATGAGAGAGAGCGCCTCTGGGGAGGGCCTGTGTGCATATATTTATATATCTCTATAGCAGGAGGGCCATCTAATCAGGTCGAGGTGAGGTGTAGGGGCCAGTTTGGAATGTAGAGTGAGATGTACAAACAGCACAGTACTCCTTGGTGAAGATTTGATGTCATTTGGAGCGAAGAAAGCCTCACAAAGATGAAATTTTGAACTAGGTTATCTCACCTTAGTTTGATGTGAGAGAACATAGTAGAAATTTCATCTTTGTGAGGCTTTCCTCACTCCAAATGACATCAAATCTTCACCAAGGAGTACTGTGCTGTTCGTACATCTCACTCTACATGTGAAACTGGCCCCTAAACCCCCACCTCGATTTATTAGTCTCTCTCTTTCTCTCCCTTCCCTCCCCCCCCCCCCCCCCACTTGGCCCCTCATTTCTCCACTTGGCATCTCCCACATTTAACTTTACCTGTACAATCACTCAGCCTGTTCTTAATATCTTGTTGTAAGCAACTGCTCTCCTCCTGTTGAAACAAAATATAAAAGGAAAACCAATTCCATTGTTCATGGTTCTATATATTCAAGAAGCAAAGAACAATATTAGAAGATTTACAGCAGGCTCAAAAGCTGAACGGAAAAATATACTATAAAAAAAGGAAATACTGCAAAATTTTCACAATTAGCTAAAACTAATATGGAAAATAACCTCTTTGTCTATGAAAACAAGTATTTGATTGACATATGAATATTATTTTGCATGATTAGTACATTGGCAGACAAGGTGGCTTGCAAAAGTATTTGACTCTCAGCAGATTTGTGTGGATTACAAATGACAATTACACAAATTGTTCCTGACAATATTTTTATTGCAAACCAGTATGCTCTTAAAAGTAAAATTTCAAAGTCACAATTCATTATTTCTCTTCATTTTTGTAAAATAAAATTAAAAACTGAAAAATAATGCTTGTGTAAGTATTCAATCCTTGTGCTATGGAAGCTCCAAAGTTTACACAGATGAAAGATATTGCCCTAACAATTGGCTTCTACCTGTGAATCATTAAAAAAGGTCAGCTTTTCTTGATAAAGGACCCCCTAATTCCAGTACCATTGGTCAAAATTGTGAATCTGAAGGAAAGCTGTGAAAATGAAAACCAAATAGCATTTTAAAGAAATTAAAGATAAAGTTATATACATGCACAAGATAGGAAAAGGCTACAAAATAATATTTAAGTGCTTGGATATCCCAGTGAGCACTGTTGGATCAATTATGAGGAAACAGAAGCTGCATCATACCACCCAGACACTGTCTAGACAAGGCCGTCCCTCAAAACTCAGCATCAGAGCTGGGAGGAGGCTTGTGAGGGAAGCCACAGAGAGGCCAACAATCACTTTGAAGGAGCTTCAGAGTTCAGTGGCTGAGACTGGAGTGGAGGTGCACCAGTCAACCATATCAAGACCTCTCCATACAATTATAGAAATGAAACATAGAAACATAGAAATGATGGCAGAAGAAGACCAAACGGCCCATCTAGTCTGCCCAGCAAGCTACGCACTTTATCCATTTTTCCCCCTTTTTTTTCTCTCCCACCTGTTACTATTGGCTTCCAATACCCTCCAGCCCTAATTCCCCTCCACCCCACCACCAATTTAGAGAGCAGCGCCGTATCTGCATCCAAGTGAACGTCCAGCTCAATTAGGGGTAGCAACTGCTGTAACAAGCAGGCCACACCCTTACCCCATACTCTTACCCACCCCTGTTTTTATTTTTTTGTTTGTTTTTTTGGGTTTTTTTGGAGATAGCAGCCCTCCATCCTTCCACTCCGTGAAGGTGGAACACCAACTGCTGGCCACTGGCATCCCGCTCCGTGAATGCCTCTGTGGCTACTGCCGCTCTGTGCAGTGTTTGAATGCCTCTGTGGCTACTGCCGCTCCGTGCAGTGTTTGAATGCCTCCTCTTTATTCACGCCCTCTAGACTTGATGGATCCACAGTGTTTATCCTACGCCCCTTTGAAGTCGTTCACAGTTTTAGACTTTACCACTTCCTCCGGAAGGGCATTCCAGGCATCCACCACCCTTTCCGTGAAGAAATACTTCCTGACATTGGTTCTTAGTCTTCCTCCTGGAGCCTCAGCTCGTGACCTCTGGTTCTGCTGATTTTTTTCTGACGGAAAAGGTTTGTCGTTGTCTTTGGATCATTAAAGTTTTTCAAGTATCTGAAAGTCTGAATCATATCACCCCTGCTCCTCCTTTCCTCCAGGGAGTACATATTTAGATTGTTCAATCTCTCCTCGTATGTCATCCGATGAAGACCCTCCACCTTCCTGGTCGCCCTTCTCTGTACCGCCTCCATCTTGTCCTTGTCTCTTTGTAGATACGGTCTCCAGAACTGAACACAGTACTCCAGGTGAGGCCTCACCAAGGACCTGTACAATTGTCCTACATGGGAGAGTGGCTAGAAAAAAACCACATCAAAGCACATTTGGCGTTTGCCAGAAAGCATTAGAAAGACCCAGCTAAAATGTGGGATAAGGTTTTGTGGTCAAATGAGACAAAAATGGAGCTTTTTGGCCAAAATTCAAAATGCTATGTGTGGCACAAACCTAACCCTGCCCATTACTCAGCAAACACCATCCCAACAGTAATGTATGGGGGGTGACAGCATCATGCTGTGCAGTTGCTTTGCCTCGGCGGGGACTGGGCATCTTGTTAAAATTGAAGGACAGATGAATGGTGCAATATACAGGGAGATACTACAAGACAACCTGCTACAGTCTCCTAAAAAACAAATTTGGGAGAAAATTCACTTTTCAGCAGGACAATGATCCCAAGCACGAGGCCAAAGCAGCACAGGAGTGGTTGAAAAACAAAAAGGTGAATGTTCTACAATGGCCAAGTCAAAGTCCAGATCTCAATCCAATTGAGAAGCTGTAGCACTATTTGAAAATTGCAGTCCATAAGAGTCATTCAACCAACCTGAACAACCTGGAGCAAATCTGCCAGGAAGAATGGGCAAAAATTCCCAAACAGTATGCAAAGCAGGTAGAAACCCCAACAGACAAAGCTGTTATTGCAGGAAAAGGTGGTACTACCAAGTACTAATTTGAAGGGGTTGAATACTAATGCAAGCAGCATTTTTCAGTTTTTAATATTATTTAAAAATAAAATACAGAGAAATAATGAATTGCAACTTTGAAAAGTTATTTAAAGAGTATACTGGTCTGCAATAAATATACTGTCTGCAACAATCTGTGTGTCATTTATAATCCACAGAATCTGCTGACATTTTAGAGGGTCGAATACTTTTGCAAAGTACAGTATCTGTCTCAAAGGGGTTCTCTTTGAAAATTAATGCTTTATATGCAGAAAAGGGTCTTTAGAAAACTTTGCAACTAATACATACGTAAAATTTCGTGCACACACTGCTATATATACATACTTTTATGCGCATAGGGGAGGGATGTACCAAGGGGTGAAATCTGGGTGCAGTTGGGACTTGTGCCCATTCTATTTTTAAAAAGTATGCTCATAAATACTCTTGGCAAAACTCCACACATGATGAAGCAGATATAATTATGTGGGCATAGGTTTGCTGGGATAATTTTTAAAGCAGACATATTTGTAAGTACACTTTAAAAATTGGGATAACTTACATGCATATTTGCTAGCCAGTTTATGCATAAGAACATACCATACTGGGTCAGACCAAGGGTCCCCATCAAGCCCAGCATCCTGTTTCCAACAGTGGCCAATCCAGGCCATAATAACCTGGCAAGTACCCAAAAACTAAGTCTATACCATGTTACTGTTGCTAGTAATAGCAGTGGCTATTTTCTAAGTCAACTTAATTAATAGCAGGTAATGGACTTCTCCAAGAACTTATCCCATCCTTTTTTGAACCCAGCTACACTAACTGTACTAACCACATCCTCTGGCAACAAATTCAAGAGTTTAATTGTGCGTTGAGTGAAAAAGAACTTTCTCCGATTAGTTTTAAATGTGCCACATGTTAACTTCATGGCGTGCCCTCTAGTGCAGTGGTTCTCAACCTTTTTTCGGCCGGGTCACACCTGGCAGATGGTTCTCACATGCATGACACTGAACATGTGAGTCATGGGGCAAAATGTAAATATACATTCTGCATCCTCAGGAACCCCCAAAAATGGGTGCAGAGCAGAACTGTTGAGATTACTTACCTGATAATCTCCTTTTCCTTAGTGTAGACAGATGGACTCAGAACGAATGGGATAGTATCTGCGTGCTAGCAGCTGGAGATGGATCTGACGTCAGCACGGGGTATATATATCCCCACAGGAAGCGTAGCAACTTAGGAATCTTCCTTGCAAAAGCTGTTATGGATGTGTGTACTGACGCTCAGTGAAAAGTGAAACAGGATTCCCCTGACCGATTGACAGTAGCTGGAGACCGCCAGCATTCACAACCGGAAGGCGTTAACACCTGGTATAGTGTACGCTCTTATGTAAACAAATGACATGGCCTACCTTGAATCTGTGAAACCCATGTACACAGGCAGCTGGGCGGGATGCTGAGTCCATCTGTCTACACTAAGGAAAAGGAGATTATCAGGTAAGTAATCTCAACATTTCCTGGCGTGTAGCCAGATGGACTCAGAACGAATGGGATGTACAAAAGCTTTACTCACAGCCTGGGCGGGGAGGCTGCCTGAGGACCATGTAGGACCGCCCTCGCAAATGCTGAGTCCTCCCTAGCCTGGACATCCAGACGGTAGAACCTGGAGAAGGTATGGAGGGAGGACCATGTCGCCGCTTTACATATTTCTGCAGGCGACAGCATCCTGGATTCCGCCCAGGATGCTGCTTGTGCTCTAGTAGAATGAGCCTTGACTTGTAGAGGCGGAGACTTCCCAGCCTCCACGTAAGCTGCTCTGATAACTTCTTTTAATCCAGCGGGCGATGGTGGGGCCGCGAGGCCGCTTCACCTTGCTTCTTCCTGCTGTGCAGGACGAACAGATGGTCCGTCTTTCGTAGTTCTTGTGTCACTTCCAGATATCTGGGCAGCAATCTGCCAATGTTGAGATGGCGTAATAAACGCCCTTCTTCAGATTTCTTCAAACCCGCCGTGGTAGGCAAGGATATGGTTTGGTTAAGATGAAACTGTGAAACCACTTTTGGTAGAAAGGAAGGAACCGTACGAAGATGGATAGCCTCAGGAGTGATTCTGAGAAAGGGATCACGGCAGGACAGTGCTTGTAGCTCTGAGATGCGGCGTGCTGAACATACTGCCAATAGGAACACCATTTTCAAGGTTAGAGAACGGAGAGACAGTCCCCGAAGGGGTCTGAAGGTGGATCCCGCGAGGAAATCCAAAACAAGATTGAGGTTCCATAAGGGCACAGGCGGACGAATATGCTTGACTCCTTGCAGGAAGCGAGAAACATCTGGGTGCTTGGCGATGGTCTTGCCATCCCTCCTGGGACCATAGCAAGACAGCGCAGCCACCTGAACTTTGATGGAGCTGAGGGAGAGACCCTTCTGAAGTCCATCCTGCAGGAAATCCAACACAATAGGGATTGTGGCCGCATGTGGATTGGTGCCGTGAGTGTCGCACCATGCTTCAAATACCCTCCAGATCCTTACGTAGGTGAGGGACATGGAAAACTTACGAGCTCGGAGGACTGTACCTATCACGGGCTCTGAGTAACCCCTTTTCTTCAGTCTAGCCCTCTCAATGGCCAGACCGTAAGAGAGAATTGAGCTGGATCCTCGTGGAGGATGGGACATTGACGTAGGTGGTCCCGGAGAGGAGGCAGGGGAAGAGGCTCCCCTGCCAGTAGTCTTCTCATGTCTGTGTACCAGGGTCTTCTTGGCCAGTCTGGTGCCACTAGGCCCCGGTGATTCTGAATCTTGTGGATGATGGCGCCCAGCAGAGGCCACGGAGGAAAGGCGTATAGCAGAGTCCCTGGAGGCCACGGCTGGACCAGGGCATCGATTCCGTGTGAGAACGGGTCGCGCTTGCGGCTGAAGTATCTGGGTACTTGAGCATTGGACCTGTCCGCCAGTAAATCCATGTCCGGAATCCCCCAGTGATCCACAATCATCTGGAAGGCTGTGGGTGACAGCTGCCACTCTCCCGGATTTAGACGTTCTCTGCTGAGGAAGTCTGCCGTGGTATTGTCCTTCCCGGCAATGTGGATGGCGGAAATGTCCTGAAGATTCGCCTCTGCACAAGCCATCAGTGGGGCGATTTCCAGAGATACTTGTCGGCTTCTGGTTCCGCCCTGATGGTTGATGTATGCCACCGTGGTGACGTTGTCGGACATCACTCTGACTGCTCTGTTCTTCAGTCTGTGAGCAAATCGAAGGCATGCCAATCGGACTGCCCGGGCCTCTAGACGGTTGATGTTCCACGCTGACTCTTCTCTGTTCCACCGCCCTTGTGCGGTGAGTTCTTCGCAGTGTGCTCCCCAGCCGCTCAGGCTGGCATCTGTGGTGAGCAAGGTCCACATGGGTGATGACATCTTCGACCCCCTGCTCATGTGGTTGGACTGCAACCACCACCGCAACTGGGTCCGCACTCTGGCTGGCAGATGCAGGCGCGTGGAATAGTTCCGTAGACGGGGGCTCCAGCGAGAGAGCAGGGAGTGTTGTAGAGGTCTCATATGGGCCTTCGCCCAAGGCACCACTTCCAGGGTGGATGCCATGAGACCAAGATCCTGCAGATAATCCCAGGCTATGGGCCGACTGGCTCCCATCAAATACTGGATACGCTGCTGAAGTTTCAACTTTCTCTTGGTAGTGAGACCGACTGTGTCCGCCCGGGTGTCGAACTGTACTCCCAGGTATTCCAGAGACTGGGAAGGCTGTAGGCAGCTCTTGCTGAGGTTGATTACCCAGCCCAAGCTTTCCAGAAGGGTGATCACTCTGTCGGTTGTCCGAAGGCTCTCCTCTCGAGACTTCACCCTGATCAGCCAGTCGTCTAGGTAGGGATGGACCAGAATTCCTTCCCGCCTGAGTGCCGCTGCTACCACTACGACCACCTTGGTGAATGTCCGTGGTGACGTGGCCAACCCGAAGGGCAGAGCCCGAAACTGGAAGTGGCGGCCTAGAACCTTGAAGCGTAGGTAGCGCTGATGATCCGGATGGATCGGGATATGCAGGTATGCCTCTGACAGGTCTAACGCCGTGAGGAATTCTCCTGGCTGTACTGCAGCCTTGACGGAGCGCAGAGTTTCCATGCGAAACCTCGGTACCCGTAAGTAGTGATTGACTGACTTGAGGTCCAGCACAGGCCGAAAGGTGCCCCCTTTCTTGAGTACCATGAAATAAATGGAATAGTGTCCAGAATTCACTTCCCAGGCAGGTACTGGGATGATGGCTTTCAAGGACAGGAGCCTCGCCAGGGTAGCTTCCAATGCGGCCTTCTTGTTTCTGGGACATGAAGATTCCACAAACTTGTCCGGAGGGAGATGATGAAAGTCCAGATAATATCCCTCCCGGATAATGGCGAGGACCCACTGGTCTGACGTGATCTCGACCCATCTGGGGTAGAAGAGGGTTAAACCGCCCCCTATGGCTCCGTCACCCAGATGAATCGGTGGATTCTCATTGTGAGGCGCGGCTGGGACCCGAGCCCGGGCCTGCTCCCCTCTTGCGCTGCTTGGTCCGAAAAGACTGATTCCTGGCCTGAGGACGTGGTGCCTGGTAGTGACCCCTGTAATGAACAAAGCGCTGTGAACTCCTGCCCCTGGAGGGCCTTGGAAAGGCGCGCTGGCCCCTTCTGAACCGATCTTCTGGCAGTCTAGGCACTGGAGAGGCACCCCATGTACTGGCCAGTTTATCAAGGTCGCTGCCAAATAGGAAAGAGCCCTTAAAGGGCAATCTGGTGAGGCGTGTCTTTGAAGGCGCATCAGCTGACCATCTCCGGAGCCAGAGCTGCCTCCTGGCGACTACAGAGGATGAAATCCCCTTAGCTGTTGTCCGGACCAGGTCTGATGCAGCATCCGTGAGGAACGAAAAAGCGGACTCCATGTCAGCTGCTGGAGCGTTGTTCCTAACCTGTGACAAACAGGCACGCGTCACCACTGTGCAGCAGGTCGCGATCCGCAAAGATAGAGCCGCCACGTCAAAGGTCTGTTTCAGAATGGCTTCCAGTCGCCAGTCATGAGGCTCCTTGAGGGCCGTCCCCCCTTCAACTGGAATGGTAGTGCGCTTGACCACAGCGCTAATCAAGGCGTCCACCTGAGGGCACGCCAGCAGGTCCTGGATAGCCAGTGCTAATGGGTACATGCCCGTCAGGGCCCGGCCCCCTTTGAATGCGGCCGCTGGTGCCGCCCATTCTAAATCTATCAGTTGTTGTGCCGCTTGCAAGAATGGAAAATGGCGGGCTGTAGGACGAAGACCTTCCAGCAGGGGGTTCTGTGCAGAAGGTACCGTAGTGCTGGGACCTGTAATATCCAACTCCGCCAGACACTGAGACACCAGGTCGGAGAGATCCTCCTTAGGGAAGAACCGCCTCATGGTTCTGTATGGCTCAATCCCTGGGGGAAGTTCCCCCTCGTCCGGAAGTTCGGACTCGTCCGGCGAAACCTCCTGGTCTGATTGATCCGGACTGTCCAGCGGCGGGAGGTCCTGCTCACGATAAGGGCATGAGGGTCCAGGAACAGGATCCATAGGGGCAGCCGCCGCCGCAGTCGCAGCCACCGCAGGAACGACAGGAACAGCGGGAACAGCAGGGCCTGGACGGGAAGCAGTTTGCATCTGTACAAAGGCATGAATCCCCTTAAAGATATCCACCCAGGAAATTGAAGCAGCCTCTAATCGCCGGGGTACAATATCCCCCGGGATTCCCGATTGGTCGAGACTGCCCGCTAAATCCGGGGTAGCCCCTGGGGAACTGTCAGCAAATCGTGGCTGAGACCGGTACTGGCCCGAGGGTCCCACGGCCTCCTCACATTGGGCACATAGGGAGTCTGGCTCTTCGCTGTGCGTGGCTCTAAGCTGGCATGCAGAGCAGAGGCCAAGGGCTTTAATGCCTGAGGCAGGCGGCACCGCCGCTGAAGACGCTGCGGCGTTCTGATCCATTGAAAAATATGCGCTGAATGCTTAACAGAACAGGCGCACAATAATAATAATATGCGGCAGCAATATGCGCTTAATACAACAGGCGCACAATAATAATATGTTCTCAGCAATAGGCGGCCATAAAAACCGCTCAATTGTATGCAATATGCACTCAGCAATATGCAGTTAGCAATATAGGCTCTATGGCTTTCAATAGGCTCTCAGCAATAAGCGGTTAGCGATACACGCTCAATGGCATTCAATAGGCTCACAGCAGTAAGCGGTTAGCGATACACGCTCAATGGCATTCAATAGGCTCACAGCAGTAAGCGGTTAGCGATACACGCTCAATGACATTCAATAGGCTCTCAGCAATAAGCGGTTAGTGATACACGCTCAATGACATTCAATAGGCTCTCAGCAATAAGCAGTTAGCAATACACGCTTAATGGCATTCAAATATGCTCTCAGCAACAGGCGGTTAGCAATACACGCTCAGTGGCATTCAATATGTTCTCAGCAATAAGGCAATATATGCACAAGGAGGAATAGAGCCGCGCCTATTACGGGCACTCAATACCTGAACAAGGCCCACAAAATGGCGTCCTCCACGGCGTGCCACGCCGCCAATCCTCTGTTCCTCGGAGACCAGAAATAAGAGATGTACGCCTTATCTGATCCACGGCGCTTCCCGGCTGGAACCCGGGCAGTCTCCGGCTGCGGGGGGAGAGGGCAAGTACCTTCACCGCTGCGTTTGAGGATATGCACCCGCTGCCTCGTCCATGCCGGGACCGAGGCGCCTCGAAAGCCTCACCCGAACCTCGCCCGGGGGCTGTGTCCCTGCCGCGATTCGGCCACCGAACCGAGGACTTACACCTCCGGGGTGATCACCCCGGGAAACTCTACTGGGGGAGGGACCTTAGGGTATCACCGCAGGAGTGTGGGGCTCGATGTTGTAAAAGTAGAAAAAGAAAAGAAAAAGTAGATTTGGAAAACACGCTCAGCAAGCGTGCAGGCTCTCCAAACTGCTTTGGAGACTGAAATTACTAAGTTGCTACGCTTCCTGTGGGGATATATATACCCCGTGCTGACGTCAGATCCGTCTCCAACTGCTAGCACGCGGATACTATCCCATTCGTTCTGAGTCCATCTGGCTACATGCCAGGAAATAGGGCATTACCCATACAGCTCACCATACAAAAAAAAGATATTCTGGATCTGATGAACATAAGAACATAAGAAATTGCCATGCTGGGTCAGACCAAGGGTCCATCAAGCTCAGCATCCCATCTCCAACAGAGGCCAAACCAGGCCACAAGAACCTGGCAATTACCCAAACACTAAGAAGATCCCATGCCACTGATGCAATTAATAGCAGTGGCTATTCCCTAAGTAAATTTGATTAATAGTCGTTAATGGATTTCTCCTCCAAGAACTTATCCAAACCTTTTTTGAACCCAGCTATACTAACTGCACTAACCACATCCTCTGGCAACAAATTCCAGAGCTTTATTGTGTGTTGAGTGAAAAAGAATTTTCTCTGATTAGTCTTAAATGTGCTACTTGCTAATTTCATGGAATGCCCTCTAGTCCTTCTATTATTCGAAAGTGTAAATAACCATTTCACATCTACTCGTTCAAGACCTCTCATAATCTTAAAAACCTCTATCATATCTCCCCTCAGCCATCTCTTCTCCAAGCTGAACAGCCCTAACCTCTTCTGCCTTTCCTCATACAGGAGCTGTTCCATCCCCTTTATCATTTTGGTTGCCCTTCTTTGTACCTTCTCCATCGCAACTATATCTTTTTTGAGATGCGGCAACCAGAATTGTACACAGTATTCCAGGTGCAGTCTCACCATGGAGCGATATAAAGGCATTATGACATTTTCCATTTTATTAACCATTCCCTTCCTAATAATTCCTAACATTCTGTTTGCTTTTTTGACTGCTGCAGCACACTGAGCCGACGATTTTAAAGTATTATCCACTATGATGCCTAGATCTTTTTCCTGGGTGGTAGCTCCTAATATGGAACCTAACATCGTGTAACTACAGCAACCCAGTGTAGAGATAGAATTTCCTAACCCACCCTAGTTTTAAAGGCTCCCTTCTCCCCTATTAGATCCGATCTTTAAAACCCCACTGACTAGCCCTGATTTTTCTATTTTTTGACTTACATGCCAGCAATAGCAGAAGTAAAGTTGTGTGGTGGGGAGCCCCGGCGCGAGCTTGTATGCATATTTATGCACACATCTCTTGGTCTTCCCCTGAAACGCACACTCCTTTTTTGAACTTTATTTGTGCGCGTAACCGTGAGATACGCACGTACACAGGAGCTTCTTAAAAATATGCGTGGTGTGCGCTGGCCCAAGACACATTCGTATCTCCTGGCTTTGGCACGTGTAGGGCTTTTAAAATCTGCCAGTATGAGTGTCCGTTTTCCAAACATACGTGCAACCACATCCACTGTGCACCTGATGAAGTATTCAAATGATAATAAAATTGGAGCAGTGTAAAAAAGGGGCAAGCTATTGAAGAAATGAGTGTTTCTGGCGCTCAAAATTTTATTGCATTGGGTGCATGAGGATTGTTGCAGTTTTCTCCTGTATATGGATACAAGAATCGTATTCTGTTCAAGCAAACCTAAGCTTGGAGTGGGCGTATTGCTATGACAGCAATTCCACCTCTGAAGTAAGAATATTGTCTAAAGTCAGGCTAAAAGGGGTTGGTGGAAACAGGAAGTTTCTCATAGCAACCGGAAGGCTACCCCAGTTCTCCTGTGTAGGTGAGCCATTCCCTGTTTGCCTAGTGCAGTTGCCTTAACTTATATCCAGTCTACCTTGTTCTAGCCTTGAGACCCCCCCCCCCCTCACCAACAAGTCTCTGCCTAGTTAGGCTTGACTTGTCTTCAGTTTGTCAAGTCTTATTCCAGTTCTACCATGTTCCTGTCTGCCAAGCTCCAAGCTGCAGCATCCTGCTTCAGTCAGGGTCATGTTCTAGTCTTTGCTCCCAGCCACAGCACCCTGCTCTAGTTCTGTTCATGTTCTAGTACCTGCCTGAAGTTCCACCTCTTGTCTTATTCCAGTCTAACAAATGACAAGCTTCAGTTCCAGTCTCTGCTCAGAACTGCCGTCCTAGTCACTAATTCAAGGATCCAGTTCCAGTCCAATCTCCAAGGCCTGCAAATCCAATCATAACTCCACTATTTATTTTTTAAATTTTAATTTATATACTGCCCTTTAGGCACTTCAAAGCGGATTACATTCGGGTACTGCAGGTATTTTCCTATCCCCATATAGGGAAGCATCTTCAGTCTCTAGACTTGCAGGTCCACTCCAGTCGCAGTCTTCAACTCCTGCTCTGGGTTCACATTCCAATTCCCAATCTCCAGTCCTTGCTCCTACACTTTGGGATCCTTCTCTCTGCCTCTATCATAAACTCCTACCAGTGAGTATAGATATGGCTGGGGAACACGATAAGGGAACCACACACAAATTCAATGCATGCAGGTTCAGATGTTTAGCACTATTTTCTAAATTCATAATCCTACAATCATCATATTTTTATCCTGTTTAAATGACAACTGGGTAGTACATTGCTCCAACTTGTCGATTCTCCCAATCTGGTTGGTAAAATTGGTCTGTTGAGCTTGCATCCTTAAGTAAACATCTGTGGTAATGTGTGCTATTGAAGGAATAGATTGTTTTACAGAAGCTAGAGCAGTCCAAATGCTCTCCAAAGTAATACTTGAAGGCTTCACCACAGGGGATTTTGATACCAGATTAGAAATGACATCAGTAACTGCAAGAGAAGGAATAGCAGAACTTATCCCAGGAACAGGACCCATGAGCTCCAGCAGCATCAGAAGTAGCAGTAACTCTCACAGACTCCATTAGTCCTTCCATGGCATTTCACAGCCTGCAGCGATGTTCATTCTGCAATCCTCCTTTTTCTCGCAAGATCAAAAAACATTCCCAAAGTGGACTCCATCTCCTTCTCTCTTGGGAAGCATGGCAGCAAAATCAACTTTTTATTTGGAGATTCACAGAGAGGGAGGGAATAGTCTGGTCATCAGGATTCAGTGATGTCTCCACGTCCAGTCAGCATCAACCATAGACCCCATTAGATGAAGAAGTGGGTTGATGAAGCAAAAGCTTCAGAATCAAGCTCTGTCAAAACTAGGGAAGTGTTTGGGGGCTCTAGGAGAATTAGCCTAACCTTCCCCTTTTGTTTTCCCATGAAAGGAAATTAAAAATCAAAATAAAGCAAAATGGCAGATTAAGCAGGTTACAGAGCACCTGGCCATTCAATAAGCTGCTGTATTGGTTCTCCCCAAATTATCTTAAAACTTTACTTTTATTAATTAATTTAATACAATCAGGGTTTTTAGAAAATTAAATTTGGGTTTACAAATTATTTTTCATATTCTACTAATATATTATTAGAGGACAAGACTATCAAGTTTCCTTCCTTCCAGTGGGCATTAAACTCCTCTTATCTTAGCCAGAAAGTCCCCCAACTGACAGATGAAGTAATTAACAGTTTTGCAAAATGTTTTTTTTTTAAAGTCCAAAATGAATAGGGGGAGCCAGGGCAATAATTGCTAAGGCAAAGAACTCCAGCTCCAAATCCAGATCCAAACAAACAGGAGGGCAAAAGGTCTGAAATCGGCTTAGGCATCAGCAGCAAATAGGCATTTGCAAAATTTTACTCACATGAAGATTTGCTCCTAACTTCAACAGCTATGAGTAAGAGTCTGTATGGAGTCTTACTGCTGCCAGCCACTTCCATGAGGATTACAACAGACTTGCTGTTGTGCTAGGTTACCCTTTCAAGTTATCTCACAAATTTAACAACAAAAGTTGATTTTTAACTGAGGTTAAACCAAAGCTTAGTAAATCTACAATCAAGTAAAACCAGGCAAATACCGTTTGTGTTTGTTCAAAGAATAGCTTTTCTCCTTTTCCAGACAGAGGAGTAGATGTTGCTGACTGGGGAGATGACAAATCACTCAACTGAAATAAAAAATTACAATTACAAAAATAATTATATATATATATATATATATATATACACACACACACACACAAACGCGCACACACTACATTAATCTGTAAAAGTACCCAAAAATCCCCTTGGTGCCAGGGCCAAAAAGCAAAACTGATTTACCAACAATGTCATGAGGTGATACAGCCAAACTGATATGGTTTATAACTGTTCAGTCAGTAAATGTTACTCAGACTGCTTTCAACTCCTGTACTTAAACAATACTAAAGGAGTTGGGTCTTGGGATTTAAAAACAAAACAACCCCCCCCCCCTCCCTAAATGAATTATTAAGCAACTAAGATTTGACATGCACAAAAAATATAAATAAAATGAAAATAAATTCCTTTCTGGTTCTGTTTGAGGTCACGACAGTCTTCTCTCAGTTCTCTGGACAACTGTGACTCAATCACTTTTTTTTCGAGATGTTGCCCTAAGCTCAGTGTATCCTTAGAGACATATGATATGACAATATAGAAAGTAACACTGTCAAAGCAAATCTGGCTGTTTCACAGACTTTGGAGATCATTTTCAAAAGGTTTTATGCACATAAATGGATTTTGTGTGTGTAAATGGACTTTTGAAAATTGCTTTTACGTACATAACTTCTGTGAAATTTCACTGAATTTTCAAACAGTTTTACACACGTACATGGACTTTACATACGTAAACAGGCTTTGGAAAATTGCTGTGTTACACTTTTACACGCGTAAAGCCTTTTGAAAGTTACCTCCTTGGCGTTCTGTGCTTTTTATCTCTCTCACCCCCAGCTCTTAATACAATGAAGGCGTTCAACCATTTCTTTACCTGTGAAGGACTGAAAGGAGGAGGTGGAGCTTTGCGTTTTTTGGGAGTCCCGCTTCTCTCTGAGCTTAATTTACTGACTTGATCATGCTGAAAGTTTCATAGGCCAGAAAATGGGAGGATTGTTAGTTTTGTTAGTAAAGTCAGAGCTTATTTGTTCTCTTTACTTTTTCTTATATATGCGAAGTCAATAAATAAACGGAATTTAAGCAGAAAACTGTTTAAATCTACCTTATTTACTGACTCCCCCTTATGCATGTGTATACACACACACACACACACACACACACACACACACACACCACCACAAGTGCAACTCTGAACAGCACATGCATTTCTGTGCTCTGTTTAGCTCAGTGGCTGCTATGAAGAGGTTCTACACATGCTTGAGCATTTGGAAATTTTCTGTTGCAATTCATGCATCAATATAAAAAACAACAAAACGTGTCAGATTCAGCAAGAAGAGAAGGCTAGTAAAGGCTTAGCAAGTACTAGCAGTATTCTCGACCTATCTTCAACAGTAATGCAGCCAAAGCTTTTTTTTATGCTGGCAGCACCTTTTTATAGAGGCTGGTCATGTAGCCTAGTGGTTAGAGAGCAGTTGTATGAAGCCCAGACACGCAGGTTCTAATTCTACCTACACTGCTCACTGTACCATCACAAGCAGGTTATGTAATCTTCCTATTTTAATTAGGAGGGAGGTAGTGACTTTGGATTGGCTTTTTTTTTTTTTTTTTGTACATTTCCATGGACATAGAAAGTAATGCTATAAAATTAACTATGCATCGCCATATAAAATGTTTCAACAATTTTTTCAAAGGATGCTTAAAGCATCAGCATCTTTCTATTTGTGGCAAATGGAAAATCTAAAGATTTGCTACTATTATTTTTCCTAAGGGACCCCCTGCTTGAAAAATAAAGGGTCTTTTTTCATTTAAGTAACTGGCCATCTGTAGGGTTTCAGTATCTCTCTTTCCTCTCCTCATAACCCCGAACACCCATTAAATACGACATCAAAAGAATTCTACAGAAGATTATAGGCACAAGGAGGAGGAGGAGAGGCGAAAAGCACAATTTTTAACTTAGGTGAACCTACCATATAAAACAAAGAAGGTGTGACATTTATACATAGAGTTGCCATCACTTTTCAACTTTGACCCTATTGAAAATTCTCACTATTATTGAATCAAGGTCATTAACAGGGCAGGTGCCAGGCCTATGCTCCGCCTTCCCCAAGTTTGGACCTGATCAGTCTTGTTTTACAAAGCTATTATGCCCCAAAATAGTATGGCGGATGTCACCACTGAAATGCATCCAGACCTGGCTGATAAGCACTACAAATGGAACAAGTGCCTTGTTCTTCCACTTGCAGCATAATTTAAGTTTAGTCACAATTAAGGAGGAGAAATTACTACTTACCTGATAATTTCTTTCCCCTAAGGAACCAATCAACACCAGTGGATTATGCACTCCTACCAGCAGACAGAGTACAGCTGACTCGCTGATGTCACTGACATATAGCCCTGCCCCGACATCAGCCCACCAGTATCTCTAGAAAAGCTACATTGTGGACAAACTGCTTATATTTGAACAAGACTATTAACAGTCAACCATTCAATCTTCCAACCAACTGGGAAACACTGAGCTCAGCAGAAAACATTATCAACTAATCTTAGGGGCTGGTTATGTCACTTATCCTTCAAATGAATTACAGAAATATCACACTTCATCATCCTAATATAAAAGATGAACTAAAAACAAGTAGGCAACCCAGAGTGGGTTGTGGATTAGCCTGCCTTCCTTAGAGGAAAGGAGATTATCAGGTTAAGTAGTAATTCCTCCTTCCCCTACTCTCAGGCAGGCTAATCCACACTACTGGAATGTACCAAAGCTACTCTCAAAAAGGGCAGGAGGCAGTCTGTGGTCCAATCAACACTGCACATGTGAAAGTCGTGTCCTCCCGAGCCCTAACGTCCAAGTGATAATGCTTAGAGAAAATGTATAAGGATTACCACATAGCCGCTCAGCAAATTTCGATGGGAGATGACAACCGAAGCTCCCCCCATGAAACTGCCTCAGCTCTAGTGGAATGAGCCTTGACTTCTCTAAGTAATGGGACATCTGCAATCACATAGGTGGCCATGTCATCTTCTTTCACCCAAAGGGCTATAGTTGCCTGCGTCGCCAGTTCTCCTTCTTTATCTCCACTATGGAACACAAACAGTTGATCAGACGTCCTGAAAGAGTGAGTAATCTTCAAGTACTGCACCAGATGCCATTCGAAATCCAAGGCATGCAACGCTCATCTCCGTCCCTGTTCAGCTTGGGCAGGGAAACAGACTGATTCAAATGAGACTCTGAAACCACTTTTGGCAAAAAGGAAAGTACTGTCCTAAGCCTTACCACCCCCTGGAGTCATTCATAGAAATGGCTTACAGCAAAAAAATCTTGCTGCTCTGAGATCTGCTGTGCCAAACAGATTGCTACCGGAAAAACTGTTTTCAAGGCATTGCTAGCTGCAAGGGAGGACATTGATGTTTAACTTCCTTCAAAAACCTGGGCACATCTGGATGGGATGACAAGGGTCCACCATTGACCCACCTCCTACAGCAAGGGAGAGTTGCTATCTGCACCTTCAGAGTGTTTAAGGCCAAGCCTTCAACAAATCTTCCTGCAAAAACTCCAATATCAGTGGAATTTTAAAAGGAGGATGAGAACCTTGTTCCTCACACCAGCTCTCGAACACTCTCCATACCCTAACAATCTAGAGATGTAGAAAACTTCCTGGCCTGGAGCAAAGTGGAAATCACTGCAGAAGAATAACCATGCTTCAGCAACTCTTTTACAGTTTGGCCATTCAAAGGCCAAACTAAGACAAAACCAACCTGGATCATCATGCAGTATGGGCCCCTGATGCAATAAATCCTGAGTGGTAGTTGGGAGGACTGTCCACCAGTAGCCTCTGAAGATTGGCACACTACTGCTTCCAGGGCCAATCCAGAGCCACCAGAAGTACAGTTTCGGTCTGACTCACAATCTTCTGAATGACTCTGCCTATCATTGGTCATGGTGGAAAGGCATGAAACAGCTTGCTCTGTGGCCAAACCTGTACGACAGAATCGATGCCCAGCCCTCTCAAATCCCTTCTGCGACTGAAGAACTGTGATACCTTTGTGTTGTTGGAGATTCAGGTATGGGTGATCCCAGCACGTTACTATGAATTGAAAGGCCTTATCTGCCAATTCCCACACTCCTGGGTCCAAGACCTGCCTGCTAAGGAAGTCTGCGCGTACATTGTCCTTCCCGGCAATGTGGGAAGCGGATATGTCCTGATGTTGTTCTACCCACACCATGAGTGCATCTACCTCCACCGACAGCTATTGACTTCTGGTTTCACCTTGATGATTGATATAGGCCACTGTTGTGGCATTGTCTGACATTATCCTTACCGCTTGAGCTTCCAGCTGTTTGGCGAATTGCCAGCATGCCAGTCCAACTGCATGTGCTTCCAACCGATTGGTGGTCCACTGATGCTCCTCGGCATTTCACCGTCCTTGCATCACCAACTCTTGACATTGAGCCCCCCCAACACAGAAGGCTCACATCTGTCATGAGCACTACCCAGTCCAGTGTCTCCAAGGAAATACCCTTCTTAAGATGATATGCGCATAACCACCACCGCAACTGGATGCTCACAAGTGGTGTATCACACTGTACTCCTGCGATTGCAGATTTCACGGAGGGAGCAAAGCACACTGAAGGAGCCGCATGTATGCCCTCGCCCAGGGGACTATGTCCAATGTGGCTACCATTGATCCCACAACCTGTAGGTAAGACCACACCTTCAAGTGAATAGTCCATCTCAGGGCCTGAACTTGAGTAACTTCTAAATGTGACTCACTGGTAGAATCTCTCTGCCCTGGTCTGTATCAAGATCACCCACCAAGATACTCTAGCATCTGAGATGGCTGTAAACTGCTCTTGGCCAAGTTCACCACCCACCCTAGTTCCTGAAGCAAGGAGATCACCTTGCAAGATGCCAAGTGACTCTTGTCTGCACTTTTGGCCCGAATCAACCAGTTGTCCAGATATGGATGATCCAGAATGCACTCCTTGCCCAGAAATGCTGCTACCACTACCTGGGTGCAATGGCAGCTCAAAGAGCCCAGCCTGAAATTGATAATGACATCCCAGAACTGCAAAGCATAGGAAACTATTTTCCTGGTGAATGGGAATAAATAAATAAGATATGTAGATAGACCTCAGTCAGGTCGAGAAGCATCAGAAATTCCCCTGTTGCACTGCCATTATTATGGAACGTAGAGTTTCCATTCTGAAATCAGTCACACACAAAATGTCGATTGACTCCCTTCAAATACAGGATGGGCGGAAAGGATCCCTCTTCCTTCTTGGGAATAACAAAATAAATGGATTAGCACCCCATATTTTCTTGCGATTTGGTAACAGTAATTACAGTCTTCAAATCCAATAGCCTCCTTAATGTAATCTCCACTGCCTCTCTCTTCTGTAGATAGTTGCATGGAGAGACCATAAAGGCATCTGGAGAAATTCTAGAGCATAGCCGTCCCTTACCACTTCCAGGACCCACTGATCCATCATAATATGGGTCCACCTTTGATGAAAGCGAGAGATGCCCGCCTATCTCCTGATCCATTAGATGAGCCCCCACACTTCCATTGTGAAGACTGAGGTGCTGTGGCTCAGGAGCCCACATCCTTACGAGGCTTTTTAGGCTGAAAGAACTGAGATCTTCTGAAGGAACAGCACCTTTGAGTAGTTGCTCCTCTATAAGGACGAAAGACAGGAATCCCTGAGTGGCCCTTCACGCCCCAAAGGATGTGATCCTGCCTTCTTGTCCTCTAGCAATCGAGGAACCTTGGATTATCATGAGTTATTCACCATCTTCTTCAACTCACTTCTGAATAAAAAAGAACCCTTAAAGGGTAATCTTGTAAGACTGGATTTAGAAAGTGTCTGCTGGCCAGAAACTCAGGGGCAAGATGGCGTCCTGAGAGCAAGACATGAAACTGATTGGCTCCAGATATCCTGCTAAATCTTGGTGCTGTAATTGCCACCAAAAAGGGTTTTTTCCCTCAATAATGACTCAACTTTCTGATCAGGCGGTTAATAACACGCTTCATGTCTGAGGGAGAAGCAGATTTCGGGGGGGGGGGGGGGGCCGCTGCGCTGGCAGTTGAAGTGAGAGCCGCTGACGCCTGGGGGCGGAGGTTTCTCTCAGCCCCCCCCCCCCCTCGACCGCCATCGGCTAGGGTGGAGCTGACTCCAGACGCGCTGCAGCCATTGAGGGCTGATGAGATCACCGTACAGTTGAAGCCGGAAGGAGATCTGTCGATGTCTGCACTACCAGGGACTGGGAGAAACTATACCTATTCCTGTAATGTATTACTTTGTACTCCTCATTAACTGCCCCCGATAGCATCGTTGAATTGTGAATTAGTAATAAGCCATTAAGAAATGTTTTTCTCTTCGTTGATGCTTTATTTTTCTTTTTTGAATTATTATAATGGCTTATACGTGTTTCCTTTGATAATATAGTATGTATTAGTAAAAGTTATAAATAAAAAAAAAAAAAAAGTGTCTGTCGACCAATTTTACAGCTACAACTGGTGCCTATCCATTATCACAGAAGTCACTCCTCTAGCGGCCATCCACACCAAGTTACAGCCTGCATAAACTAAGAATGCCGCTCCTGGTTCCATCACTAATTCACCATCGGAACCTGATCCATGCATTTCTTGAGAGATACACAAACCAGCCCGAGCCACCAGGCAGCAGCAAGAAACAATTTGCAAATTTATTACCATGGACTCAAAGGTCTGTTAAGGATAGCCTCAATCCTCCTATCCTGAGCATGTTTTAGAGCTGCCCCTCCCTTCCACTGGGATGGTGGTTCGCTTGGTAACAGTACATAACAAAGCATCCACCTTCCGGAATCGCAACTATTCCCTTGCCTTCAGATCTAAGGGGTACAAATCCACTAAAGCACACCCCTCTTTAAAAGTGCCTCCAGGATGTTCCACTCAAGGTCAACTAACTCTTGAATTGGATCCAGGAGGGGAAAGAAACAGAACGCTTTGCATAAAGTTACCAAAATGGGATCTTTCTTTTGTAAACCAGAGTGTTACTCCCATCCACACCAAGTGTCTTCAGGGTCTGAGACAACAGACTCAGCAACTCATCTTTGTGAAAAAAATGGCGTAGAGTCAGATGTGTCTCCAAATCAGGTAGAATTTCTCTCTTCTAGAGGGGAAAAAGCCAAGTCCCCATCGGAGTCATCAGACATATCATGATCCACATTCCCCAACCTCACGATCCCTTCTTAGTAGGTTGCTTCACCTCTGCTGGGCGCCCCTGCAGAAAAGCCTGCAGACAGGCCCTGGAAACATTCCACCTAGGAGAAGGAAGATGGATCCATACTGGGGTCCACAGGCCCAAACCTGGCACACTCCGAACCCTCTCTCAGGGATGCCTCTACCATTGGAAATGAGGGGGGCAGGGAACTGTATCACTTCCAGCCCTACTTCCCTCCAGAGCCACCATAGGCCGAGGGGATGTCCCAACATTGGAAAAATATGTAGTAGCCAAATCGCCTTGAGCATCTAAACAGTGCTGACACAGGCATAGAGCGAGCGATAGCTGGATTGCTGTTATATGCCAAGCCTCACGAATAGCAAGGCACAGACTTTTTTTTCGTCCCTGGTGCCATGGTTTTCCTGCAGTCAGCTCTAGGCAGCCTCTTGTGCACACCCAAGCGTGCCTGGATGTAGCCGCACAAATTTGCGCTCAAATCTAGGCCACGGCCATACGCGCACAAGTACTCGCACAAGTGCACGCCTATGTCAGGACACTACCTTCTGCTGAGAATACACGCAAATGGCTAATCATGCAGGAAAAGAAACTGCCGCCGCGTCCTACCATGCGGCTGACTGAACAGAGCCTGAGAAGCAAGGCCTAGTGAAAAGTTGCTTAACCCGTTGAGCCTGAGCTGCCTCCATTCTACACTAACACACTAGAGAAGTGAGAGGGAAAAAGGAGTGAGAGAGACAGAGGAAAAAGCCAAGGGAAGGAGGACCTGGAATGGAAGAAAAAAAAAAAAAAGAGGGAGCCTAAAACTTCCCTACTCTTTTTTTTTTAAAACCTGAGCTCAGCCCTCCCTGGCTGAAAGCACGATCAGGTGACTGGCTGGGGGGGGGGGGGGGGGGAGGGCATAAGTCTTCACTGTTGAGCACTCCCTCATCCTCTTTTCTACCTTTTTTAAATCTAAGCCTGGTCAGGCTTCCAGACTTAAACTGTTCCACTGGGGGAGGGACCAAACAGATGTCACCTCAGGAGTTAAAACGGTGCATCTGAATCTTATCCTAGTCTTTTTTTTTTTACCACAATTGCCACAAGGGAGATGCATGTCCACCATCTGCTGGAGACAGAAATACTGGTGGGGCTTATGTCGGGGCAGGGCTGTATTTCAGTCACGTCAGCGAGTCAACTCTACTCAGTCTCCATTTGCTGATAGGAGTGCATAACCCACTAGTGGATTGGCCTGCCTGAGTGCAGAGAAAACACTGATGCTTTAACATAAGGAAAAACAATACATTATCCAACACTCTGTTCACTCTCTGGCTGGTTTTTTTGGGGGTTTTTTTTTTTTTTAGCTTAGACAAATCTTTTCTAGAACCCTTTTCCAGCACAAGCCACTAACATTTATGAAGCAGGCAGTATTAAGCAGTGAAAAGGATTTTTCTTCTACTTATATCCTGCCACTATCCTCAACAGAACAGCTACTGCCTTAAGGATGCTTAAGGGCATAGACTGCAGATCACTTCAGAGCCCAGCAGAAGTGTATCCTTGAGTTGGCTGGTAGATGTTACCAGTAACTGAACCTGGCTCTCCTGCATAGCCATAGGCAGTGCTGACAGACATCAGTCTTGCTCATTTGTTTATTTTATTTACTTATAAGCATGTTATATTCCACCTTTTCCTAAAGGTTGGCCCAAGGTGGATTACATAAAGTAAAAAGCATCAAGTACATACAGTGTATTCAGAAAGTATTCCGAGGTCCAGAGCACTCGGAAGCAGGTTTTCATCAAGGATCTTGCTGTACTTTGCTCTGTTCATCTTTCCCTCAATCCTGATTAGGTCTCCCAGTTCTTGCAGGTGAAAAACATCACCACAGCATGATGCTGCCACTTCCATGCTTCACCATAGGGTTGATATTTGCTAGGTGATGAGAGGTGTCTGGTTACCTCTAGACAAGACACACGGCATTCAGGCCAAACAGTCAATCGTGATTTCATCAGACCAGAGAATCTTGTTTCTCATGCTCTAAGAGTCCTTTAATTGCCTTTTGGCAAACTCCACGTGGGTTGTCGTGTGCCTTTTACTGAGGAGTGTTTATTGTCTGGCCACTCTACCATAAAGGCCAGATTGTGGAGTGCTGCAGAGATGGTTATCCTTCTGGAAGGTTTTCCCATCTCCACAGTGGAACACTGGAGCTCTGTCAGAGTTAAAATCGGGTTCTTGGTCACCTCCCTGACCAAGGCCCTTTTCCCCCAATTGCTCAGTTTGGGCAGGTGGCCAGCTCTAGGAAGAGTCCAGGTGGTTCCAAACTTCTTCCATTTAAGAATGATGGAAACCACTGTGATCTTTGGGACCTTCAATGTTGCAGCAATTTTTTTGTACCCTTTCCCAGATCTGTGCCTCGACGCAATCCAGTCCCGGATATTTACAGACATTTCTTTGAACTTCATGGTTTTGATTTTGCTCTGACATGCACGGTCAACTATGGGACCTTATATAGACAGGCGTGTGCCTTTCCATATCATGTCCAATCAATTAAATTTAACACAGATTGACTTCAATCAAGGGTGATCAATGGAAACAGAATGTACCTGAGCTGAACTTTGAGTTTCATAGCAAAGTTGAATACTTATGTAAACATGATTTTTTTTTTTTAATTAATTTGCACAAATTTCTACAAACCTGATTTTGCTTTGTCATTATGGGATATTGTGTGAAGATTGAAGAGAGAAAAATGCATATTATTCATGCTAGAATAAGGCTGTAACATAACAAAATGTGGAAAAAGTAAAGGGGTCTGAATACTTTCTGAATGCACCGTAAGTAATGGATACATATAGATATAATATAAAAAATATGAAGTATATTATAAGTACACAGATAGGGGTACATTAGAATGGAATAAGTAAATCGATGCATTTGGGTATAAATTGCATAGATATAGTTAATATATTTCTTCACTAGCTTTGTGGAGTTGCACTCATTTTTGTGTGTTTTATCCAACATTGAAGTCTCTCCTTATCTGGCTTAAAGATCTGTGCAGGGGTAATCATTTCCAATCACAGCGCACCATTTACCAAAAGATTCTGAACCTGAAGGACCTGCTCAATAAAATGTTCTGTCCCATTCTTGTTTTGTTGCCTCAGTAGCACAAAAAGAGGTCTTGAAATTTAATCTTTGTGGGTCCTTAAAGAAATGTAGTCATTCTACCTTAGGGAATGCCTGTCATAGGCTAATACATTTGAGGAAAATAAAGAAATTGTTCTAATTGTTATAAGGCAACAGGTTTAGCAATCAATAGCAGCATTCCAGCATCTCCAAACAATAAAATTAGATTTATGGACTTTTAGACATAGGCCAAGCCCACTAACTATCTAATCAAATTGTTTTAAGCACTTGCTATTTACAGCTTTCATAGTATTCTTCAAGCTTATACTTTCAAAAGATGGATTTTAATGTAGAAAAAAATGAAAAAAATAAATACCTGTTTTGGTTTTGTTGGAGTCTTTATACCTGCAGTACAAATCACAGCACATATATTTATTTACGGATTTTTTTATATACCGGGGCACGTAAGTAACATCACCTCGGTTTACATTCAAACATTAATTCAGCATAGTGCTTTACAGTATAACATAACTGAAAGAGTACAAAACCATGTATAAATTTGTATAAAGAAAATAAATATCAAATTTTGGTTGTCTGTGGAAATAAACTAGAAAGCAAAGAATAGGACTCAGTTCATTAATAGTAGGCTTTTTTGAATAACCAGGTTTTTAAGTTTTGTTTAAATTTTTTGTGGCATTCCGATGGCATGGTGTTCCATATTGTGGATCCAGCAATGATGAATGAACGTTCTTTCGTAGAAGAAAGATTGGTCAGATTAGGTGCAGGAATCTTCAGTTTAGCTAAATGCTGGAATCTGGTTGGGCGGATTGATGTTTTGAATTGTAGGTGATCAGTGAACCAGTGCATATCTCTATTGTGAATGGCTTTATGTATAAGCGTCATGGATTTATATATTATTCTAGATGCCACGGGTAGCCAGTGTAATGATTGAAGTGCTGGAGTGATGTGCTCGTGGCGGCTTGTGTCTGTGATGATATACTTTAGAACTATATCATTCCCATTCTCGCCATTCCCTATTTTGTGCAAGCTCTACATTTCCTAAGCTTCTGGTTGTTTACCTAACCAGTCTCATTTCTAGAATTTGCATGAGAAAGATTTGCATATATTAGGGACTCAGTGAATGCAAATCTTGCTCATACATATTTCTTATGGATAGCCTGAAAACCAGACTAGTTAGGTATGCCTTTGGGACAGAGTTGGGAAGCACTATGCTAGCCATTTCTTAATAGCTCCGACATTTGAGAATCTTTCATTTATGTAGATTCCTTCAATTGCTGGGTGGTGGGGTTGTGCTGTGGCATTGTATAATAGTTCAAACATTTAGTCATGAAACTTGAGACTGTGGTTGGATTTGTTTATCCACTACTCACCATGAAAGCAAGTTTTCTTACCTGTAAATAGGGTTCTCTAGACAGCAAGATAAATTATCCATTACCTGTGGGAGACATCATCTGATGGGGCCAAAATGGATCCGGCTCTCAGACTTTACCAAGCATGCGCAGGAGTGCCCATGTGAACACGTTGCCTCATGAGCCCCTCAATCTTTCTGAGTGTATACTTTAGCTAGTCAGTCAATTCTCCAAGGAGGAGGGCAGATAAGAATGGCTACTTCATCTTGCTGTCTACAGAGAAACCTGTTTACAGGTAAGCAAACTTTATTTCTCCATTGACAAGCAGACATGAATTAGCTATTATGCATGGGAGTCCCAAGCTTAAGGTTGTAAAGCGGACACTCTTAAGAACAATCTGGTTGCTCTATGTGAAGTGGATACTGGGTGAACAGGCTATGCAGAACTGCTAGTCCAAAATTACTGTCTCCTTGGGACATGCTGTTCAGGCAGTGGTGGGATATGATGCTGTTAAACTTTACAGCAGCTCTGCAAAATGTCCTTAATAGAAGTGACCCTGAGATGAGCCACTGAAACTGCCATGGCTCACTTGATAAGCCTTGACAGAGTCTGTAATCTGTAAGCTAATTAGTGTGTAAGTTTGCTATGCAGTCCATTAGTTAACTGGACAGCTTGTTAGGCAACTGCCTTTTTCAATCTATTGGGATCAAAGGGTACAAACAGTTGTGAAGTTTGATGGTGAGGTTTCAGTACTCTTTAGGTAATACACAGTCCAAGGAGTGAAGAGCCCATTCTCCATTAAGCGCATATGGTCTTGGAAAGAATGCAAATAGCAGAACAGCTTGATTAACGTTTCACACAGATATCACTTTCAGAAGGAACTTGAGGCAACTTCTTAGAAACATCCTATTATGAAAAAACTGAAGGTAGACTGAATATGAAACCAAAGCCTGTAGTTCACTTACTCTTCGTGCTGAAGTGATGGCCATAAGAAACAATGCTATCCCGGTGAGAAACTTGAAATCCACCAACATGATAGGTTTGAAAGTAGGTTTCAAAAGTTGAGTTAGGCTACAGTGAGATCTCAAGGCACTGAAAGTTTACTGACTGGAGATTTGGAATGCCACAGTACTTTCATAAATTTTGATATCAAAGGATGGAGGGAGTCTGGAGCCACTTTTACCTGCTGGTGATACACTGCAATGGTGCTGAGATATACTTTTACTGAAATAATGCTGAGGATGAAAGGCAGAATAGATATTGAAGCAAGTTCCTTGGGCCATAAGAGAAATGATTGTTGCATGATCCTACACCAAGTTGAGAACCTCTTCCATTTGAAATCATAGGATCTTTTGGGTTGGTGGGTTTCTAGTACAAATCAGAATATTCTCCACTACTTTGGGAAAGAATAAGGAGAAGACTACTAGGCACTCAACATCCATGCAATGAGAGCCAGTAATGGCATGTTCAGAGAGAGTCTGCCTTTCTCCTATGTGATGAGAGCTGGAGACATTCCCAATGAACCAGAGAATGAATTGACGGATGGTCTAGATATGGCTATCACGCTTACCATGGCCAAGTTGGAACAATCAGGATTATTTTCGCCTTGACCCAAAGGACTTTGTCGATGGTCCTTGTAACAGAGTGACCTCATTTTCCCCTTGTCGTATGGGAAGGACCAGGCTAGATGCCTGGTCCAGCTTAAAACCTCAGAGGGAGAGAGCCCTGTGGACGGGGGACCCTGCTGGGGCAGAATAAGAGAGTAAGCTCAGTTGTGTTCAGGAGGCCCTGTGTCCCCAAGAGAGGCAGCTCCTGTTAATCCATGCTGATCCAGATCCCGGGGAGTGGAGAGTATACTGCAAGGTAGGCAGTCATATTTTTTTATGTGCTTTGATCTTGAATATAAGTTTTATTTGCATTTGAAAAGGCTGGAGTCAGAGTGTTTTTGGGCCTCCAATCTGGAAAACACTGCTCGATCTCCCACACTCCTAGCATTCAGAACCAAGGGAATTCATAGAATAGACTTAAGTTTCAATTTAACACAAATGCTTTGGGAGCTGATCTGTCATTGCTCATATACATGAGCAGAACTTCGACCTTTGTTACTGTCTGAGGTGCACAGGTTGAACACCAGCCTCCCCAAATGAACAAGTCACCTGTGATACCTTGATCCAGGGACCACTTGTGTGATTGTTACACTCTGCTGAGACTGTCCACCAACATGTGCTGGATTCCTAGAAGGTAGGTTGCACGGACATGGGCACTATGATGTCCTGCCTACATCCAGATTTGGAGGGCCCCCTGACAGAGGCTGTAAGAATCCATACCTCCCTGCTTATTCATAATAAAACATGGCTAACTGATAGTCTATCTGGATTAAGTGTCGCAATGAAAACACCTCAGACGGTCTTCAGGGTGAAGCGTGCTCTCCCCGGCTTTTGGGAAGGCTGCTCTTTTATTATAAAATGATCACATAGCATTTCATATGATACATACGTCACATATTTTCCTGCTACAATGTTTTCCACCATCAGTGTTTATGCTGACCTTTTACTACGTGGGTGCAGAGAGGTGCAAACGGTCAATCTTCAGGCAGGGAGGGGGGAGGTCATTAGCTGGTCATGAGGCAATGGTACTGAGCTACCTAGGTGTGAAAACCCACAGAAATGCAAGTAGGTCATAAACTAAGCTAGTGCTGTAAAGCTGTGCCCTAGATATGTTCCTTGCAGACTTCCTGTTAGCTATAGACAGGAGATCTGTTTGCTTGCTGCGGTCGGAGCAAAACGTTTTCTTTATACTAAGAGTAGGTGTTAAGGAAAAACCAGTTAGAGATGGCAATGGAGTTTTTCTTTCCATGACGTGGCTTGCCAGCTGCCTGGAAAGCCAAACTCCTCCCCCACAATTAAGATTATTTTTCCCCCCAAAAAGGTGAGGGAAAGCCTTTAGAGCAGTGGTTCTCAACCCTGTCCTGGGGACCCCCCCAGCCAGTCGGGTTTTCAGGATATCCACAATGAATATGCATGAGATAAAATTTGTATACACTGCCTCCATAACATGCAAATTTTCTCTCATGCATATTCATTGTGGATATCCTGAAAACCCGACTGGCTGGGGGGGTCCCCAGGACAGGGTTGAGAACCACTGCTTTAGAGCATAGCGAATGGCTAGCAGCTCCAGATGCTTGAATTGTAGATGCTTCTCACTGGGTACCATGATCTTTGGGTCAATATCACACCAGTGTTTGTCCCCCTTCCCTAGTGGCAGCAATGGTAGACACAGTCATTGATGTGGAGCAATGTACAATGAGAGGCCCACCTTTAGAACTTCTGGATTCATCTACCACTGCTCTTATTCCAGGATCACTTAGAGTTGGTGTGGTAAAAGCTGATAAAATTGAACTCAGTTTCAAAGACACTTCTTGTGCAAATAAGTCAGAGGGAACCACATGCACTGCAGAAGCCACATGTTTGAGCAGAACCAGGACAAACCCTAAGCAATGTGGCTTTTTCAACATGGATAAACATCTTCTCCTGAAACAAGTCTATCCAGGGTCCTACAAACTGAATTCTTTGAGCTTGAACTAGGTTTGACTTAGCAAAGTGGATCGGGAACCCCAGAGACTAGAGAAGCCATATGGTTGAGTGACTCTAGACCTGACAGAGATGGACCTGTCGCCAGCCAATCATCCAGGATTAGGAACACTGTCACTACCAGACATTTTGTCAACACCTTTGAGACTCAGAAAGGCTAAAGGGGGGCACCTTGCATTGATAGTACACGAGCTTCACCATTAACTTGAGGAACTTCCAATATCCTAAGTGAATAAGGGTGTGGGCATTAGCAATTTTCAGATCCAGAGCACACATCCAATCCTCTGGTCAAAGGAAAGGGAGAAACATCTAGAGGGAGTTCATCTTGAACGTCTTCCACATCAACTTGTTCAGCCTCTGCAAATCCAATATGAGTCTTAATCTTCCCAACTTCATAGGAATCAGGAAATCCCTGGAAGAGAATACCTGTCCACATTCCTGAGATGGGACATGTTCTCCTATCCTCTGCTGTATTAGCAACTTTACTTCTAGTTATAATTGGACAAATTGAGATAGTCAGAGCTGAAAACTGTAGTCCTTTGGGTGGGATTAGGATGAGAGATGAGTAAGCAATAGCCATACTTCATAATTTTCAGGACCCATCAGTCCCTGGTAAAACTGCACCATTCCAGGAAGAAGGATTGAACCCTTCTCCCCACCCGAGGAGGTAGGTAGGTGAATTTCAAAATCATCAAAAACTACTAGTCCTGGGCTTAAGCTGCATCTGCTGTTAAGCCTTTGGCTGATACTTTCCCTCTGATGACCCCAGGTGGGCAGCTTCTGCTTAAGAATGGGAGGAGCTCAATGATACAGAAAAGAATGGCGGGGTGTCTGGAAAAATGGATACTTGTAAGGGTACTATCAGTGTTGGGCGAAAGCCAGTTGGTCCCCCTTCCCCCACAGCAGCTGACAGTGATTGCAAAGTGGATTGATTTTCTTTAATGAGAACCACCATCTCTTGAACTTTGTCACAACCATGCAAGCCATCAGGTTCCTATTGTTGTGGCCAAAGTCCTGGCTGCCATATCAAAAGATTTGTAAGTGGAACGGATGATGTGTTTCTCACTCTCTTCCATTCCTCAGTAGAAGATGGCTTAATTTGTCAGAGGTTTTAGCTTCTATATATATTTATACAGGTACTGTAACCTGTAAATTTGGTGAGCTGTAATCTTCACACTCAGTATGGACCCTCTGGAAGATAATTTTTTAAAATGCATTCAATGCCTTTGGCTCCTTTCCAGAAGGCATGTTGGCGTTATCACAAGTGTATTTAGGCTTAAACTCTGATTCTACCACTGAGTGGTGTGGTAATTGGACAACCCCAACACCTAAGGAACCTTGGACCCTGTATTTTAAATCCAGTTTCCAGGCTACCAGAAGGCACAATGTTTGTCTGTCACATCCTCATCTGGAGATTCTTAAGAAGCTTGAGAAACTGGGATAGCCATGGAATCCACTAGAGGCTAGAGAAACTGAAGAAGACTGAAGACATTTACTCTCAGGTCCTTTTCCTTCTTGACATTGATGGACAGTATCTTTGCCAGCTTATTCAAGAACTTGGAATAGCAGAGATCTCCAGAGGAGATGTATGCTGAGGCAAGTCTGGTAGGGGATCTGAAAGAATCCTTCTCTCCTGTCCATAGGGAAACACAGGCTCAACTCCAAAGAAGAAAATGAGCGTCACTGAGGGGAAATATCTGGAAAGAACTCCAAATGAACAGAGTCCACTTCATCCCCTTCTGACTTGTGAATAGAAGCCTCTGGATGAGGAGAACCCATCATCTAATGGTGAGAACTTACTCCCAATTCTAGAAGCTCTTATGGAGAGGCAAATATCAGTGTGGGAATTTGGGCAACCCTACTGGGGGGGGGGGGGGGAATTTCCTCCATCTTGAATAAGGGATGTTCTAATTTTCCTCTTTGGTCTCCAGAGCTTAAGGAGGCAATGAAATTCTTCACTAGCTCTAACAGTGGGACCCCCACAGGCTAGGAGGCCCTCAGTGCTGGAGTTGGTTAGACATAGTCTTTAGAAACCCACATCAGCTAATCTCTGCGGGCTGTCTGCACAGCCATGGAAGCATTCTGCACAGCATCAGCTGCTGGTTCCAAGGCGCTTTACGCTGATTATGCTAACACTTCCCATCAAACAATACTTTCCATAGATGGCGCCAGCTGCACTCCTGCCACATCCTAGCCTTAGTGGTGGGACTTCAAGGATTAAGGGCCTCCACTCTTATATGACTGACAGCATCCTGGCATGTTTTACCAAGTGAGCTGACTGTGCCTTCTAATGCGAGTTCCTTGCTGAGGACACAACAGCACCCTTGTTTGTCCTGGATCTAGGTAGAAAAAGTGACTCAGCACCATGGGAGTCTTCCACAGCATGAAGGATGATGGGACCTGTGTCAATGTAAGCTCTGAGGGGCCTGCTCCAGCAGAGCCTTATGCTGATAACACCAATTTCTTCTTTGACTCCGGGAGGGATGGCCTTGAAGAGTGTCCTTGCTCTGTCTGGTCACTGTTCTCGGCGCATCGTCTGGTACCATAGGCTTCCAAGCCCACTCAACCCCTGATCAGAGGTGGATCCACAAACTGGAGTCACAGGGAATGGGATCCTTTCTATGCTTTCAGGATTGAGCTGGAAAGGACTCCCATCTTGACATCTTGTGTCAAGGGCACCATGCCTCACTCTTAGAGAAGGACTGGTTCTTCTGCCCAGCCTCACGCAGAGGCTTGGGGCTCTGACCTGCCAGTAGCTTCCTTAGGGCTCCATCTTCCAAGCACAGTACCGCTGCACCCTGAGGGACATCTGGCCACAGCTGTAGTAGTGAAAGAATCATGGTTAGGGTCCAGACAGCAGTAACATAAGGTATGCATTTGGACATCCAATACCCACAGATCCATGTCTTGAAGCTGCTGGGCACAGGCCTTTTAGCCTTGAATTTTTTTTTATCAAATCTTTTTTTTTTTTTTTTTTTAAAGAACTTAAAAGCTCTATTTGAGGAATAGGAGCAGTAAAAATTTAAAGAAGCAAAGTGGCAGATAAACTCACCACAAGGCCCAAAAATAAACACTGAGAGAAACTGAGATACATCCATGCGGTAACTCAGATGAAGAAAGACTGAGAGGCTCATGAGGCAGCGTGTGCAAGAGAACTCACACATGCTTAGTAAAGTTTTTACTGAGCTCTGAAAGCTGGGCCCATGTCACTGATGTCAGATGTCATCACCCACACCTGCTTGTCGACAGAGAACAGCACAGCAGTGCAATTTGTTGTACAGTGCAATGTTATTAAATATATTATTGAAAATGCTTGGCCTTCAGCCACAAATCTTACTAACATACGTTCTCCTCATGCATTAACAGTGTCATGTCTTACTCTTTACTAGTATGACAGTTTTTCTTGATTTTTGCACTGAACTATAAAATGTATTTAGTTCACAAGATTTATAGAAACTTCATTTTTAATATCTATTTCAGTCATCTGTGTATGAATGTCTATGAGCTTCTTTAATATCCTACTCTATGAATTTGCTTATTTCTGGCAAAAAACATTATGAGGATAATGTTTAAACTACATGCAGTGACATATACACGCATATATGCATGTATGGCCGCATGTAGATCTACGATAGTATTTTATAACCCGCATGTATCCTATACAGGCATACTATAAAATACATGTACCTTTACCCCAGAATATACATGTGTATGTATTCTTAAGTGTAAATACATTCAATGCATTGAAAACGAGTAGTTGAATGTACTGAATGTGCATACTTTTCCTACCTATTTTAAAAATATATACACACATTTTACACTTGAAAATAAAAGTATTTCCATGTGCAAGTCAGCATATTTTAAACATGCATGTATAATTGAAAACCAGTTTGTCTGTTACTCTTCCAGTTCACCCAGTCCTTTGTCCAGGTCACTGAGACCCTCCTGATTCTTCAGCCTGAGCCCCCATTCACCCAGATCTCCCACCTAACCGATACTACCTAAAACATGCGATATATAATTTTATACCTGCTAATTATCTTGCATAATTTATAAGTTGCCAAATGTACACATGTAAATGTCTTAAATTAGCAATTTATGTATGTAACTGTTGGCCCTGTTCTGGAATACCCCTAGACCTCCCCCTTTTTTTTTTTTTACACAAATATATGTACATGTGAAATATAAAGTACATGTATATTTTCGACTTTTATAAAATAGCAATTATGCAAGTACAGGCTACTTGCTCGCATATATGCTAATTTTTACACATATAGCTCTTTGAAAATTATCTCCTAATAATATAGTCCAACAATACAATGAAAGGGTACTGGTACGTACTGCTGTCCTGAGAGATCTTTGAGAGGAGGAGGTCATGAATCTCTGTATTTTCAGAGAGTTTGGAGTAGTAAAGAACACTGTGGCCAAGAGCATCAACCAGTTTCAAGTCAGCCCCTTTCCTCAGCAGAAGCTCCACTAGGCTTAGTCTCCCGTTTTCACATGCCAACATAACAGCAGTCCTAGAGAAGAAAAAAAAAAAAAAAAGAAAAACAAAACATTAGACCTAACATATAAAAATAAATTAGGACTAGATTTTCCAAACAAGCTGCTTAAATGTGGTTTGCATTTAACCTCTTGCAAAACCCCCAAACCTTATTACAAATATTAAACAATGTTTCCAGTTTTGAGATCAGTTTGGATGTGGACATCCCAGGACTCAATGCAGATGATGCTTGGTCTTCATAAAATATGTGAAACTGAGATGCACCAATCTGTTATTTTAGGACTGCAAACTGGTCTGGTTTTCAGAGTAGCCAAAAATAAGCAAAATGAGTGTTTCCTTGAATACAACATATGCAAAACAATCATGAATATTCATTGTGAATATCCTGAAAAATTGGAGCAGTTTTTTGCCTTCAAGAATCAAATTTGTATCGTCTTACTCCAGGTTTAAATCTTATGCTCCTTATCAGAAATCGTATGCATTAGCGTTAATAGCCACCTCTTACAATGTTATTTATACTTATATATAACTATCTGATCTTCATTTCCCTTCTCATTCCAAGTTATTGTTTTCCTTGTTATATGTAACTGCTTTTCTGCACTATTGTTTAAATGGTAATTGTTTAAATGTTTAAATGGTAAAGTTTATTATAATTACACCCCTGTTTCTTGTGAACCAAGAAATATGTTATATGTTATATGTAACTGCTTTTCTGCACTATGTAACAGTGCACTATGTAACAGTGTTTCTGCACTATGTAACTGTTTCTATGTAACTGTTTCTGCACTATGTAACAGTTATATGTAACTGCTTTTCTGCACTATTGTTTAAATGGTAATTGTTTAAATGTTTAAATGGTAAAGTTTATTATAATTACACCCCTGTTTCTTGTGAACCAGCATGATGGGACCACCGTCTTGAATGTTGGTATATAAAAAAGTTAAATAAATAAAATAAATAAATAAATAAATGACACAGATTTTTGAACAATGCATGTCATTAAGTCTTCTTCTTTTTTTTTTAAATTCAAAATAAGCCCATATTTGAGCTTTTAGTTTTTACAAGGTGCTAACTGGAATGAGATTACCATGTTTCAAAACTGATTTAAAAAAAACAAATCAAACAATGCTTTTGTAGATAAATCATTCAAAATGCACTTTTGTTTGATGGGAATGTCTGATTTTGTGTTAGGTGTATCTAACAAAACGTCGCTTCTTCTGGAGCCCTCACATCTAAATGGAAATATTTGGTAAAAGAGTGAAGAAAGTCGCTGCACAAGTCTCCTGTGGAGAGAGCAGTTGACAACATCCATGAGGTTGCCTGTGCCCTAGTGAATGCGCTCTCAACCTCCTCCGGCACTGACAGGCCCTTACACATACAAGCCGAAGCTATCGTCTCCTTCAACCATCAAGCCTTATTACCCTTCCTTGTACCACTGATCAGATCCCCAAAGGCATTCGTCACCTTGAGAATAAATAAACACATATCCAATAGTAAAGCTCCCTTGCCATTGGAGTATCGGCTATCAAATTCGGAAAAGCTGGTAGTTCTTCAACCTGTTTAAGGCAAAAAGAGGACATCACCTTAAGCAAAAAGGAAGGAACCTTACGCAACGAAATCCCATCCTCTGAAAAATGCAGGAAAGGCTCCCTACACGACAACGCTTGCAGCTTAGATATTCACCTAGCTGAACTGATGGCCATCAGGAAAACAATCTTCAGGGTTAAATCCTTCAACAACGCCCTCCTCATTGGTTGGAAGGGAGGACCATCCAATACCCAAAGAACCAAATTCAGATTCCATGCCAGAAAGACCTTCTGCACTGAAGGACACATATGTTTTGTCCCTTTTTGGAAAAGGGACCACATCCAGATGAGACACCAATGATCTTCGCTGAATCTTACCTCAAAGGGAGCCTAAGGCTGCTACCTGGACCCGAAGGCAATTATATGTCAGCCCCTTTGCCAAGCTGCTCCTCAAAAAAGCCTGGAGCTATGGAATGTCCATCTTTAAAGCTGCATGCTGTTCTGCAAACACCAAGATTCGAAAACCCTCCAACCCGGACATAAGCCAATGAAGTGGAAGGTCTCCTTGCCTGAAGCAAAATCGCAATCACAGGCTCCGAATAACCTTTCAAATAGTGTCACCACCTCTCAAAAGCCAAGCCACTAGACTGAAGCAATCCTCCCGGCCTGAAAATATGGGTCATTGCTGTAGCAACCCTGAGAGATGAGACAAGTGATGGGACCGTGCACTGCCAGGAACGGCAGGTCCACAAATCATGGCTGCCCTCAGGCTTAAGGCAGAAACTTCAAGCATCTGCTTCAAGCAATTTGCGGTACTGAACATTCTTCAAAGTTGCAGGTCCCGCCTCTGAAATCATCTTAGTCACAGCGGGTATGGACGCATCCACCTCTGGGATCCGTAGAAGATCCAGAATCTCTTCATTCAATGGATATAGCCTCGCCATGACCGCCCTTTCAAGCCCGCTTCCGGGAAGTCCCACTCCTGTTTAACTACCTTATGACTACCTTCCTACCTTATGACTACCTTCCTACCTTATGACTACCTTCCTACCTTCCCCCCTAGCTGAACCAGAACCCAGGGAATGAAGGGCCACAACTCCTCCTCCTTGAACAAATGGACTACTCAGGATTGGCAATTGGGTCTGACTCAACAGCCACATCCGGGTCCACTCTTGGAAGATCTGCATAATCCTCCTGCATTACATCGGAATCCTCCCAAGTCCCAGGAACCTTTTAGATCCCCATGCAGCTGAGCTCCAGCTGCCTCAGAAGATCCCCCAAGCCACAAGAAGATCCCACCTTCTGCTTCTTGGCCGAACAACCGGGAATCTTCTCGCTGGGACGCCCAAAAAACCTTACACAGTAGTACAAATTCCGAGAAAATCCTCTGGATCCTCAGCACCAGAAATCAGACAAGCTACCAGACTCCCCTCACCATTCTGATCCTCCGCCATTACCTAAACCACAGGGGAGAGTGAAGGAGGGGAATCCCTGGCTTCCCTAGGACTTGCGGGCTGCTGCCCACGAACCTCCGTTGATCTGGCAGCTGCAACTGATCTCTCTGGGACTACAGCCATGGCACTCAATGAACTCAAGGCCCTCCAGTCACCCGATGCATTAGAGGAGGAGACTCTCCCCCCAAAGCATAGCCAGTGCAAAGGGAGTGGGAATTGAGTCAGGCTGACCAAAAGTCGCAAGCTCTGCATGCCACCATGCGCAGTTTTGGTGCCATTCCCACGCGGCTGCCAAGCGAAACTTGTCAAAGGAGAACAAAAAAAAAACCAAAAACTTGTGAAGAGCCACAGTTGCAGCCCCCAAAGCCTTAGAGGCCCTCCTTTCAGCCGCTGCGCCCAAATAGGTCCCCTCCTTCCCTGCTGCACCACCAGTGCTAAAGGAGCGTGCATTGAGCTGCATTTCACAAAGCTGCAGGCTCTGCCGCCATTCCCCACGCGGCAAGATCGCTGCGGGTAAACAAAAAATATCAGCCAGCATGCGCCGCTGAGGAGGCAGAGTGCAACATGGTCAGTTAACCTCGGCCCCACACAAGGTCGGCAACAAGCACCGCTCTGAATGGCATGCAGAAAAGCTCCTCTCACCCCTGGGATCCCCCGGTGGAACACAGGGAAAAAAAAAAAAAAAGGAGTCCACCATTTGCTTCCTGCAAGCAGTGCCAACAGCCCCTGCTGCTGCAAGCATCCCTCCACCGATCCATATCAACTGAAGCAGTGCGGGGGAAAAAACTAGGTCGCACCCGTGACAACCACGCCAAGCCAAACCGTGCATGGGGAAAACTCCTTCAAACACTCTTGATCCCCCGGATTGAAGGAACAACCCCAAGGCTCTCTCTCTCCGTACCTGCATGTGCTGACCGCTCCCGCAGTCAAAGGTGCCCCGACTGTCAAGTCCCGATAGCAGTTCCTGCTTCGCAAGATCAAACACTTAAAAACACACTTTAAAAAACACTTTTAAAAAAACAAACCCCCCCCCCCCAATAAAAAACAGAAAAACAAACTTTAATCCAAAGAGGAAAACAACAATAAAGGATATTTCCCTTCAGGGACCGGCAGGTCACAGGCGGAGACTTCAGAGATTGCGAAGGAGCCAGTCCCCTAGCTATCAGGACCTCCAGAGAGTAACGGGCTAAGCCAGCCAAAGACCCCGATCGTCCGGCTCCACTTGAGGGATGGTCCACGAAGAAGCCTAACACCTAGGGAGCCTCCGAATCCAAAATCTCCAGTCTCAAAACTTTTTTATTTTTATTTTATTTTTTTTTAGTCAGACTGCAGGTTTGCATGTCTACCATCTGCTGGAGACAGCGTAATACTGAGGGACTGCAGGTGGCTCTCTGAATTAAGGAGCAGTGCTTCAAAGTTTTGTTCTCTACCTCCATCCGCTGGTAGGGATGCATAAACCCACTTGTCTGGCCTGATCCGGGAAACAAAACGGGAAAGAAGAGATTTTGTAATCTGTTTCTCCAGCATTAATTTCACTTTCAAATGAGTTTCCTGCTTTACCTTCTTCATGAGGTCACAAAAATTCTGAAGTAAAATGCAATCCTTATGATTTTTTACCGACGTGAAATAGGAGTGAAGTAATTTCACGAGGTGCTGTTGAATCTAAATCTTTGTTTAATAGGAACATTTTGCTTCAAATTCTTTATAAGCTGAGATGGTAACATTCAAATGGGCGCACATTCGTCAGCCCGCGCCCAGGGTCACAGCTATTTTATAACATGTGCACATATAGGCGCGCATGATATAGAATAGCCTGAACGCGTGCACAATTTACAGTGGATGCACGCCTATGCATACAAATGTCACTTCTGCTGTGTAAGTGGGGGGATTTTAATAGACATGTGCACCGATGCCGTTACCAGTTTTCCCAGTTCAATCCCAGTTTGCCCAGGTAAGGGATAGGACTTCCAAACCCCCCTAGTTTAAAAGCCTCCCTTGTCCCCTGTTAGCCTTGACCCTTAAAAACCCGCTGATCTATTTAACTTTATTTTATTACTTACACGTCCTCCATAGCAGAAAAAAAAGGCTATGCGGCAGGGGACCCCAGCATGTACCTATGCGTGTAAGTATTTTCCACACCAAATTGAAGATGAAATCCAGGAATGCCCATGCCCCCCCCCCCCTTTTAAGAACTTTTCATTTGTATGTGCAGTGGGATACACGCGTATTTGGGTGGCTTTTAAAATCCGCTTGTTGTGCGCTGGCCAGACACATTTGTGTTGGTCTTGGTTTTGGTGCGTGTCGGGCTTTTAAGATTCACTTTTTAAGGTAAGTTATTGATTTGAAATCATTATGAGCAGCAACATTATCTGACACAGCTTCCAGGTTTTATTTAGCATTAAAAGTAAATGAGGTGTTTTCACAAGGATGTCACACAGTATAAAGAAAAAGAAAAAAATAGGTGGTTTTTCTGATTGATGATTTTTCTAAAGTAACCAAATCAAAAACCTTTGCACAAGATTTGGCATTTAAAGTCTTTTCCTCCTGAAATTAAAAAAAAAAAAAAAAAAAGCATTTAGGTGTGTTTGACTTCCATTTTTGTGGTTGGATACTCTATATTTCATGTTTTCAGTCTAGGTATCTTCCAGATCCTGTTACTCAAGGGGATGGGTGGAGCATCATTAAAAAGAAAGCATTAATCATGATCCCAATTACTCTGACAAAGCGCCAATAAACAAACCGGCACTGAAACATTTGAACTGGCATCTGGTACGGCTGATCAAGTAGGGCTGCCAACTATCAGTAACTTTACAGAGTATCAGTATAAAAATGAACAAAAAGTGACATGTCCATAAGGTCTGTAAAAATAATTTCACATAAACATTGAGCAATGGAGTCTGTGTCTCCAGGGAACAGCAGCTAGGCCATATCTATTGCTATGAGCTCAGGGTTTTATAGCTTCAACATTTAGAAGCCATGGGCCACGGTTTGGCCACTGCATGTGGCAATGCTCTATAGGGTAGATTTTAAAAAGGCCACGCGCATAAAATCCGGCCTTTACGTGCGTGGCTGGGCCTAGCGTGCGCCGAGCCCATTTTCAAAAAGGCCCAGCCACGCGTGCAAAGGTCGGTACATGCATAAGTGCGGGCCTTCCTGAAAGGGGCAGGCCGGGGGGGTGTTTTCTGGGCAGGGTTAGAGGTGCCCGGTACAGCGGCCATTTGCCAGGGTGCCGGCGCGTGCAACTTGCACCTGCTTCTTTGCAGGAGCAAAAGGTAAAATAAAGAAAAAATAGGGGTAGCTAGGATAGGGAAAGGGGGAGGGCGGGATAGGGAAAGGGAGCTTAGGGTAGGGGGATTGGGGAGGGAACTGGAGAACGCCCCAATGCATCGCCGAGCGTATTTGCAAAATTATAACCCCCCCTTGCGCGCACCGACCCGGAATTTTATAACATGTGCGCGCCAGCATGCGCATATTATAAAATCGCGCTTATTTTTTGAAAATCTACCCCTATATCTACCTGCCTATTCCTTTTTTCTTCCATGTAGCTACAGCTGACTTACCAGGTGTGGTAAGCAAGAGTGGCTTTCTACAACATTTCTAACTAGCTGAAACAGTGTATGTGTCCCAGATATTTTTGGGAATAGTCTGTGCTTTTATTGCTGAGGTTGTAATTGTTGGTCAGGTTGATCCTTGCCAAAGAGCAGGGGTTAAGGCAATATATGAGGAAGAGGAGGATGAGGAGGAGAAGAGGGTCTACCCAACTGTGACAGGGCCTCATGCTTAGACTGGGAGAAGCCTGCCGCAGAAGTACTTTGGTTGCAGTATAACCCGAAGAATCCCAATGCAGGCAGAGGGAGCCCCCATGCCACAAAGGGGTGAAACAATATAGTATGACCAGTTGTGCAGAAAATAGAAAAAAATTAGGTTGCCAGTAAAAATCTGGTCGACTATGGAATCTGGACTGGAGAAGCGGCTTATTGGTTACAGCAGCCAGCTGAGTCCCAGGGAAGTCAGGGTTCAATTCCTGCTTCTTCCACTGATGCTCCTTGTGACCTTGGGCAAGTCACTTCAGCATCCATTGTCTCAGGTGCAAATTCAGGTTGTAAGCACTGTGGGGAAGGCAGGCCTGGATTTAGGCATAGGTAACACAGGCAACTGCCTAGGCTGCCAAATATCCAGACCAAAGAGAGACCTGCTTCTGCTTACATTAGAAGCATGTACTGGCATAGTTTCAAAGGGGCACTGCAGTGGCACTCTACTTATGGGTGTCAAAATTTTAAATCTGGCCTTGGGGGGCGATTCTGTACCTGACAAACTCAGCTTGAATTAATTAAAACTAAAATCCAATCAAAAATTCACCATCAGTAGAATAAAAGAAAAAAAAATTCTGGAAGCTTGTTTCTGCTGCTCAAGGTTGTATTAATAAAAGATTGTTTTTGAATTTCATGGAATTTAATTTTTTTTTTTTTTTGCAGCTGAATAGTTTTATATCCATGTGATCATTTATTCTTCTGCTTGCATATGCATTCCCTAGCTAGAAATATGGCACTAGCTAGTAAGTATAATTTTTTTCTGTTCACCAAAATATATTCAAGAAAAACAGCAAAGAAAATGGATCCAAAAATTTCAAATTCTAAAATACTTTTAATCTCTGTATATCCTTATCTTTACAGCAACCAATGAATTCAATATCCAACCCTGGGCGAACACCGCTTTTATCCCGACACTCGTGCCCTTATTTCACTCTTACGTATTACAGTGGACGAATGCTTTTGTAAACGCACACTATGAACCCTGACTGCGAATAAAGACTAAAGTTTCCTTTAACCAGTCATGTATCTAAAAACCACAGCATTTTATACACATCATAACCTCTGTAACAACGTGTCAACACCTCTCAACAATCACTGTCTTAAGCTGATTTTCATCATGAATCTTCACAGTTCTGAAGTGTGCAGAGAGGAATTCCAGACTGCTCACAATAAACTACAGCCCGACTGTACGCTCCTGCCACCTTGTGCCGACTCCTGCAGTCAACGTGAACCAGGGACATTTGAGGATCTCTGGCTAAACCTGGCAAGTTTAAGATGCCTGCCATTCAGCAGTAGCTATATCTAATGTGGAGCTGTACATGCTTCTGGTACACAAAACCGTAAGTCATTGACAGGCTCAAGGTTATATAAAGCCCCTGTCTTCCTAGCATGGAGCAAACATTTGGAGCCAGATCTTAAGAACCTGAAGCCAGCCTTCAATGACTGATCCATGAGATTTTCTACTCAGAGTAAGCTTGGAATTTGTAAAGGGACAAAGATTTCTATTCTGAACGGTGCATTTCTGTTAATTTATAGCTCTAGTCATAAGATTAGATTTAAAACTAATAAAGCAAATAGCTGTGGAATAAAAAGTATTGTATCAAACCATTCTTCAAATACAAGTACTCTTTTTTAAAGATATATGTTAGTTGCCGATATGAAACCACAGAATATAGGTACAAACGAGGTCATAAGGTACTGATTATTTTTAACTACATTTTTTCAATTCCTAGATATAATTCTTGGACCTTTCAACTTATTTTTAGCCATAAATTCATGGAAAATTAATTTAAAAAACAAGGGTAGTATGAGCATAACTCACACTGTAATGGAAGGGGCCAAGACAGCTATTAGCAATATACTGATCCTATTTAAAAATAAATCAAGCTAAAAATACTTTCCCCTTTTGGATTGCTTGCAAGTTTATTATTAGTGCACCCACACGACAGTAATAAATGGGCAATTTCTCTAGGTCAGTGGCTTCTCACTATTTCCGCCTTGCATCATTTCAATTGCCTCTTTTTTCCTCCCTCCCATCCTGGCCATTGTTCTATCTGACCCTGGCTCCCTTCCTCCTTAGCAGTCACATGACCTTTTTCCTTCCATCCTTTCAGCTAAGAATACTGCCCCCCCCCCCACCTCAAAACTCTTAATTCTTTTTTTAGTGGTTCCTACCAGCCCTTCCATTTCTCTTTTCTTTCTCTCTCCAATCTCTTCTCCACTGTTAAAATTCATTGACAGCAGTTGCAGAGGGCGGGCCTGACCGGGTTGTGATCTAAGCACTAGGGAGGCAACATGCAAGCAGAAGCTTTACTGATAGTGAAAACAGCACAGTATCCTATGGGTGCCTGAATCCTCTGGTTCTCCCTTAAGCACGGTTTGTCATTTGATATGAAGATTAGAAGGCTACAGTTCCAGTAACAGTAATATCCTAAACTACACATCTCATTGTGTTTAGCAAACTACATTTTTTCACATCTAGATATAACTGCTGGGCTTTCAGCTACTAAATACATAATTGAGATTTTGCATCTCAAATTAAAAAAAAAACGTATTTAATGTTACAGATTCATTCTTGAAAAATGTTTATTTAAATAAATTAGAGAAAACAAGAACTTTACTGAAAGTTAATTCTACTGCTCGACTGATAACTGGTCTCAACAAAAGAGAACATATTTCACCAACATTAAACGAGCTGCACTAGTTACTATGATGGTACAATGTAAGATTGCTTGTCAAGTCTGAAAAGATGGTAAACTCTTGAGGTTTTGCCATAGAAGAATTCTATGTTTCGTATCCACCATCTATCTAGGAGCTCTAAGGTCATCTCAGAGAGGAGTCCCGGCATCACGCTAGTCTCTCTGAGACTCAAGAGAAGTTGTCCTCGGTTGCTGCCCCTGAACTGTGGAATTCATTGCCAGATGCCTTATGGCACACAACTTGCTTGAAACTATTAAAGAAAATGTTAAAAACTTTACTTCAACCGGCCTTCCTTGAGCTTGTTTAAATGCCTGAGAAGAGCATTGAGAAACTGAGAACTAATTCTATGTCAGTCATTTTGTCTGCGCTGATATTTGGTTGTAGTGAATGAATTTTCCATGAATGTTTCATTCTGTGAACCGCTAAGGGCTGTAGTTATGTGGCAGTATATAAAACATTTCAAATAAATAAATAAATGAGAACAGTGGACAGAATGTAGTGAGCAGGACCATTTTTGAGTCAGTCTGTGAATCTACGAACCCAAAAGGGAAAGGTATCACCAAAAGCAACCCTTGCCCTGGGTGCCATTTTGTCCAGCAACTGCCCTTGCAGAGAGTACTGTAAATCACAAGATGATCAATAAAGATTTGAAAGATGGGAAGAGCAAGAGCTCTTATTTAGTTGGAATGTAGATGAATTATCTTTGTAGAGAAAAAAAGTAATGATTAATATAATTGTTTTTGTTTTACAGGTGTTAAAAGACAACTATTGTGTCCTTTATATAGGGAGCCCTAGTGTATCAGTCAGGCAAAAGTCTGTCTGGTTGGATGCCAGATCGAAAACAAAAGTAGTTTTCCCAATAACACAGGCTCCTTGGCTGTATTGTGTGTTCAGCTTCAAAAGTCACGGTGGACGATTGTCCACGCTGTCAGCAAAACAATTGCTAAACTTATATCTCTGACTGCTTCTGCTGCTGAGCATAAAATGGATGAACTCAAGTACTGTTCACTGAAAAGACATGAATTATCTTCCTAAATTAATTATGTTTTTAATTGTATAAATTTATTTTAATGCCATTATTGTATAATTGTTATACCTCACTTTGCGCTTTTAAAGGAAGATGGGTAATATATTAATTAAATTCTTCTTCCTTTATTTTAGAGATTTATCATCCTGCAGTTTTTCCTTTTGCTTCTTTGGGCTTCTGGCTCAATCGGCAACAAGGCTGGCACTACAAGCTTTCATTCGAAACTACCAGGGAATTTCCCCCCTCTTTTTATATCTCCTCCTCACTTACTTCCTGTTGCAACCGTCCCTTCCCGACGGCTTCACTCCGCCTACCTTTCTTTCCTTGCTCCTCCTCTTGCTGTGGATGGACGCCTGGCTGCCACGGCGTCTGCCTGCCGTCCTCTCCGGCGTCCCTGGACCTGCTTGGGCGCTGCCTCCCGCCATGCTCCGCTGGTACCTTAGGGCACGCGCGCCGCACGGCCTTCACTCTTATTTCCTACTTGGCGCGAACCTCAGGGGCGCCCCCCTGTGATGACGTCAAGCTGCCCGGATATTTAAAGCCTACTTTGTTTGCTAGCCTTTGAGTTAGCAAGGACGAGAATTTCTTACGGATGGGATTCACTCTCCGTACCCAGCTACTCTGCCTCCAATATACTATTGGACTCTTAACGCTAACGGGTTACCCGCTCCTTGGGGACCTCACTTGCTTTTCAGGTCGCTATCAGGAACCGGTACTCGCGCCTCGAGGGCACATGTTCGCTGACTCGCTGCCTGCTCCTACCTTCTCTTCTGCCTGGAAGGATTCGCTATCTTCAACACCAGTGAGTACTACCATCTTTACCTTCAGAGCTGTTCCCTGGAACCAGGTACTCGCTCCTCAAGGGCCTGCCTCCATTCCAGCCCTGGTGCCATCTCCTACGTGGAACTGCTGTGTGAGTACATCACCTTAAAGCCTCTCAGCTCTCAGGGATCAGGTACTCGCTCCTCGAGGGCCTGCTCTCCCTATCCTGGGGTTCTCCATATTGGGGCTTGTGCACATTCCACTGTACTCATTCTCAGTTCTTTCCACTACAGCACTGCTACCGGAGGATTCACTGTTCCAGTGCCTAAGGGATAGTAGCCCAGCCGGGCTACTTCAACTACTCACCACTGCCACCTCTGGTGGCTACACCACACTGTTTAATAAAAGATCAATCTCTGTGTTTGTGTGTCCTCAGCTGAGCCTGACCTGTGGCCCCTCAAGGGACTGCCCCCGTCGGCATGGTCTGCTGCCACAGTGTCCAAGGGTCCACCCAAACCTCACTAATTATAACACTTTCATGCAGCCAATGCAGAGAAATTCCTTATCTGGAAGCCATGCACCAGGACTCCTTCCAGAACCCTGTAGCAGCCCTGTCATGGGCCCTAAATATAACCATCGTATGATGAGTATGACTCCCTCCCCCCCCCCAAGGGTTGTGAACACTGCATCTGCCGAACCAGGAGCTGAACCAAAGTCCTTCCACAAGGCACTGCACGGTGCTGCCATTAAAGCAACGGACCAGCCTATTTTAGAGATTTTAATGTGGCATTAGTAGCAAAGTACCACATATCTTAAAAAGATCATCTGTTAGGCCAATACTGAAGAAAAATGGACTTGACTTTTTAATTTCAGCTAATTATAGGCCAATTTCTTCAATGCTATTTCTCATTAAAATTCATGGTTTTTCAGCAATTGACGGAATTATTTAGAGTGTTAAATTCTAGATTGTTTCCAATTCGGATTCTGGAGATCCCTGAGTAAAGAAACTTTAATAATGTCGCTGATTGATAATTTCAGAAGAGGGCTCAACATTGGTAAAAGATACATATTAGTTATCCTCAATCTCAGCCACATTTGATATACTAAACCACCAAATCTTGCTCTGTCGGTTAGAGAAATGTAGTATTTCGGGTGCTATATTGGATTGATTTAGGTTATACCTTACTGACTAATACCATCAGGTTAGACATGGAAACAAGCAATCGCGTTGACAGACTGTGCCCACAGGAGACCCCCAAGGGTCAGCACTATCATTACTTTATTCAATATCTATCTTACACCTTCATGTAAGCTCTTTTCAGGTCACTATGTGGGCTATAGAATATATGCGGTCAACATTCAATTTTATATCATAGTACAGTCAAACTGATCTTAAACCAGTGAATAGTTAATATCTGCATGTCTACCATCAAGCAATGGCTTCAGTTCAATAAGTTGGTCCTCAATGTGGCAAAGACAAATACTGATACAGTGCCCCTACAGTGGATAGGTACCATATTACATTCATGAGGATAATGAAATAGAAATTGAATCATGTATTAAAACTTAGTATATGGCTAGACTGTAATCTCTCCTTTAAACCCATATAGGGGCAGTGGTTAAATCAGTTTTTTTTAAATTATGGTTGCTTCGCGATTTAAGACCATTGGTCCATTGTGATAACATTTTTAAGATAGTTCAGGCAATAATTTTCCCTCTTGTTGACTACTGTAATTGTGTCCTTACTGGCTTTCCTATGACATGACTAAAGGTATTACAGCTACAACAGAATTTGGCAGCATGTCTTATTTCAGAGAAATCTCAACATGACCATATCACACTGGTTCTATATGACCTTCATTGGTTGCCCATAAAATTTTGTGTACAATATAAATTGGCACTGCTGGCTCACTTGCTTTTGGTGCTTGATTTTTTTCCATGGGTTAGTGATATGTTAAAAGTATATAATCCTACAATATTAGACCATATTATATGTAAGTGCAAAATTCAGGCAGATATAACATTAAGCAGATTTTGCAATATTGTGTATTTTTGCAAATGTCTCCGAAAATGTGAGTATAAGAGAAAAAGGATATACATTAGTGCATTGCATGTATATGCCATGATCCTGGTTATTTCATTCTAAATTGTGCGATACAGATAGATGCATTAAATGTCTTATTGAAAACGGTTCATGTTTTCATAGCTTCTGGACCTGTATGATGATTGCCAGGTTTTTGGCAAAAGGTTCTAGCAGATTTCAGTCAGTTGATCGAGTGTGACGTTTCTAACCAGCCTCATTTGTGATTGCTGGATATCACTGCTGATACTTTGGAGAATGTACCCAAGTGCAAGATAATGTTTCTCAGGAAAGCCTTTTTGCTGGCCATCCAAACCATTCTAGCAGCTTGGATTACACTGCATAAAAAGCTACATTTTTGAATACATGACCTCAAAAAAACAAGTCTGACAGACAGAGGAAGCAATTTATGACTTTCTGGAGTGACTTTTGGTCATCACTCTACAATGTGGTAAAGGATCGCATGCAACAAATTTAAGTGCCTATGTTGGAATGCTAAGAAAGAAAAGGACTCAAAAGGTCAAGACAAAATCTTTTGTGGATTTACCCTCTAGGAAAGATGAAGACATTTGGGCATGCTATGACCATCTACTTCTTTTGACTTTGGAAAATTGTGGGGGGGGGGGGGGGGGGGGGGGGGGGGAATTCGGGAATTAGAAGGAGCAGGTCATAAATATTAAATTAGGTTATGTATCACACTGTTTACAATGAAAAATGTAAGGATGTTCTGCTGGATGAAAAATTAATAAAAACATGAATGAAAAATAAAAAGATATGATCCTACTCGACAACTAAGATCTTCTCAACATGGATTATTAGCTATACCATTGTTAAAACATGCTTGTTTAAGGGAGACACATGAATGCTTTTTTTCTATTGCTGCCCCAGAGTTGTGGAACATCTTACCAGAAAATATGCTGTTAACAAAATGCACTAAAGTTTTTAAAGCACTGTTAAAACATTCTTATTTAAGCAGGCTTTTACTGAGCTTTTATCTTAAGTTTTATTATTGTTTGTCATGACTGGGGATTTGGCTAAGACTGGAGGAACCCCTCACAAGGGTAGCACAAGACTTCTAGGCAGGGCAGAGCAAGGTCTTCAGCTTGGACCAGCCACCTCCAGCGCAGGTTGAGCCCTTGGGTTCGGGTGACCAGCAGGACTTAGCTGGAAGTTGGAACAAGGCACTAGCTGGAGACATGGACTGTACCAGATAAGATAAGGCAGGGCCCTAAAAGCTGGAGACAGGTTGTGTACAGGACAAGACAAAACAAAGCCTGGGCTGGAGACAGGGAGTGTACAGGATAAGATAAAGGAAAGCCTGGGCTGGAGACAGGGAGTGTACAGGATAAGATAAAGGAAAGCCTGGGCTGGAGACAGGGAGTGTACAGGATAAGATAAAGGAAAGCCTGGGCTGGAGACAGGGAGTGTACAGGATAAGATAAAGGAAAGCCTGGGCTGGAGACAGGGAGTGTACAGGATAAGATAAAGGAAAGCCTGGGCTGGAGACAGGGAGTGTACAGGATAAGATAAAGGAAAGCCTGGGCTGGAGACAGGGAGTGTACAGGATAAGATAAGGCAAAGCCTGAGCTAGAGACAGGGAGTGTACAGGACAAGATAAAGGAAAGCCTGGGCTGGAGACAGGGAGTGTACAGGATAAGATAAAGGAAAGCCTGGGCTGGAGACAGGGAGTGTACAGGATAAGATAAGGCAAAGCCTGAGCTAGAGACAGGGAGTGTACAGGACAAGATAAAGGAAAGCCTGGGCTGGAGACAGGGACTGGGCAGGACAAGACATGACAGAACTAGGCAAGGACTGGACAAAGACAGGACTAGGACTAGACAGAACAAGCAACAACAAGCAGGAAGGCCTAAACAGGCACAAAGCTGGCAAGGTGAATGAAGGACAAACTTCGAAGAGCCCTAAAACAAGAAGTCCCCTTGTTGCTTTCTGACTTCTGGGCATGAAAACCATCCATCCCTGATCCTTTACTTATGGGAACTTAATCACAAATCCAGCTCTGCTCAGAAGGCATGTTTCAGTTGAAGTATAGCTTCAGCTTTTGCAATATAAACATGGAATCAGATTCTCCATATAATATTACTTATATCTGCACTTCCTCATTTTTTTACCCCAGTAGATTCTTCTATTGAAGAGTTTTATCAAAGGGAAGTGATGTATTTTACAAAGCTATTTGATTTTTTTGAAGATATAAACAAACATGTAAATAAAGGTGAGTCAGCAGATATAAAGGTAGATTTAAAAAACTTGCACGCGCTGGTACGCACATGTTATAAAATCGGGGGTCGGCACATGCAAGGGGGTGCACATTTGTGCAACCTGCGCCCACGGCCTTCTGCAGTTCCCTACCCCCTTTATTAACCTTCCTACCCCTTCCCTTAACCTTCCTGTCCCAGCCCTATCCTAACCCCCCCCCCCAAATCCTTATCTTACCTTTTGTGCCCGCTTTGAGCAGGCGCAAGTTGCGTGCACTGGCATCCTGCTGGCACGCGATCCCTTGGCACAGCGGCAAATGGCTGCTGTGCCGGGGGCCTCTAGCCACGCCCCTCCCCCGAAGCCCCAGGGACTTACACGTGTCCCAGGAATTTACACACATGGCTGGGCCTTTGAAAATTGGCCTGGCACACTTAAGCCCAGGATTTATGCGCGTAAAGTTTTGAAAATCTACCCCATAATGTAGATTTTGGATTTTGAGAAAGCATTTGACAGTCCCCGTGAGAGATTCCTCAGGAAACTAAACAGTCACATGATATGAAGCAGTGCCCTATTGTGGAATGGTAACTGGGTAAAAGACAGGAAAAGTAGGACTAAATGGTCAGTTTTCCAAATGGAGAAAGGTCATTAGTGGAATGCCTCAGGGATCTATAGTGGGACTGATGTTTAATATTCATAAATGATCTGGAAAGGGGAAAAATGTGGCATGATCACGTTTGCATGTCATGAAAACACTTTTAAATTGTTTTAAATGCAATCCTTTTAATTATTTAACTGTATTTATATCCCGCGCCCTCCAAAGTTCGGGGCGAGTAACAAAAATACATACATAATAAAAATTAAAAAAAACAGTAACTAAAAATTACATTTATTATAACTTTTGAAGTATAACAAAATAAAATGGGGGAAAATTAAGGAAAATTAAAACTTAATAAGAACACTGGATTGGACTGAATTAAGACGTTCACAGGTCAGGGAATGCACATAGGAAAAGATAGTGTGTGAGGGCTTTCTTGAAGGCATGGGGATTACTATTCTTAACCAATAAGCCTTGATGCTTTTGACACAACTGCGACGTCACTCAGACGACAACAAACATGGGCCCCATCTTTTACAGTCTGGGGTACTGATATGCAGACATAAGATAAAAAGCATAGGACTGCTTCTATAGCCAAGTCCAAAAGCAAAGCAAGTCAAACAGCATTATCTTAATTTTCAAGAAGGCTCCTCACCCAGTAAAAATGTTGCTAGCAGTAATTTTTTATGGGTTTGACAGTTGCTTGGGGATAACTGAGGAGTAGCAGTTACTACCCTTAAGAGTAACATGGAGGTAACCTGCACAGTGCAGAAGATACTACAAGAAGCAGCTTTGCGGGGCAGACTGTATGGACTATTTGGCCCTTTTCTGTCGTCATTACTATGTTAATGTTGTGTATAAAAACCATATAAATAATTCCTTATGCATGAACACGAAATGTGTGCTCTTCTGCTACTGTCACAAGATACAGCATAACTTTGTACACAATAATACTAGGAAACAGTGCACTGACCAATGTTTACACAGTGATTTGTGTAAAAGAAGCCCAGTTTTATGAGCATAAGTGGCTAAGAAAATACAGCCACTTGGAGGTGGAGGTGGAGGTGAGATGGAACACTGCCTGAGGAGCCTATTATTACCTGGACTTATTTCCTGAAACTTTGATGTTGTTTTAGCTCTGTTTCGAACAGTGGACCGCAGCGGAATAGGACTTCCGTGTACCGATGTCACAAAGGTGGGACTTCCCTGCGTTTAAGATCAGACGCCCTGCGGCGCGTCGACGAAGCTGCGCACGCCAAAGGGGCGCGCGGCTTTGTTCTACTGAAGCAGCCTCAAAATTTCAACTGAAAATTAAGGTATTTTGAAAAGAAAATTACAATTTGTCTATTTGTGGGTATTAAATACCTTCTCCCTGAAGCCTCCACTCATAGAGCTATTAGATAAATTATTTGAGTAAAAGGGTTGGAAGGCAAGTACCGCGGCATTATAGTGATTGTTTTCCTAAAGACTAATACCACACACTAAGCAGACGGCAAAGGTCAGGGAGATGTCCACATCATTCCCTGTACTTGTTGCCACACAGCCTCGGATACCTGCTTTTTTCTTCCCAGTAACAGGTACAGAACCGGTGTTCACAGGTCGCTGGAGGAGGCATTGAGCAATTGTCATCCTCCTTGACTGAAACATCTTTGAGTCCCGGTGCCCCAAGTACTCCTCCTCCACCTCTTCAAATTACCTCTGATTTAATAAAATTACAAAATGATGTTCAAGGGATGGGAGAAGGAACTTCAGCCACAATGGGGAGGGTAGAATCAAGAACTCCGGAGAGTTTTTTTTATTACGTTTGGATAAACCAGCTGAGATAACTATGGACACACTATGGGATGCCATAAAAGCCTTGGTAAATCTCACAAAGTTAACAGACTCCAATCAACGATTTGGGAACATTGAAATATCTATGTTTAATGCAGATGTTAAAATTCAGCAAAAAGAAAAGAGACTCGATAATTTGGAAGTATGGCAGCAGGAATTTGCCAGTGTGGAGATAATTTATGATAAGAAATTAGAAGTTCTGGAGAATTCATTTAAATATTTAAATCTTAGAATAATGAATTTCCCAAAACTTGAGTTGATTTTGCCGTACGATATGTTTAAAGAGTACCTTTTAGAAATCTTAAAGATCCCTCAATCTGCTATTCCCACAGTCTCTAAGATTTATTATGTAACACCAAAGGGACTACCCACATTAGCTAATACCGAAGCTCAAAATACTTTGAACTTAACTGGGATAAATAGAATCAACTGTTGATATAGTTATCGCAAATAGATCTGTATTACACGTGTCTCTCATTTGCTATGGATAGAGACTTTGTTTTTAAGTCTTATATGAGAAATAGATTGCTCCCTTTCCATGGAGATAGAATCTGGATATACCCAGATTTGTCCAAACAATCTCAAGATAGGAGGAAAAGGTTTCTTAGTTTAAGAGCGGAGGTAGAAGCGAAAGGTGGGAAAATGTTGTTAAAATTCCCCTGTAAGTGTGAAATAGTATTGCAGCAACAAAAATTTATCTTCTTTGAAGTATCACAGTTAAGGGTTTTCTTAGATTCACGCCCCCAAGAGAGGGTGACTGTAGAACTAGAGGATTATAGATGAGATACCTGTTTAACTCATATTTCAGTTGTTCATCTGGTAGAAGGTATTTCTCCCAGGATATCCTCAGTAATTGCTCTATTACATATAACTCTATGAGAATTACTTCATTTTGAATATTATACATGAGTACTAGATGGGGAAAACATTGAGATAAAAGAAGCATTGTTGCATTGTCGAATTTAAATTGTTACTTCCTATCTGTACTCATTTTGTTTTCTTTTGATTAATGTAAAAAAAAAAAAAAAAAAGAAAATACAGCCACTTATGATCAATGACGTGTCCCTTTCTCTGATTCAGTCTGGTATGGAAAATGGAAGAATTTAATTGTTAGGTGAAGTGAAATCATTTGGGATAATGTTAGCATCATGATACTGTGCACTAAGGGGCAGATTTTTAAAAAATACACAGGTGCGTCCATGTGCACCTGGCACGCACACATGGATGTGCGATTTTATAACAGGTGCGTGCTGGTGCGTGCATGTTATAAAATCAGGAGTGGCGCGTGCAAGGGGGGTTACATTTTTGCGATTTTTGCACAGCGATGCATCACTGCTTTCCCAAGGTCATTCCCAGTCTGCTACCCCTACCCTCCCATCCCCTTTCCCCTCTCCTTCCCAACCCCTAGATTAAAATTTTTTTTTCCCCTTTTTGGCACAACTTACTTCAGCTACTTCAGTTCCTGAGCTGAAGTAAGTTGCGCGTGCTGGCAGCTGGCCGGCACACGAGGTTCCAGGACAGCAAACAATGGCGCTGTCCTGACCCACCCCCCCACCTCCGGCCCGCCACTTCCAAGAGGCCCGGCCTTTACGTGCGTGGCTGGGCCTCTTAGAAGATCCGTTTGGTGCGCGTATGGCCCGGCCACGCGCATAAAGGCTGGGATTTACGCGCGCCAGGCATTTAAAATCTGCCCTTAATAGTGCAGCAAGGTACATGGTATATATAGAGAGGAATCAGTGATTAATGCCCCCTGAAAAAAAGTCCTTTGTGGATGAATCGAGGAACCATTGTCAGAGATCTTTTGATGGAATTTTCCAATGGAAAAGCAAATGATAAATGATAATGAAGGTAGAAAGGCAGTGAAGAGATGCACAGAGAAAAACCAAGAATAGAAGATTGGACACAGAGCATTGCAGGATTATTATGTATGAGTCATTGTGGAGTGGCATTTATTTATTTAATTAAATTCTTTTAATATACCGATGCTCAAGACCAAGTCTTATCGTACCGGTTTACAGTATAACTGGGGGGAAAAAAACCAATTAACAACGATATAGAAGGCAAAGTTACAAAAAACAGGGAGCATAAACATGGGCGTTAGAAGAGAAGAAGATCAGACGAGTACAATTGGAGAGGCATGTAACAAAATAGTCAGCGAATTGATTGCATATAGAGTATCTGAATTTTTGATGGGTAGAGTTGCCCTAAGCGGTTGAGGTAAACCGGGGGGGGGGGGGGGGGGGGGGGCAGGGACCAGTGCAGAGGGAAGGGGGGAGAAGGGAATGGGTGGGAAGGTAAGAAGGGGGGAGGTGAAAGGGTCGGTACTAGTTGGTCGAATGTTCCTTCAGCGGTATGCTTGAGCGAACAGCCAGGTTTTCAGTTTCTTTCTGAAGGTGAGCTGACATTGTTCCTGGCATAGATGTGGGGGTGGCGAGTTCCAGTGGAGAGGTCCCACTGAGGATAGAGCTCGTTTATGGATGGATTTGTGAACTGCAAATTTGTTTGGGGGGCCTGGAGAGAGCTTTTGTATGCGGATCTAATCAGCCTTGCAGAAGTATGGAGTTCGAGAGGGCTGGACAGTTGGAGTGAGGATTGCTGGTAGACGGATTTGTGAATGATGGTAAGAGTCTTGAAGAGAATTCTATAGTGAATGGGTAGCCAGTGTAGGATTTTTAGTATTGGTGTGATGTGGTCCTTACGACGTGTGTTAGTCTATGAATGTATGTATTTATTTATTGGTAGCCTGGTGATGAACTCTAGGCAACTTGCAAAAATATATACATAATCCAAACAATAAAATCAAAAATAAAATTTCCATATAATAACAATCCAAATATATAAGCCTAACAATGTTACAGATTGTGGACCCTTGGTCCGAGGTGGTGCTGGGGACAGACCCCAAAGGTCCCCACCATTGAGAGGCAAGGCCGAATGGGAAGCAGAGGCCAACAGGAGCTTCGCCACTACCATCCCTTGTTACCCGCAGGTTGAGCCCTTGGGTGTCAGGGCAGGCTGATCTTAGGGGGTGCCTCTGCATGGCTGGTCCTGGAAGAGTGGCCAGAAGAGACAAATGTTTCGGGGCCTTGAGCCTAAGGTGGGCAAGAGGCAGGCCAAGCAAGGTCCGTAAGGACTGGAGTTGGAACCGGAGGCCGCGCCAGAGCGCACACCTAGGGACAGCCCCAGTCATAAGAGGAGGTTGGCGGCATCTCTGCCACCATGCGAGCTTCGGAGGACCCAGGCTGGGACGATGAGTATTGGCAGCAGCTCCATACTGCTGCCAGGAAACAGAGGGCTGCTGCGAGCGGGTAGCGAGGGGTGAGTGAAGCCGGCCGTGGGGCCCTGCGGCCAGTGAGCGTAACAGATGTGAACAATGTACAGTTGGAACATCCAGCAACCCTCGCTGAAAAGAGCACACAGCAGGCATAGGGTTGTGCAGATGGAGCAAGGCATTTGCCCAAGGTACTGAATCAAAGGCAATAACTAGAGTAACAATTTTATACTTAACACGATAAGCAACAGGCAGCCAATGAAGGCTGCACAAGACAGAGGTAATATGATCTCAAATATTGCTACCACTAGTCAATCTAGGAGCAGCATTCTGTAAAGTCTGCAATGGTTTAAACATAAAATTGGGCAACAGTAGTCCAACAGAGGCAAGATGAAAACCTGAAGGTTCAAGGAGAAGTTTGAGACCTTGAAGCACTCAATTTGAAGAACCCATTGCGCAGGATAGCCTTAAATTGGGGCTTAAAGAGTTTAGAATCAATCAGCACACCCAGGTTTTTCACACAGTAGGCAATGGGGAGTAGAGTGCAAGTCACAGACAGACAGGGATAAGAAATTGATGGTTTTACAGATAACAAAATCAGTTCTGGTTTAGACAGATTCAGGTGTATTTTCAAAGGGTTACGTGCGTAACCCTTTAAAACCCCTCCTGCATGCACCGAGCCTATTTTGCATAGGCTCGGCGACACGTGCAAGCCCCGGGACGCACGTATGTCCCAGGGCGTGAAAAATGGGCGGGGTGTGGGTGGGGAGGGGCATGGCCAGAGGCTTCGCCACTGCTGCTGGGCTCGGGGATTGCGTGCTGGCACTCAGCCGGCGCGTGCAACCTACGCCTGCCCAGAGGCAGGCGTAAATACTAAAACAAAGGTTGGGGGGGGGGGATTTAGATAGGGCTGGGGGTGGAAGGAAAGTTCCCTCTGAGGCAAGGTGTTGCACAAGTGCTAGCTGTTGCATATAGGGAAAAATAACCCTTGCTATAGTTACACGATGTTAGGTTCCATATTAGGAGCTACCACCCAGGAAAAAGATCTAGGCATCATAGTGGATAATACTTTAAAATCATCGGCTCAGTGTGCTTCAGCAGTCATAAAAGCAAACAGAATGTTAGGAATTGTTAGGATGGGAATGGTTAATAAAACGGAAAATGTCATAATGCCTCTATATCGCTCCATGGTGAGACCGCACCTTGAATACTGTGTACAATTCTGGTCGCCACATCTCAAAAGATATAGTTCCGATGGAGAAGGTACAGAGAAGGGCAACCAAAATGATAAAGTGGATGGAACAGCTCCCCTATGAGGAAAGGCTGAAGAGGTTAGGGTTGTTCAGCTTGGAGAAGAGACAGCTGAGGGGGGATATGATAGAGGTCTTTAAGATTATGAGAGGTCTTGAATGAGTTGATGTGACTCGGTTATTTACACTTTCGAATAATAGAAGGACTAGGGCAGTGATGGCTAACCTATGACACACGTGTCAGAGGTGACATGCCGAGACGTTTTGGCTGACACGCGCAGCGTTTCGTGGACTATCAGGAAATTATTATTATTATATTTTATCGGCTACGCTGAGCCTTTTTATTATTATTATTATTTTTTTTTTTTTAATCGGCTGCGCTGACCCTTTAAAATTAGTTTTTTAGTATCCCCCACGCTCCGGACACCTCCACCCCCCCAATACCCCCGGGTGCAGGGAGGCTCATGCGGCGCGACAGGCAGAGAGGCAGGGCCGAGGTAAGGCTCACGTCACCACGGCCCGAAGAAAAAGATCGCATTTAAACACGCTGATGCTCCTCCTCCTTCCTGCATAGATCGCATTTAAATGCGCTGATGCTCCTCCTCCTTCCTACATGTGCGGCCCCGGAAGTAAACGTTGCCGGAGCTGCGTGGGCAGGAAGGAGGAGAAGCATCAGCGCGTGCAGAAGAGAAGCGGCGCTTGCGCTTACGGGCCGATGCCATTTTGAATATTGGCAGCAGCTAGCCTTTGCCCTCACTATGTCACAGGGGCCGACCGTCGGCCCTGTGACATAGGGCAAAGGTAGCGCCGGCGCCATTTTGAATACTGGCAATACGGCCCGAGTGCAGGAGGTCGCTCCCGGATCACCGCTGGACTTTTGGCAAGTCTTGTGGGGGTCAAGAGGCCCCCCCAAGCTGGCCAAAAGTCCCTGGGGGTCCAGCGGGGGTCCGGGAGCGATCTCCTGCACTTGTGCCGTCGGGTGCCAGGAATCAAAATGGCGCCGATAGCCTTGCCCTTACTATGTCACAGGGGCTACCGGTGCCATTGGTCAGCTCCTGTCACATGGTAGGAGCACAAGATGGTGCCAATGGCCATGTGACAGGGGCTGACCAATGGCATTGGTAGCCCCTGTGACATAGTATGTCAAAGGCTATCGGCGCCATTTTAATACTGGTACCGAGGGTGTGAGAGTGCAGGGTATGATTCCCGGACCCCCCGCTGGACCACCAGGGAGTTTTGGTAAGTCTTGGGGGGGGGGGGGATCAGGAGGGTGGGGGGGGTTGTTTAAATTGGCAGCCAAATAATTCGGCGAAAATTCGTTGTATTCGTGGGGAATCGCAATACGTTTCACTTCCCCACGAATACAACGAAAAGTGCAATATAAGTTGCGGATCGCCAATACGGCAAAAACGAATGCACACCCCTAGGAACAGGTAAAGGGATGAAGGGATTGAGAAGAACACCATGATTTAAACCTGTTCCATTTGTAAAGATAAGATTTTCTTGTGGAAGGCTTCCGTGAAGCAATCAGGACACAGGAAACTGGCTCCGAAAGGTTAAGTGGCTGAAGAATTAACCTTTCAAAACCCAGGCCGTTAGGGACAAAGGCCTGGTGTGGCGTAGGTACTCGTCGTTCTGAGTGATCAGAAGCGGGTCCTTTCCCAAGGGAATGTGCCTGCGAATGGAAAGGTCCTGAATTATTGTGAACCACACTTGGCGAGGCCAGTGAAGTGCTATCAGGATCATGCTTCCCTTGTCCTGACGTAACTTCACGAGAGTCTTAGAGAGAAATGGAAGTGGAGAGAATGCATATAGGAGACCGGTTGCCCATGAGAGGGAGAACGCATCTCTTGGCTGAGAGTGTTGGCTGAGAGTGAGAGAGCAAAAGTTCTCTACTTTGCAGTTTTGAGGTGACGCCAAGAGGTCTATGTGAGGATAACACCAACGTTGGAATATTGAGTCCGCCACTGTGGGGTCGAGGGACCACGCGTGCGGTTAAAAGGCACAACTCAGCTTGTCTGCCAACACATTGTCTACTCCCAGCAAGTAGGTGGCCCTGAGGTACATCAAATGGGAGAGGGCCTCCGCCCATATCTGTGCCGCTTCCTGACAGTAGGTAGGAGCTCGTCCCTCCCTGTTTGTTGATGTACCACATGGCCACTTGGTTGTCTGTCTGAATCAGGTTAACCTGGTTGGAAAGGTGATCCTGAAATACCCTGAGAGCATATCTGATTGCTTGCAGCTCCAGGAAATTGATTTGGTGTTTGGCTTCCTCTGGAGACCAAGCTCCTTGTGTCTGCAAATTGGCGACATGAGCTCCCCAGCCGAGGTTGGAAGCATCAGTGGTGAGAATTATTTGAGGGTCTGGAGCCTGGAAGGGTAGACCTTGGAGGAGATTGATCCGCTTTTTCCACCAGGCTAGAGACTGACTAAGTGGGTCGGTGATGTGGACAATGGTCGGTAGAGGTTGGACGGATTGAGTTCATTGTGACCTTAGCGTCCACTGCATGACTCATGGCCAAGCGGGCATTTGGGGTAACCTGTACTGAGGACACCATGTGTCCCAGCAGGATGAGGAAGTGGCGTGCATTCAAGCGGTGCTGAGACTAGCTGGTGTGCGAGAGAAATGAGAGTGAGAGCTTGCTGTCGAGGCAGATATGCCTTTGCTTGAAGGATGTCCAAGTCTGCCCCTATGAAGAACAAAGTTTGAGATGGAATTATGCAGGATTTCTCGTAGTTTATGAGAAATCCTAGTGAAATCAGAGTGTGTAAGGTAAGATGTAGGGATGACAGAGCGGTTTGCTGAGTGGAAGCCCTGATCAACCAATCGTCTAGATAGGGGTAGACATGAACACCTTGAGTCCTGAGGAAGGCTGCTACTACTACGAGGCTCTTGGTGAAGACTCATGGTGCAGATGCCAGGCCAAATGGTAGCACTCGGTACTGATAGTGCTTGGGGCCCACCAGAAATCTCAGAAATTTGCGATGAGATGGAGTTATCGCAATGATGAGGGAACCCAAGGTTACCATCTTGAACTTTTCTCAGTGGAGGTACTTGTTGAGGGCACATAGGTCCAGAATTGGACGAATGCCGCCTGATTTTTTGGGGATTAGAAAGTACCGGGAATAGAATCCTAGGCCTTGTTGGGAGTAGGGCACTGGTTCAATTGTTCTGGACTGGAGGAGGAGGGAGACCATCTGTTCCAGGAGTGGTGAGTGGTCGGATGTTCTCCACGTTAGCAGAGGTGGGGAATCCAGTGGGATGGAGAGAAAGTTCAGGTGATAACCTTGAGAGATTATGGCAAGGACCCACTGGTCGGAGGTGATTGTGTGCCACCTGTTATTGAAATGGCACAATCGACCTCCCACTGGTATCTGAGGCAGTGGAAGCTGGCTGCTGCTCTCTATGCAGGAGTCAAAAGCCGGAAGAAGGGCCCGGCTGAGTAGCTGCTTGCGGCTTTTGTTTCCGAGGTTGACGAGACTGGGCCTTTTGGAAAGGTCTCGTGGAACGAGTTCTAGACTGTGGTGGATAGGACTTCTTTGGACGGAAGAATGACTTATTAGTATTCTTCCTGAATGGCTGTTTGGAGGAATACTCAGAAGGCATCAGAGAGTTGGCGAAGGGTCTCATGATGCTCCTTGAGTTCCGCCACCATCCGTTGAATCTGTTCGCCAGTCAGATTGTCTTCTATGCAGGGCAGATCAGACAATCTGTCTTTTACTTCAGGGTGCAAGTCCAAAGACTTAAGCCAGGCCCATCTTCTTGCAGAAATAGCAGCTGCAGATACCCTGGAAGCGGTGTCGAAGATACCATAAGAGGATCCTTTTTCATGCTTCCTTGCATCAAAACCCTTGTGTACCAGGGTTTGAAGCTGTTCCTGGAATTGCTGAGGCAGGGACTCTGCAAAGTCCTGTATCTGCTTGAATAAGACCCTATTATATTGAGTCACATAGAGCTGGTAAGAGGCGATCCGAGAGATGAGCATTGAACCCTGGAAGACAGGCCGGCCAATGGCATCCAGGAATTTCTGCTCCTTATCTGAGGGGAAGGAAGGAAGAATGGGGTTTTGAGCACCATGCCCTCTTTTGGGCAGATTCTACAACCACAGATTGGTGATCCAGTGAGGTTTCTGGAACCCTGGGGCTGACTGTACCAAATAAGTGGTATCTGCCTTTCAAGTTGACTGGGGCTATGGAACCAGGGTGTTCCCAATTCTTTTTGAGAAGATCCAAAAGAACCTGGTGAATAGGGATGGAGGTTATTTCCTTGGGAGCATCCAGGAATTGTAACAGCTCCATCATTTGGTGCCTATCATCTTGCTCAGTCTGTAATTGGAAGGGAACCAATTCAGACATTTCCTTCACAAACTTTATGAAGGAGAAGTCCTCTGGAGGAGAACGCTTCCTACTTTTAGTAGGAGAAGGTGGTGATGGTAAATCTTCGGTGTCTTGAGATGAATTGTCAGTCCAGGTGTCATAGGGATCACCACCTGCCCCTCTAGGAACCTGAGAAGGACGAGACAATGGTATTCCTGAAGGTCCTGGTCTAGGCTCTGAAGGCATTAAGGGAAGTACTGGAGGCACCGACAAAGGCATCGAGGGCACTGGTGCAGGCATCGATGGATGGATCGGTGGCGCCGATGGGCGCATCGGCATCGATTGTTGAGGCATCGGCAGGACTCCCGATGGAGGAATGCGGAACGGTGTTTCTCCTCCTGATGACAGAGTAAGCGGGGAAGGCATCGGAGCCATCGGTGACCCAGGATCCATCGGTGAAAAAGCGGCTATAAGCGCTTCCATCTTCAAGAGCAGCGGTGCCAATGCTGCTGGAATGGGATCGATGGTCGGTTCCGCGACCGGCACAGATTTTGGCACCAGGAGAACTTGGAGTCTGTGCATCGCCTTATCGATGGCCTCCTGAACTATCCGGTCCAGTTCTTCATGGAGACCTAGAGCAAGCAGCCCCAGCTCTGGAAGGGAAGAAGGAGGCAGAGGCATAGCCGGAGGGACCACCATTAAAGGTGGAGTCCCGGCTCCTGATTTCCGTCTGGGTGAGGATTGCCTCGGTGACCCAGTCGCAGAAAGGGTCGATGCCTTTTCTGGACGGGGTTTCTTCGATGGCGGCTCGGATGATGGAGAGGTCAATGAGTTTCCTTCATCGATGGTCCGAGACTTCTAGTGTCTATGCCGATGTTTCTCTCTACGATCCCCTCGGTCCTGAGGGGGAGTAGAGGTAGTCGAAGGCTGAGAAGTCGTTGACGTGGACGACGACTGGTGGCAGATACTGGCGCGAAGTGGACGGTGCCGGTTCAGACTACTTTGATGCAATGGACGGTGTCGGAGTTTGAGAACGGAAGAGAAGTTCCATTTTCTCCATTCTGGCCTTGCAACCTTTTGATGTCATTAAGGCACATTTGGTGCAAGTCAGGACATCATGCTCGCACCTGAGACACAGACTTTATGAGGGTCTGTTATGGACATGGTGCGAGTACAGTCCGGGCACCGACGGAACCCCGATGCTATGGCCTTTGAAAAAATTGAGCCGCAGTGCGGTTGACTGCCAAAAGGCCACAAGGGCCAAACTCGACGAGAATAGACCGAAAACGGGTAAAAAAAAACTTACCGGAGTACCGCGGAGTCAAAAATTCGAAGGAGGGACCCCTGGGGGTGTGAAAGTTTTTAGTAATTCTGTAAGGAAAATTCCTGTCAGGAATCTCTGTGGAGCTCTCTAACCCGCATGGCTACTGCTGCGTGGAAAAAAGAAGACTGAAGGGGGATCCTGCTGGCTGCAGGTTTAGTGCCATGCTAGGCATGCCCAGTAGGTGCCAGTCAAAGTTCTAGAAACTTTTACAAAAATGTTCCGTGATTGGGCTCTATCCTGTGATGTCACCCATATGTGAGGACTACCATCCTGCTTGTTCTGTGAGAACATTTTATATACAAAAACATAGAGGATAATACATTGAAACTGTCGGCTCAGTGTGCTGTGGCTGTCCAAAAAGCAAACAATGTTAGGAATTATTAGGAAGGGAATGGTGAATAAAACGGTGGATGTCATAATGCCTTTGTATCGCTCCATGGTGAGACCGCACCATGGAGCGATATGTGTGCAATTCTGGTCGCCGCATCTCAAAAAAGATATAGTTGCATTGAAGAAAGTACAGAGAAGGGAGACCAAAATGATAAAGAGGATGGAATGGCTCCCCTATGAGGAAAGGTTAAAGAGGTTAGGGCTGTTCAGCTTGGAGAAGAGACAGCTTGGAGGAGGGGGGGGGGGGGAGGGATATGATAGAGGTCTACAAAATCATGAAAAGTCTTGTGGGTAAACGTGAATCGGTTATTCATTCTTTTGGATAATACAAGGACTAGGGGAGCACTCCATGAAGTTAGCAAGTAGCTCATGTAAAACAAACTGGAGAAAATTCTTTCACTCAATGCGTAATTAAGCTTTGGAATTCATTGCCAAAGGATGTGGTTACAGCAGTTAGTGTAACTGGATTTAAAAAAAGATTTGGATAAGTTCCTAGAGCACAGCCAATAAACTGGTATTAATCAATAAGGATTAGTAGTTTGGTATCTATTCATTTAATGTTTGGGTACTTGTGGCTTGGACTGGTAACTGTTGGACACAGATACTAGGCTTGATGGACCTGTGGTCTGACCCAGTATGGCATATCTTATGTTCTTATGCTAAATCACTTTCATGTTTACTTACGAACATTGATATCAGTGAAATTACAACATATGTTTAAAAAAATAAAATTACATACTTATTGTAATTTACCTTCCACTTTTATCCCGGGAGTTGATGTCAGCTCCATGATTCAGAAGATACCTGCATACTTCAGGGTGACTGCTTTGGACTGCTATCAGCAAAGAGTTATTTCCATCCTGGAAAGCATACACATTGTTTCAGAAACTACTGATTGTTAGAAATCCAATTGGGCAGTGCAGTGATCATGCTGTTAAAGATATCAGTTGCAGTAGTGAATCATCCAAGACACTGAGGAGACACCATGAAAATGCTCAATTCTAGTGAAATACGGAAAGAACCATTGCAATAAAAAGATGCAAAATATTTCAAGATGGAATGCAATCCCATCTGCAACTTTCTCTCTAGTACGGAGTGGCATCAACTGTAAATGCTATTCCCAATAACCAGAACTTTCAAGGTTCTTAAATTCAGCTGCAAAGTTAAAAAGCTGGTAAAAGGGAATGAAGGAATCAAGAGAAAATTAAACTTTTATCATTTTGTAAGGTCATCAAAACAGTCTTAACTATTCAAATATAAAAATAATTAAAACCACAAGTGGCCAATATTCAATAAACCAGTGACTGAACAAGTTATTTGGCTACAGTTAGCCAGATAATTTGTCCCAGATATTCAGTGGGATAAAAGTCCCAATGAATATCCCTGATTAAACTTATCCAGCTAACTATAGCCGGATAGCTTTAAACCTAATCAGCCAGATTTTGCATATGTCCTGTTAGGTCAAACTTATCTGGCCTTGTATGGCTGGATAACTTGTCACTTAACCAGATACCTTTTGAAGAAATCCAGTTAAGTGGTATTCCCTATAGTTTAAAAACAAAAACTAAGCAAACCATGGGCCTCCTGGCCCGATTCCCACCCTCCACTACCATTAATCTTTAAAATCCCTGCTGCCAGAGCCATGCTCGAAATCCCTCCCAAATGAAAGGATCTATAATGCTACCAGCTCTCCTCAGAGAGAAAAAAAATATATATACATTATGGACCCTTGCCCACCCTTACTCCTCAGGCTACCCACCCCCTTCCTCTCCCCAAACCCTCCCATCCATCCAGTAGCTCAATGTCCTGTTTGCAGGACAGGATTGTAGGAGGTGGTGATCCTGGGCACTTCTAGCATAGGCTTCCACCGTGGCTGTTCAAAGCTAAGTGTAAACCCCTCTTCTGTTATGGTCGTGGACCCTTGGGCCGGTTGGGACACAGGATGGTATGCTATGGAAGGCCACAGCAAGCGTCCCAGCCGGGAGGCGGCTCGGAAGAGACTCAGAGAAGACTTCACCACTGGAAGTCCGAGGTCCCCCCAGGAGGAGCCCGTAGGGACCCGGACCTCTTGGACTTAGGTGGAGTCCTATACGACCAAGGACCCAGGCAGCGGCTGAAGAGACGGACGATGGCTGGACCCAAGTGGAAGAAGAGTCTTCACCCTCGGAAGCCTGCGGCTCCCCCGGGAGGAGCCCGTGAGAGCCCGAGCCGCTGGGACTTAGGAGAAACCTCTGGGCCAGCGAGTACCAGATACCTGAGATGAGGAGGAAGCCGAAATCAGAGTCCAGGAGCAAGCCGGGTCAGGAGCCAGAAGGTCAGAAGACGAAGCCAAGCCAGGTACAGAAGCTGAAGACGGTGTCATGGAACGGAGCCAGGTCAGAAGCCAGAAGTCAGACGTCAATACCAAAACCAAGGGGCGGAAGCAGGAGACAAGTCAGGAAGCAAGCCGGGTCGAAGACGAGAGCAGTCCAAGTGTTCACAGCAACTAGCAATCAGGAAACCTGAAGAACCTCGTTGCAAGGCGAGGTCCTGTAGTAGCTGCCGGGTTAAGTAAACCAAGACCTGTTATATGGATGTCAATAATCTGAGTGTACCTTCATACGATGCTGTAAAAAAATACGGCTATCGTGACTGTGAAGCCTATATGTAGGCTTTAAAAATCATTAGGTACCCCAGTGTTGGAATGCAAACTTTTGTAGTGCTCACTGTCCACTGTGCAATTGTTGCTGAAATGATCACGTGGATACTGTTGCAATATTCACTTATCTCAAAATTGTAGTCGGTCTTGCCTCAGCCGACATCCTGATGTTTCGGAGGCTGGCTCCTTCTTCAAGGGCTGGATATGCGCAAGAGAGACTGGTATTCCAGTGAAACATTAGATGTTGTGACAGTGAATTTGATTACTGTGCCAGCAATGTTCAACTTGTTAGGTTTGTTTAGCGGTCTGTGAAGCTCCGTGAAAAACAAGCGGCTGCTCCCACGACTCTGTGCTGGTGTGGGAGCAGCCGCTTGTTTTTCACGGAGCTTCACAGACCGCTAAACAAACCTAACAAGTTGAACATTGCTGGCACAGTAATCAAATTCACTGTCACAACATCTAATGTTTCACTGGAATACCGGTCTCTCTTGCGCATATCCAGCCCTTGAAGAAGGAGCCAGCCTCCGAAACATCAGGATGTCGGCTGAGGCAAGACCGACTACAATTTTGAGATAAGTGAATATTGCAACAGTATCCACGTGATCATTTCAGCAACAATTGCACAGTGGACAGTGAGCACTACAAAAGTTTGCATTCCAACACTGGGGTACCTAATGATTTTTAAAGCCTACATATAGGCTTCACAGTCACGATAGCCGTATTTTTTTACAGCATCGTATGAAGGTACACTCAGATTATTGACATCCATATAACAGGTCTCTTTTTGAATTCATAATTTTTTCATGTTATATTGTTTGGGTTTATAAATTTAGGGTTAAGTAAACCAGCAGCGTCTGACGTCACCCGGGGGAGCTGACCAGCATTTCCCGCGCTGGCCCCTTTAAATGTAAGCTCCCAACGCGCGCGCGCGCCTAGGGGGCGGGGCCAGCCGTCAACGGCATCTCCCTCCCCTGGGGAGCGCTGTGGCAGGCCGCGAACCAGGCCCGGTCACCCTTGGATGATCCCTTGCGGCTGGGACAAGCCGAGGGAGGTGCGCTGCGGCCAGTCTGGGCCAAGAGGTAGGGGAAGGTCCCGGGGAACGGACCGGGACCGTAACCTCTTCAGCTGTACCGGAATGAGGGGCCACACCAAAGGCCAAATTCATTCTCCCAGGCCTCTCAATTTTCTCTCCATTCACACACTGGCAGACACTGGGATGCTGGGCTTCCACTGGCAGGGAGAAGGACTAGCCTCCGGGGCCATAGGTCTCTTGCTTCCTTGAATCACGCCTTCAATGGTACTCACTTTATGGTAGGTCTCAGCAGGCTAAACATTAGTTTTGGAAGAACAGGCAGAGACTTGGGAATGGTGTTCAACGAAAGATTTACCATAATTTAAAAAACAGAATCCAAGCCAAAATAGCATAAATCATAAGGATGCATAGTAAACACTCTTTCTCCATCTTCAGCCTCTGAGTCAATGTCCATAGTCCTTTCCTGGTGATAGGAATGAAAAACAAAAACTTCTCCAACTGCAGAACCTGCTTTAACTGAGCACAGAAGCTTAGTCCCATTCCCCCCAGGCAGGGGGTAAAAGTCCTCCCAGAATGGGAGCAGTTCATCCATAGTAAGCAACTATTTATATCTTTATAGGAGGCCCCCCTAATATCTCGAGATGAGGTTTAGGTAGTAGTGTAGGGGTTAGGGGCCACTTTTATATGCAGAGTGAGACGTGCGAACAGAATAGTATACTCTGGTGAAGATTTGATGTCCTTCAGAGTGGGTTACTTCAGAGTGAAGGACATCAAATCTTCAGAGTGTACTGTTCTGTTCGCACGTCTCACTCTGCATATAAATGTGGCCCCTAACCCCTACACTACTACTTAAACCTCATCTCGATATACTAGGGGGCCCTCATAGAGATATAAACAGCTTACTACTACAAGGGCCATGTAGAGGCGCTCTCTCTCCCCCCCAGTGGTGAAATGAGCAATTTGCAGGTAGGAAAATGCGATTATGTAGGTATTACAGCAAAGTGTGAAAAGTTAACGCACTTTGTGGTAATATCTATGCGAAGCGCTAACAGTGCACATTTCGATAATTAGGATATTACCATAAACACGCCCTTTTTTCTATCGCATGCGATATTTACAGCAAATTGATAAACCTAGGCCTTAGCTCATTATAGTTTAAAATCGGCTAAGTTAGCCATATAATATAACTCCTTCCTGAAAAGCCCCTGGAATGCCTCTTTTTTATCCGGCTAGATTTTAGCTGTATGACAACTTATCTGGCAAAAATCTTGCCGGTCAAATGCTCAATTTTCTAAAATGTTGAATATTGATCCACAACATTTTAAACCATACGAGTATTAAAAATGAAGTATAAATAGGATGAAATTCAAGATTTGGATCCTCAGTCAGGCTGACTGGAGCAGCTGGTGCTGCCGAAGCTGCGCTCATGGCCCCTAGTGGGAGGGCATGATGGGTATTGTGCAGAAACCATCACTTGGTTATTATCAGAGTAGCATATTGTAGTAATTGTACATGACGCCACTTATCTAGTTCTTAAATTTTTTTTTCTGTTGTTCTTCCCCCTCAGAGTCTTGCTCCAACTCCTGCTGTCTTTCCTTTCTGATTTGCCTTGGTCTTTTGTTTACTGATGTCAGACATGTCTTCTCTCATGTATTTTGTAAAGCATCTTGGTGTAAGAGTGCAGAACAATCATGTGCCTCTGATCAGTATGTGAAATGGAGAATGGGTGTGATAAATCGTTGGAAAGGGCAGATAAGTTTTTATCAAGAGCATCCATTTATTATAACACACTGATAGTAACAATTCAATGCTTTCTGAATTCAAGACAGCATGGGATAATTACAGGGGATCTCTAAAGAAGCGATGAGAATTGTAATGCTAAATTGATTGGATAGATCATTGGTCCTTTTTTGCCGTCATTTCTACGTTTCTAATGTAGAGTAGCCAAAGACACTACACAGTTTGAAACAGTGTCAAAACTTAACCCTCCTATAATTGCTGTGTACAGTTGATTCCAGAAACAGGTTCTGCATTTCAGTGAAAGGCACAAGAGCAGGGGAAAGATCCGACTAAGATAAAAACGTTAAAACAGGTCTGTGAAGAAATCAGTTGGTGGTGGCTGCTCTCTTAAATCACTTTAGGTATGACCAGAATTAGCCAGAAAAGCTATCTGGCTAACTCTGAATATTGTAGTTAGCTGAATAACTTATTCAGCTAACTCAACTTCTTCCAGTTACGCCCTCTCCAGCCCACCTCTTAGCTGGCTTTAGTCAGATATGCAGTTATATGACTAAGTGACAGCTGCTGATCCCAGCCAGATATTCAGCCACTGCCACTTAGTTGGAGAAGTCAAAATGTATCCAGCTACAAGCTACTGAATATGGACACATTTATGGAATCTAAATGTCCACAATTGTAAATGTTATATATAAAATCAAGAAAAAGCAAATGTTGCTTACCTGTAACAGGTGTTCTCACAGGACAGCAGGATGTTAGTCCTCACATATGGGTGACATCATCAGGATGGAGCCCAATCACGGAAAACCTCTGTCAAAGTTTCCAGAACTTTGACTGGCCCCTACTGGGCATGCCCAGCATGGCACTAACCTTGCAGCCAGCAGGGGTCCCCCTTCAGTCTTATTTGAAAGCTACAGGCAGTACCGAAAAATAAAACAAAACGTTACGAACCCAACACTGCGGGGCGGTGGGCAGGTTTCATGAGGACTAACATCCTGCTGTCCTGTGAGAACACCTGTTACAGGTAAGCAACATTTGCTTTCTCACAGGACAAGCAGGATGGTAGTCCTCACATATGGGTGAGTACAGAGCTGAGGATGTCCAAACATGCACCAAATGTACCCTAAGGCGTGCAACAGGCACAACAACTGGGGTGGAATTGGCATCCTGAACCCCACCGGGCAGGCGGAAGGGTGTTAGTACATCATGTTGTAAATAGGTTACGAAGGACAGACTGGCCGAAGATGGAATCTTGTCTTCTGGCTTTGTCCAAGCAATAGTGGGCTGCAAAGGTATGGAGAGAACTCCAGGTGGCAGCCCTGCAAATGTCAGGAAGCGGCACCGATCATAGGTGTGCTACTGATGTCGCCATGGCCCTCACAGAGTGTGCTTTAACACGGTCTTGAAATGGAATGCACGCTTGCCAACCAGGAGGAGAGAGTCTGCTTACCCACAGGCTTCCCTAACTTGTTAGGGTGGAAAGAGATGAATAATTGAGTGCTTTTCCCTGTGGGCAGCTGTATGGTCTAGGTAAAACGCTAGAGCCGTTTACAGTTAAGGGTGTGCAGAGCCTGTTCTCCTGGGTTGGCATGGGGCCTGGAAAAAAAGGTAGGTAGTATGATGGATTAAGATGAAACTCCAAAACTACCTTATTTATTTATTTGCTTTTTTATACCGACATTCAATTCAAAATATCACAGCGGTTTACATTGAAACAAATTGTCAACAAATATTATTGAAGACCTAATACAGTATAACAGTTCAAAAACAGCGTGTGGAATAAGGAAACAAAACAAAAAAAACCAACTAATAATTATCAATAAATTAAACAGAGAACTATATAAGATAATAAGCTATCATTATGAAACCAAAATTCAGTATCTCATCGATAATAAAAGGAACAAAACCGTGTATAAGGGGAAGAAATCTATCGAGTTTATTGGGGGAAAGCTTTGATAAAAAGCCATGTTTTAAGGTTTTTTCTAAAGGTGGATGTGGAAGGTTCAGTCCTTAGTGGTGGTGGAAGTGAGTTCCATAGAGTAGGACCAATTATAGAGGGGGCCCGATTTATAGTAGCTGTTTTGAGCATTTTTTTGCTGTAGGGAATAGAGAGTAAACCAGTGTCTGTAGAACAAAGATTTCTAGTAGAAATACAATGATAAAGTGGTTTTTGTAACCAAGATGAAACTTACCTTAGGCAAAAACTTAGGGTGAGTGCGGAGTGCCCCCTGGTCTTACAGAAGTTTAGTGTAAGGCGGATAGGTAACTAGAGCCTGCAATTCACTAACTCTGCAAGCTGAGGTGATAGCCAAAAGGAAAATCACTTTCCATGTGAGATATTGAAGGTCACAGAGTGAAGAGGCTCGAATGGTGGTTTCATGAGCCGACTCAAAACCAGATTAAGGTCCCAAGAAGGGGCCGGAGGACGTAGTAGAGGCTTGGTATGGAGCAATCCCTTCAAAAAGTGTGTTACAAGGGGTTGTACTGATATAGGTACGTCCCCGACACCTTTATGGAAGGCGGCTACCACACTGACATGCATTCTGATGGAAGAAGTCTTAAGACCTGACCCTGACAGATGCCAGAGATAGTCCAGAAACTTCGGGATTGGACAGGAAAAGGGGTCAAGGGACTGAGAAAAGCACCATGATGTGAACCTTTTCCATTTGTAAGAGTAAGATTTTCTCGTAGAAGGCTTCCGTGAAGCAATCAAGACATGGGAAACTGGTTCAGAAAGATTAAGTGGCGGAAGGATTAACCTTTCAACATCCATGCCATCAGGGACAAGGCATGAAGATAGGGATGGCAAAGGCACCCGTCGTTTTGAGTGATCAGAAGTGGGTCCTTTCCCAAGGGAATGTGCCTGCGGATGGAGAGATCCTGAAGAATTGGAAACCAGACTTGGCGTGGCCAGTGAGGTGCTATGAGGATCATGGTTCCCTTGTCCTGATGACATTTCACGAGAGTCTTCGAGAGAAGAGGAAATGGAGGGAATGCATAGAGCAGACCGGTTGCCCATGAGAGAGAGAATGTGTCTCTGGGTTGAGAGTGTTTGCTGCGAATGAGAGAGCAGTAGTTTTCTACTTTGCGGTTTTGAGGAGACAAAGAGGTCTATCCGAGGATAACCCCATTGTTGAGAGATCACTCGTGTGGTTGAAAGACGCAATTCAGTTTGTCTGCCAGGACATTGTCCACTCCCGGTAAGTAGGTGACCTTGAGGTACATCGAATGGGAGAGAGCTTCCGCCCAAATCTGTGCAGCTTCCTGAAACAGAAAGAAGGAGCCCGTGCCTCCCTGTTTTTTGATGCACCACATGGCCACCTGGTTGTCCGTCTGAATCAGGATGACCTGATTTGAGAGGCGATCCTGAAAGGTCCTGAGAGCATATCTTATTGCTCAAAGCTCCAGGAAATTTATTTGGTGTTTGGCTTCCTCTGGAGACCAAGAGCCTTGTGTCTGCAGATCGGCTACGTGGGCTCCCCACCTGAGGTTGGAAGCGTTGGTGTTGAGAATGATTTGAGGATTTGGAACCTGGAAGGGCAATCCCTGGAGGAGAGTAGTCTGATTTTTCCACCAGGTGAGAGACAAAAGGAGTGAGTCGGTGACGTGGACAATGGCCGACAGAGGCTGAATAGCTTGAGTCCATTGAGACCTCAGAATCCAGAGCATGAGTCTCATGCCCAAGCGGGCCATTGGTGTGACATGGACTGAGGACGCCATGTGTCCCAGGAGGATGAGAAATTGGCATACAGTCGCAGAGTGCTGAGACTGCAGCTGGTGAGCAAGAGATACAAGAGTCAGTGCTCGTTGTCGAGGCAGGAAAGCATTTGCCTGTAAGCTGTCCAAGTCTGCCCCAATGAACGACAAGGTTTGAGATGGGACAAAGTAGGATTTGTCGTAATTGATGAGAAATCCTAACAAAATTTGAGTGTGTAAGGTTAGATTGAGGGACGACAGAGCAGCTTGCTTAGTGGGAGCCCTGATTAACCAGTCGTTCAGATAGGGGTAGACATGAACACCTTGTGTCCTGAGGAAGGCTGTGACGACTACGAGGCATTTTGTAAAGACTCGTGGTGCAGATGCTAGGCCAAATGGAAGCACGCTGTATTGATAGTGCTTGGGGCCTACTAAGAACCTCAGGTACTTGCGATGAGCTGGACTTATCGCAATATGGATGTATGCGTCCTGGAGGTCCAGAGAGCAGAGCCAGTCTCCTCTTTGTAGAAGAGGTAGAAGCGATCCCAGGGTGACCATCTTGAACTTTTCTCACTGGAGGTACTTGTTGAGGGCCCGGAGGTCCAGAATAGGAACGGATGCCTCCTGATGTTTTGGGGATTAGGAAGTATCGGGAATAGAACCCTAGGCCTTGCTAAGAGTATGGAACGGGTTTCTATTGCTCTTGACTGGAGAAGGAGGGAAACCTCTTGATCAAGAAGAATGGAGTGATCGGATGTTCTCCACCTCGGTAGAGGTGGGGAGTCCGGAGACAGGGAGAGAAAGTTCAGATGGTAACCCTGAGCAATGATTGCCAATACCCATTGGTCTGAAGTGATTGAGTGTCATATGTTGTGGAAGTGGCACAATTGACCTCCCACTGGTATGTGCGACAGAGGAATTTGGCTACTGCTCTCTAAGTGGAAGTCAAAAACCTGAAGCAGGTCCTGGTTAAGGACTTCTTAGAGTCCTTTCTGAAGGGCTGTTTTGAGGAGAAGTCAGAAGGCATCGAAGAGAGCTGTCTTAGGGTCTTATGATGGTCCTTTAATTCTGCCATCGTCCGTTGAATCTGTTCGCCAAACAGATTATCTCCGACATAAGGCAGGTCGGATAGCCGGTCTTGCATTTCTGGACGAAGGTCAGAAGACTTGAGCCAGGCCCACTGTCTTGCCAAAATAGCAGTTGCAGACACTCTGGTAGAAGTGTCAAAAATGTCATAAGATGTTCTAATCTCATGTTTGCCTGCCTCAAAACCCTTGTTTACTAGGGTTTGTAATTGTTCTTGAAATTGCTGAGGCAGGGAGTCTGAGAAGTCCTGTATCTGCTTAAAAATGACCCTGTTATATTGGGTCATATAAAGCTGATAGGCAGCAATTCGGGAGATGAGCATCACCCCTTGGAATACTCGGCGACCAATGTTATCTAGGAACTTCTGTTCCTTTCCAGGAGGAAGAGACGAGTGAGGCTTTGACCTCTTTGCCCTTTTTTGTGCAGACTCTACCACGACCGAGTGGGGATCAAGCTGTGGTTTTTGAAAACCTGGGGCTGACTGCACCAGATAGGTAGTGTCAGCTTTCCTGTGGACTGGAGCAATTGATCCAGGATGTTCCCAGTTCTTCTTGAGGAGATTGAGAAGGACCTGATGGATGGGAATAGAGGTGATTACCTTGGGAGCATCCAGGAATTGGTGCAAATCCATCATCTGGTGCCTGTCATCCTGTTCCATCTGTAACTGAAAAGGAACCAATTCAGACAATTCCTTCACAAAATTTATAAAGGAGAGGTCCTCTGAAGGAGAACACTTCCTACTCTCAGTGGGTGAAGGTAAATCATCCGTGTCTGTTGAGGTATTATTCCAGGTATCATAAGGATCAGCACCCGTGCCTCTAGGAACCAAAGGGGGACAGAGTGGTTGAATACCTGAAGGTCCTGGTCTAGGCTCCGAAGGAATCTGAGGAATTACGAGAGGCACCGATGAAGGCACCAAAGGCACCGGTTCAGGCATGAGGGTATCGATGGATGACTCGGTGGTGCCGGACGTATCGGCACCGATGGATGGGTCAGTGGCGAGGGACGTATCGGCATCGATGGCTGAGGCAGAACCCCCGATGGAGGGATGCGGAACGGTGTTTCTCCTCCCGATGATGCTGTCAGAGGGGAGGGCATCGGAGCCATCTGAGACCCGAGATCCATCGGTGGAAAAGCGGCCATAAGCGCTTCCATCCTGGATAGCAGCGGTGCCAGCGCTGCTGGAATTGGGTTGATTATCGGTTCCACAGGCGGTGCCGGAAGAACCTTAAGACGTTGCATCGCCTTGTCGATGGCCTCCTCAACCATCTGGTCCAGTTCTTCTCGGAGACCTGGAGCAAGCAGCCCCGGCTCCGGAACAGAATGAGGAGGCAGAGGCATAGCTGGAGGGACCACCGTTAAAGGCGGAGTCGTGGCTCCCGATCCCCGATCGGGTGAGGGTTGCCTTGGTGACCTGGTCGCAGGAATGGTCGGTGCCTTTCCTGGACGGGGTTTCTTCGACAGCGGCTCGGACAATGGAGAGGTCGATTTCGCTCCCTCGATGGTCCGAGTCTTACGGTGTCGATGGCGATGTTTCTCCCTACGATCCCCTCGATCCTGAGGGGGAGTAGAGGGTGTCGATGGCCGAGAAGTCGTCGATGCCGATCGGTCACAGGTCGTGGTTGATGCTGGCGCGAAGTTGACGGTGCTGGTTCCGACGACGTCGATGCAATGGACAGAGTCGGGGTTTGAGCACGGAAGAGAAGTTCCATCTTCTCCATTCTGGCCTTGCGACCCTTCGGTGTTCATTAGGGCACATTTGGTGCAGGTCAAGACATCGGGCTCGAGTCCTAGACACATTACACAGTCTTTATGGGGGTCTGTGATAGACATGGTGCGGGTACAGTCCGGGCACCGACGAAACCCTGACGCCATGGCCATGGAAAAAAATCGAGCCGTGGTACGGTCTATGGCCAGTAGGCTGCGAGGGACAAACTCAACGGTAATTAATGGGAATTGGGTAAAAACTTACCGGAGTACCGCGGACTGAGGAAAGTTAGAGGAGGGACCCCTGTGGGGCAATTTAACATTTAATAATTCCGTGAGGAAAATTCCTGTCAGGAATCTCTTCAGAGCTCCTTTACCATGAGGCTACTGCTGCGTGGAAAAAAGAAGACTGAAGGGGGACCCTGCTGGCTGCAGGGTTAGTGCCATGTTGGGCATGCCCAGTAGGGGCCAGTCAAAGTTCTGGAAACTTTGACAGAAGTTTTCCGTGATTGGGCTCCATCCTGATGTCACCCATATGGGAGGACTACCATCCTGCTTGTCCTTTGAGAACTATGACTACTCTACATGCATATTGAGCAAATGTTAAAACATGCTATATGTTGTAATTTTAAATACAGTAAGTAGACAATATAACATGTTTTATTAAGAAAACCAAATAGAAAAATACCTGATGTCAGATTAAGTTATAGAATATAGGTAACTACAACTGGCATGAGAAAGTAACTATACTACAAATATTTGCTTTGGACCGAAGTTACAACAGCAATGGAAGATCAGCAGCAGCATGCCAGTATCAATATAATGTAGGGCCGGTAACATTAAAACAAGGCCTTATACATGTGCATATGGGTGCATGAGTGTACAGACTCAGGAATTTTAAATTGTGTACTCAATTACACATGTATGATTTAAAATACACCTACCATGCATATGCATGCTCCTAATTTTTTTTTATAATTAAAATTTTAACAACTGGTGAAATAGTAAGTTCACATACATAAGAACATAAGAAATTGCCATGCTGGGTCAGACCAAGGGTCCATCAAGCCCAGCATCCTGTTTCCAACAGAGGCCAAAACCAGGCCACAAGAACCTGGCAATTACCCAAACGCTAAGAGGATCCCATGCTACTGATGCAATTAATAGCAGTGGCTATTCCCTAAGTAAAATTGATTAATAGCCATTAATGGACTTCTCCTCCAAGAACTTATCCAAACCTTTTTTGAACCCAGCTACACTAACTGCACTAACCACCTCCTCTGGCAACAAATTCCAGAGCTTTATTGTGCGTTGAGTGAAACTGGATCATCATAAAGAATTGGAGGACTACAATCCACAAGAGACAACCATAAGCAATAACAATAATCCCAGCAACCCAGTTTACAAAACAATTGTTTGTCCCCCCCCCTCCTCCCCAGTAATACTGCCCAAATATAGCTGTAAAACCTGAACCACCACCCCTCCCCAACCTCCAACCCAGACTATACAATCAGTCATTCAGTCACAATGATTCTTTAGATCTCCACTGTAGGTAAGGGTGCCAGATTTTCTCAAAGTCTGCCAAAAGATCATTTTTCATAGCAGTTAATTTCCCCATATCACAAACTCTATCAAGTGTACATCTGTCAAGGATGGGACATTGTCTACTAGTGGGTAAGCCCAATCTTGCATCTAGCTGCTGTGACAAACCGTTGGACCCAATGTTGAAAGAACTCAATTTCCACATCTGCTGGAATACACAAACAGATTTTGGGATCCTTGGGTTCTTTCAGTGCCTCCCAAAGGTGTAAACAAAATGAAGCAGTGCATTCCACAAATTCCCAATCTCCAGACTCTTCCACAAGTGGATAAATGTGCCCTGGGCTCCACACATCCTTTCCAGCAGCTGTCATTAGCTCCATTAAATATCTTACTCAACCTGACTGGAGTCAAGTACTACCTGCATAATACCTTGTACCCATTTTCTTTGATCAAATAAGAAATCAAACTCTTACTGATGGCTGAAAAACATTGATCTCACTTCTCTGTCTTCAAGGGCACCCCCCGGATCCACCTCCTAGGCAGTTTGATATGCCATTTTCTCCTATTACTCCTTATTTAAGACTGCATAAATCATGGCGATTGGCTTAGTCAGCTATCGGCTTGAGCACAGTAATTCTCCAAATGTAATCTGCTATTTTTAAGCTCCTGACCAATCCTTGTTGAAGTGAAAAAATGGATAAGTTGATTGTAGGCACAGCTGTCAGCTCCAGTCACAAGATAAAGCTGTTGCAATTTGTTAAATGAAAATAAAGTCTGCCTGCCCCAAATCTGCTCCCATTTGAATAGACCCTTCCTCTTCCATTGCTCTATCCCCATACATTCATTCCCCAGAGGAAAATTCCTATCAAAGAGAAAAGAAGTTAGGTGGTAGGCCTGCTTGTCCCCCACCAATTTGGGCCTCCACTTCCCCCAAACCTTTAGAATTAAACTAGAGAAAGGAGAGAGTCCCGTAAGATACATCTTCCCCTTTTGCCAAACTCTAATAATTAGAGGGAGTAGCTCCCCACCCATATGCCAATGTATTAAAGCTCTCAGTGGAGAAGCACCAAAATACCACACTATGTTAGGAACATGGAGCCAGCCCCCCCCGTCAATTTCTCTTGGAATAGAACTAGCTTAGAAACCCTAGGGTGCTGACATTTCCAAATGAACCTAAATAACTTATGCTGCCATAATGTCAGGAAACCATCAAGCACATGCACTGGGAGAGTTTGAAAAAAGTAACAAAAACTAGGTAACATTCATTTTAATGATAGCCAACCTCCCCAACCAAGAGAAGTCTGTCCTATCCCACCTATCCAAATCTTTTGGTATGCTTGATAGTAAAGGAATATAATTAAGCTGGAATAGCTCATCCACATTGGGTCCAATTTTCACCCCTAAGTATTTCACCCACTCCTTCGCTGCCCAAAAGGGAAACTTAGCCTTAATGCACAAAAAATGCTCACCTGGCACAGAGATATTCAGTAGTTCCAATTTATCCTCAATTTTAAAACTGGACACACTCCCAAACAATCTCATATCCTTCAGCAGTACCCCAAAGGTGGTTCTGGATTAACCACTGTAAACAAAATGTCATCTGCGAACATGGACAATTTATAATGATTGGTCCCTATCAACATCCTCTGAACCTGGGAATTATGTCTCACCCTCTCTGAAAATGGTTCCAAGGAAAGGGCAAATAACTGTGGTGATAGTGGGCATCCCTGTCTGGTGCCTCTGTTAACCTCAAAGGATGCCAAATAACCCCCATTAATTTTTAGGCAAGACCTAGGTATGTCATATGGGTGCTGAATCCACCCAATAAAATCAGAACCCAGCAGCATTTTCTCTAACCCTTTAAACAGGAAGGGCCAGTGGACGCTATCAAACGCTTTCTCAGCATCCACTGCCAATAACACTTATGGGATATTATCTTGCTTTGCTCACCAAATCAATTCTAAAACCCTTCTCTCATTATCAGAAGCTAATCTCCCCGGACAAACCCAACTGGTCTTCATGGATAAGGAAAGGAGCCACCAACCCCCAAGCATGTTGCTAATACCTTGGCGAGAATTTTTAAAATCTATATTAATTAGGGAGATCGGTCGATATAACTCACATAACATAGGATCTCTACCTCCTTTAGCTAATATGTTTATCCCAGCCAAGTTAGACTCAGATGAAATCGAACCCTCCCCCTACCCCCAGATCGTAAAAAATTAAACATATCCACCCAGAGGCGGGATCACCACTGGATGAAATGTTTTATAAAACTTAGAAATGAACACATCTAGACTGGGAGATTTCTCTATTTTTAAACTCTGGATGACTTGATACACCTCACTGTGGGTGATTTCCCTATTTAATAATTCCCTAGTCTCATCCGGCAAAGAAGACAATTCTATACTCTGCAGGTAGATGTCAATATCCTGTGCTCTCATATCATCTGAAGCAAAAATCTCCTCATAGAATCTTATAAAACAATTTCAGATATCTCTATATACATATAGGAACGCACCTGTTTGATCCTTAATTTTAGCAATAAAAAGACTGTGCGCAGTCCTCTCCTTTAATTTCCTTGCCAACAGCCTGCCGGCTTTGTTACTAAGCTCGAAATGTCTATTTTAACATTCAGGTACTGTAGGGAAATACCTACAGTACCTGAATGTAAACCGATGTGATATCTCTGATCGAATGTCGGTATGTAAAAATAATAATAATAAATAAAATGTCTAATTGAAACGCTATCCTGGCCAGATCAAGTGCCTGCAGCTCCCTCCCCTTGCTGCCTCCAACTCTGCTAGCCTGTTGGGATCAGGGGATCACTTATGATTTAATGCCAATTTAGTGATACTTTGTAAAATGAGTAACCTTTTGGCGCCCCTAACTTTTTTTAAGATAGGTAGCCCGGGAGATCAGCTTACCCCACATCACCACCTTTATACAGTCCCAAATTGTACCTGGGGATACCTGTTAAAAGTCTAGATATTCCCTGATCTCGCCCATAAGAGTCTGTAAAGGTTTTATAATCTAACAAACTATCATTCAAGTACCAAAAGTGTCCTACTCTTCGTCTGCAGGGCGGGAGCATGATCTGACCAAGTTATGATACCCACCTCAGCCTCAATTATTAAGTCAATCGGGGGTTTGTCAATCAAAAAGAAATCTAGCCAGGAATAAGACCGATGGTCATGAGAGAAATAAGTATAATGTCACTGAGTAGGGTTTCTTAAGCACCAAATATCTACTAGCCCACGCTCAGAGATCAAATTTTTAAGGGCCTGTTGATGACTCTTAGACCCCTATAAGCCAGATCCTGTGTTATCAAGGCATGGGTATCTTGTGAGATTGAAATCCAACCCCTCCCCCCCCTCCCCCAAATTAGAACATGATCCTCAGGCCATTCCTCCAAGAGAGAAGAAATGCGTGTGAAGAAGGAACCCTGATCTATATTCAGACCATATAAATTGAAAAACGTAAACATTTCAGTATCTACCAGATCTTTGATGACAATATATCTGCCTTCCATGTCCTGCAGAATGGACTTAACATCCACCACTAAGTTGCGTGCGAATAATATACCCACTCCACAGTATTTTTTTTTTTACACTCGGGGCAGATGCTAAGTATTGTTGTGGAAATGACCTATCCCATAACAGGCATTCAGTACGTTTGAGTAAATGGGTTTCCTGACAAAAAATGACTTTGGCCTGGAAATCTCATGCCTCTTGGAATAACAATTTCCACTTGACTGGGGTTTTTAATCCCTTAGTATTAACAGACATAATGCAAAGACCTCCCATCACAGATTAAGGGTACTATTATCATCCCACTCCCCTTAAAAAGCATTGTGCAAGATAGTAGTGTACCTCCCCAATTAAACATGCCCACCCATCAAACCAAGAAAGAACCTTAGTGACCTCTCAACCCACGATCCTAATATCCCCCTCCCCCCTCAAAGACAAATCCACGTCCCTCCTCCGTGGAACACCTCCTGGAGTAATGAGGACATCATGCCAACTAGCCACTCTGCCTGATCCCCGACCTTTACAGCCAACATATGGTATGAGATAAAGAAAGGTACCCCTCTACCTCCCCCACAAGAAATAATATCTACTGAGAAATAGCTAATAGCACCACTAAGGCCTTATATAAACCTCATAATAAACAATCAACTCGTTTCAGAATCAACTCGTTTCAGAATCAACTCGTTTCAGAATCAACTCGTTTCAGATCAACCTCGTTTCAGATCACCTTCAAGAATCAACTCGTTTCAGAATCAACTCGTTTCAGAATCCGATGGGTCCTTAGATGGATTTGAGCCACCAGAGTGCCTCCAAAGCCTTCTGCCTCCTTTGCCCACTTGTTGCCACCTCAGAATTTCACTAAGCAGGCGTCCACTTTCCGCAGTTTGTGTGTTGGCATTAGAAGAGGAGATGTCCAGATCTGCTGCTTGTAAAATGTCCACTGCTTCAGCCTCAGTAGATATATGTGAAGACACTCCAGCCATATTGAAGCTCAGGCCAAATGGAAAAAAAGCCAACTATACTTGCTTTAGTGCCATGGAACACAGCCACAGCATCCTGGAATTCCCTACGCTTGTGGATGGTAGAAATCGCCAAATCCTGATAATTTCCACTTTATGGCCCCTCCACATCAGTGGCCTTGAATCTATGGCAACTTCCACTTTTTGAGAGAAGCTCTGATAGCAAGCAACAATGTCTCAAGGCAGTTTATTACATGTAGCTCCCAACGCTCTATGCCCCTCTCCAGCTTTACCGCAGGGGCCTCCACAGCCTCTGATTCCAAGCCCAGTATCAATGCACTGATACTGGCAACCACCTGACAGCAGTCAGCAACTTTTGGACCCTCCAGGATCCCTCTGAATCACAAGTTTGCTCTGCGGGATCGGTTTTCCAGATCTTCAATTCGGCTTGCAAGTTCATTATTGGTTTGCAAAAGTTTGCTTTGAGTGATTTTCCAACCAACCAACTCTAAGGCCTGGTCCTCCAGCCTCACCTCAGATTCCTTGACCCGCCTCCCCAGATCAGCGATATCACTCTTCATGTCTGCCATCAGGTCACCGATTTCCTTTTTAAGACCAGCCTTATCGCTATGCAGAGCTGCAAACCGTGAATGAGAATTTCATTACATCCACTTTCTTTTTGTGCACTGCCATAGCTCACCTGTTTGAGGCAGAAGGATGCAGTTACTCGATGTCGGGGGACTTAGCAAGGTTGGGTCGGGAGCTTTGGGCTTAAGCAGCCATTGCTGATGATAACATCACTTCCTCCTCTCATGTGCTCCTAATTTTAAGCGATTTCTAGAGCAAATGTATTTGGCACATCTTACTTAGGGGTTTGTCTTCCCTCTCCCACACACTCTTCCTTCCTTTTCTCTCCAAGACACACACCTTCCCTTCTTCTCTCTCCCCCAGACACAGACACACACTCACACCCCCTCCCCTCCGACACACACCGTACTCTTCCCTCCCTCCCAGGTACACATACACTCTCCCCTCCCCAACACACATATACATACATTCTCCCTCTCAGACACAAACACATCCTCCCCTCCCAGACATATATACACCCTCCCTCCTAGATGCCCATACACACCCTCCCCTCCCTCTCTCTTGCAGACCTTCCCTCCCTATTTCCCAGACATACACACACATCCCTCCCTCATTCACTCTCTCTCCCAAACACAAAAACATTCTGCTATTGATCTGCTGCTCATGCACTCACTCAGTAAGTGCTCCCTAACCCAGCACGGTCATATCATTTATTTAAAGCACTGATGTCTTGCTTGCTGTCAGCCCTTCCGCAGTTTGCAGAGTCCACTCCATGTCCCATTCCCACCCCCACCCTTTCTTGGCACCCCAACTCTCCAAGAGACTCAATGGTTTCAGAGTCAGCTGCCTGAGTTTGATCTAGCCACTGCACACAGAAGCTCTCAAAGCCATGAGTAAATTGAATTACAATATATCCTCCCATACCAAAACAGCATTTATTGCCAGCACTCAAACAACCATATCTATGAAAAAGCAATACTGCAAACTATACCAGCCCTAACACATCAATACACCTCCTATTGGAAGAACAGAACAAGCCAAACTGCTCTAAATCCCTACATAGCAACTACATACTGGCAGAATACCTCACCCTTGGTCACATAGGCAGAGCAGACAGACTCCGACCAAATATTGAATAAAAGCCATAAGTATAAATAGAAATATGCAAACAGAAGCTGAACTGGAAACCGTAACAAGCCAGACTATTATGCAGTGCAACAATGGAAAAACAGAAATGTTATGATTCTTCATAAAATACCAAGCAAAATAAAAAAATATAAATCATTCATAACAGTAAAACCATACTAATAAATAGAATATTTCAAATAGCTGACTAGAAAATTCAATAATTAAAAACTAATTTTTAAAAAATTTCCCAAACAGCAATAAAATCTTTCAAAACAGCAAACATATCAAACACCCCCCAATAATTAAAACTAGTAAGTATTTAAAAATCATTCACTCTACCTACCCTGAGACTTATGGATTAGTGGCAAAGGGGGAGGGTGGTTGTGCACAAACATTCTCTCTCTCTCACTCAGGTGCACACCTACACTCACTTGTCAGACCCACACACTCACATGTCAGACCCACACACTCACATGTTTCACTACCCACCCTACCCCTCTACCCACCCACCCCTGGGGCTTGTTTTCTAATAAAGACTGCCTAACTTGCCATTGGCAGCGACATAAATTAGTACATTGGTAACAGTCAAGGACATACAAATCATAAATTACCAGGATGAGGACTATCCAATGTAACTGCTGTGGAGCCTTTATTTTGAGGGAAAGCATCTGGAAACTTAGAGCTTGCCCAATTTGTGCACAACTCTCTTCCCTGAAAAAGGAGTTGACTGATATTAAAAATCAATTAGCTTCAATTAAAAATAATACACCCACATTGCATTACTCAGAATATAATTCCCCAATATCACAGAAAAACCAGGAGTCAAGAAAAGGAAATTCATTAGGCTCAGGAAGGACCCACAGTCACCCATTCTTGACAGAAGAGCAAGTCAACAGGTATACCCCCCCCACTCAAACAGGTCATAAGAAACTCTTAAAATCCAGGAATACAGTGGGCCTCTGGGTAGAATTAGACCTGTGATGAGGAGACACACCATGTACCAAATGCCAAAAAGAACAAGCCTTCTCTATATTAAAAACTGAAGAAGTTCATGAGAAAAACATTGAAGTGTTACCAGAAAAGAGGGAAAAAAACAAATGCATGCAGTATTCAGGATCCATAACCAAAAGAAAAATCTAATTGAGAGGAATAACTCTGTCAACAGTGGCACAACTACAAAAGAAAGAGTGAAGTGAATAACAAATCTCAACTAATATCTTATAAGGAGTCCAGGAAACGCAATAACCTTAAGAGAGTACCTGGAAGGTAATGACCACAAATGCTCATAGTTTGGGAAATAAAATCCCAGATCTGCAGGCCCTAATGGCTGAGGCAGAATTAGACATTGTTGCTATAACAGAAACATGGTTCACAGAATCTCATGAATGGGATACAACAATACCAGGCTACAACTGTTAAGGAAGGACAGAAAGGATAGAAAAGGGGGAGGTGTGGCTCTTTATGTCAGACAAAACATCCAAGCAACTGAGCTACAAGGAAGTTGGGGTAAGGAAGAAAGCTCTATGGCTCGACCTAAAAAAAGATGACGGAGCATCCATTTATATTGGAGTGGTTACAGGCCTCCAACCAAAAGGAAGAGCTGGACAGAGAGCTGGTTGAAGTCATCCATAAGATAGGTAAGAAGGGAGAAGTGGTGATCGTAGGTGACTTTAATATGCCAGATGTAGACTGGAAAATCCCATCTGCAGAAACTAAAAATAGTTAGAGCGATAGTGGATGCCATGCAAGTATCTTTGTTCAAACAAATGGTGTTGGAACCCACGAGAGAAGGAGCTATACTCGACTTAGTGCTCACTAATGCAGATAATGTCTCAGATGTCCAGGTGGGAGCCCACCTCAGCAGCAGTGACCATCAAACGGTATGGTTTAATATCAATAATAAAGAATAGGGAAAAGAACCACAAAGACCCGAGTTTTACAGTTCAAAAACACAGACTTTGAGGAATGGGTAAGTACCTGGAGGAAGAACTAAAAGGATGGGAGAACGAGAGAGATGTGGATCAGCAGTGGACCAATCTAAAGGAGCAATCACCAGGCAAACTGCTCTATATGTTAGAAATGTAAAGAAAAGCAAAAGGAAACTGAAACCTATCTGGTTCTCAAAGGAGGTGGCTGACAAAATTAAGCTAAAAGAACAGCATTCAAGATATATAAAAGATCCCAAAAGGGAGGAGCACAAAGAAGCATATTTGAATCAGCTGAGGGAGACAAAGAAATTAATCAAGTGGCAAAAAGTCAAGCGGAAGAGAGGATTGCCAAGGAGATAAAAAATGGTGACAAAACATTTTTCAGATACATCAGCGAAAGAGAAAGGTCCAAAGTGTATAGCAAAATTGAAGGTGGTAATGATCAATGTGTGGAGAGTGACGAAGAAATGGCAGAAATATTAAACGAATACTAGCCTCTGTGTTCACTAAAGAAGACCCTGGAGAAGGACCATCTCTACACAACAAGAAACTGGAGGGAAGTGGAATAGATGAAAATCCTTTCCACAGTAGAAATGTGTGGGAAGAGCTAAAGAACCTGAAAGTGGACAAAGCCATGGGGCCTGATGGTATTCATCCAAGGATATTGAGGGAGCTCAGAGATGTTCTGGCGGCTCCACTGTGTGACCTGTTCAATAGATCCCTAGAAACGGGGGTGGTGCCGAGTGATTGGAGAAGAGCGGTGGTGGTCCCACTTCACAAGAGTGGCAACAGGGAGGAGGCTGGAAACTACAGACCGGTTAGCCTCACTTCGGTGGTGGGAAAAGTAATGGAGTCACTGCTGAAAGAGAGAATAGTGAACAATCTACAGTCCGGAGAATCGATGGACCAGAGGCAACATGGATTCACCAGGGGAAGATCCTGTCAGACAAATCTGATTGACTTTTTTGACTGGGTAACCAAGGAATTGGATCAAGGAAGAGCACTCGATATCATATACTGGATTTCAGCAAAGCTTTTGATACGGTTCCGCACAGGAGACTGGTGAATAAAACGAGAAGCTTGGGAGTGAGTGCCGATGTGGTGACCTGGATTGCAAATTGGTTGACGGACAGAAGACAATGTGTGATGGTAAATGGAACCTTCTCTGAGGAGAGAGCGGTTATAAGTGGTGTACCGCAAGGATCAGTGTTGGGACCGGTCCTGTTCAATATCTTTGTGAGCGACATTGCGGACGGGATTGAAGGTAAGGTTTGTCTTTTTGCGGATGACACTAAGATCTGCAACAGAGTGGACACGCCGGAAGGAGTGGAGAGAATGAGACGGGATCTAAGGAAACTGGAAAGAGTGGTCGAAGACATGGCAGCTGAGATTCAATGCAAAGAAATGCAAAGTCATGCATATGGGGAGTGGAAATCCGAATGAAATGTATTCGATGGGGGGGGGAAGGCTGATGTGCACGGAGCAGGAGAGGGACCTTGGGGTGATAGTATCTAATGATATGAAGTCTGTGAAACAATGCGACAAGGCGATAGCAAAAGCCAGAAGAATGCTGGGATGCATAGAGAGAGGAATATCGAGTAAGAAAAGGGAAGTGATTATTCCCCTGTACAGGTCCTTGGTGAGGCCTCACCTGGAGTACTGTGTTCAGTTCTGGAGACCGTATCTTCAAAAAGACAAAGACAAGATGGAAGCGGTACAGAGAAGGGCGACCAGGAAGGTGGAGGATCTTCATCGGATGACGTACGAGGAGAGATTTGAAGAATCTAATATGTACACCCTGGAGGAGAGGAGGAGCAGAGGTGATATGATACAGACTTTCAGATACTTGAAAGGTTTTAATGATCCAAAGACAACGACAAACCTTTTCCGTAGGAAGAAAATCAGCAGAACCAGGGGTCACGATTTGAAGCTCCAGGGAGGAAGATTCAGAACCAATGTCAGGAAGTATTTCTTCACGGAGAGGGTGGTGGATGCCTGGAATGCCCTTCCGGAGGAAGTGGTGAAGACCAGAACTGTGAGGGACTTCAAAGGGGCGTGGGATAAACACTGTGGATCCATAAAGTCAAGAGACCGCCAATATAGAGTGGGTGGCTCACCAGAAAGATGGCTACTGCCCGGAGACAATACCCTTATTAAATAAACATACTGATGCTTACTGTGACTCCAACATCGCTCTAAGCTTCAACGGCAAGAGGAAATGTGGAAAAAAGGATTTGCTATCACAAAGAGGGGAGTAGCTGGCTTGTTACGGCGGTTACTACCCCAAACCAAATAAGCCTAATACTTCATTTTCCAAGCATATACAGCATAGTTCTCTGCTTCAACGGCAGGGGAGAAGAAAAGAGGGTTCGCACTCACAAAGCGGGGAGTAGCTGGCTTATTACGGCGGTTACACTACCCCAAACCAAATGTGCCTGATACTTCGCTTTCGATGCATATCCAGCATGGCTCTCTGCTTCATGGCATGGGAGAGGCTGATACATCAAGAATTTCCAGCATAGCTCTCTGCTTCAACAGCAGGGGAATAAGAAAAGCTGAGGCTTCACGCATATCACAGAATATCCAGAATAGCTTCTCCCCTTCAACTGCAGGGGAGAAGAAAAAAAAAAACAAAAAAAAAAAGGATTCGCACTCACAAAGCAGGGAGTAGCTGGCTTGTTACGGCGGTTACTACCCTAAACCAAAAGGGCCTGATACTTCACTTTCAATGCATAACCAGCATGGCTCTCCGCTTCAACGGCAGGAGAGAAGAAAAACAACCAATAGGGGCTGTATGACATAGTCTGGGTAAAGGGAATAAACATGGGTGTAGCTTGCTTATTGCAGCAGTTACTACCCCTACTACCCCTAACTAATCAAGCTAGGTATTTCACTTGGATGCAGATCCATCACTGCTCTCTACATTAATGGTGGGGGTGGAAGGGAAATAGAACCAAGAGTTAAGAGAAAATGATAAGTATGAGAGAAAAAAATGTGTGAAGCTTGCTGGGCAGACTGGATGGGCCGTTTGGTCTTCTTCTGCCGTCATTTCTATGTTTCTATATACTCTCGCTCACAGACACACATGCTTACTCAACTCTAACACATGTTCACTGACACATACTTGCTCACACCCATGCCCTCATGTCCACAGACACGCTTGCACAGACACATGTTCACAAATAAGCTCACTGATATACACTTAGGAACACTCATTGACAGACTCACGCTCACACACACATGCTCATAGATAAATACGCTTACTGACATGCTCTCTGCCGTTCACTGGCACACATGCATGAGTTCACATACATGCATTCACACGCTCACTGATATGCTCACAGATAAATATACCTGCTCACTGACACTCACACACTTGCTCACAGATATATATGTGTGCTCACACACTGTCTCTCACAGACTCACTGACATAAATAAAAATAAAAATGTAAGTGGTTAAATTGGTGGTTGACCGGATCCAAGTAGGACCCCAGGAGAATGAGTGGGCTTCCAGTTAATGCTTCTGGAGGTCTTCCAGGCTGCAAGGCCCCCATACTGTTTTTTTCTATTTTGTCACAGCCTGAGGATGAGCAGGTTATCAGCAGAGGACAGCAATAGGGGCTTTTCAGGCAGCGGCAGGAGGTGTGTGCTAGATGCATCCCGCCTAGAAAGGTGCAGCGGATGAAAGGAAAGACAGCCTGCCTGTTTCCTGCCGCCACAGCTGAAAGTGTAAGTGTGTGTGTCTGTGTGTGTGTGTGGGGGGGGGGTGTCTAAGGGAGCAAGCCCAAGGAGCTTATGCCACCACAGAGAGAATGAAACTAAGATCAAGCGGGGGAGGTTATTGCAGGAGCCTGGGGTTGGTCACAGTGGTTCTGCAGGCATGGAGGCTGCTGTGATCCACATCAGCCACCTGACCAGCCTCTGAAACATGGGTCCAGTCCAGACCTGTGGCGTGCTTTGATGTGGTGGTGGAGGGAGGTGGGGAGAGCAGCATGAGCACGGGCAGCTCAGGCAGGCAGGAATCTTCCGCCTTCTCAGCAGCCAGCTTCTGAGAAGGGGGAAGATTGTTGTTTGCAGGAGGCAAACAACAAATCTGGGTATACGTCAGCAGTGTAGGAAAATTTTACTCGGGAGTCGCAGATGGAGCTTGAAAGAGCCGCATGCGGCTCAAGAGATGCCAGTTGGCCCCCACTGCCTTAGCTTTTAAAGAAACTAAAATACTAACAGTGTTCAGAGATGCCTATTGTTGAACAAAACCGTGAAGTCAGAAAGATTCAACCTTGCATCCTTAAACAGAGCAATATGAATGTAGACAAGAAGGTGCAAGCAACTATTCATGGACTATAAGCAAGATTTTAAACTATCCTTGGAATGGACAGTTTCATTATTGTAACCAGTTACTTTTTTCATAACAAGAGACTGCCTATAGAAAGGTTTGCAAGAACACTTTATATTGGTTTAATAAAGTTACTAGATAAATGACTTCATAAAGTTTGTGAAAAAAGCAGGCACTAATTAACAGAATATGATGCACATGAATAATTGTGGGTTAGTGCACTTGATTAGCGAAATCTTTTGAGAACTGCTTTCTTACTAAAATCAATTACTCACTGTCAGACAATGACTACATACAGAAGCATATTACATACAATGGTAAAGAAAAAAAAAATCCAAACATTCACATTTTGCTGCTCTGGCACTGTTAATCATTTATTGAGTTCACATCCCACAGGAATTTAGTCCAAGGGATCAAATATCCTGTATATCTGCTCTTGCTGCCAAATGCTAAACCTAAACCTTCTTAATACCAGTGGAAAATCTCCTAAATGACAATCTGTTTTCACAAATCACTTTTAACCCTACATTCTGCAGGTACAGTATATCAGCAAGGATTAACTACTTGATTCCAAGATTTCAGATCTTGTTCCTAGTGGTTATGCAAGTTAAATGTGCAAACAGCACTAAATCTATGGAATAGACAGAAGGGGCATCTGCTTCGGGCCAGAAGGTTGTTCATCTCCTCTAGAAAAAGATGGAATGGCCAGATGCTGCTCCTTAATCTGGGCAACTGTTTCTCTGACCTCATCTTCAAAGAGATTTTCTCCAGTGTAGGGAACTTCAGCCAGCCATGAACATCCTCCTGCAGATTGCTAGCCATATCAAAGGATGCTTACATGCTTACACTCTTCAATGTTCAAGAGGGCCTGATATTTATTAATTTTTTTTAATTTTTTGCACTTTTAGCACTTCAAAGTGGATTACATTCACATATTGTAGGTATTTCCCCCAGAGGGCTTACAATCTACGTAGATTGTAAGCCCTCCATTACCCTCCATTGCCTCAGGTACGTTTGTACCTGAGGCAATGGAGGGTAATGGAGGGCAAGTCACTTTACCCTCCATTGCCTCAGGTACGTTTGTACCTGAGGCAATGGAGGGTAAAGTGACTTGCCCAAGGTCACAAGGAGCAACAGTGGGATTTGAACCCTGGTCTCCTGGTTCATAGCCCACTGCTCTAACCACTAGGCTACTCCTCCACTCCATCCAGAGATTCTATTAAGGGTTTCAACTTCTCCATCCTGTCATGTAAGTATAGAATCATGTAACGTTGATGAGTTACAATGCGTGTATTCAGCATTAAACTTTGGAAGACTTTCCTTACAAAATTATCCAACAGTCTAGTGTCTTTGCCTGTGGGAGTGTTAAGAGAAAATCTGAGTCGTCTTAGCCTGCTTCAAGGGTGATTCTACAATAATGAATTGAACCACTCCACCCAAGATCTTGTTGCACCCTACACTTGAGGTCTAACTTTCAAGCCACTGCAAGGAAAGAAGCTGGATTATCTCACATTCTCATTTGCAGGTCAAACAAAATTTTATGAACTAGGATGGCTACCAGTTTGGATGGGGTCTCCAGGATTCGAAGAAAACAAAAAACTACTGTACATGGGTCTGCATCCCTCCAGATGGTACTTTGGGTGGGGTAGCCCTGCACAAGGAGCCCTTGCTTGATTCTACACCTAATAAAGCCTCACTCTGAGAACAGTTCAGTGGCCTTTTGACCTAACAAGTTCTGCCATTTTGGGGGCCCAGTTTCACTGGGTCCTGGGGACATTTGACTATAATCATAGTGTTGGGTTTGTGGCATATTGTGGTTTCTTGGTCGAAATGGCGATGACTCCTCCCACGGGGAGGGGCCCCGTGGGGGAACCACAATGATAGGCTAGACTCTGGTAAGCAGACACTGAGGAAAGAAAGCTTTATTGTACTGCTTATGTAAGTTGAATCTTGCTTCAAGGAAGGGATAGTACTGTAGGCCAGCGATATCACAGTAAGCTCAGACAGTCTCTACAGATTTATTTTATTTATTTTAATTTTTTTCTATACCGGCAATCGTGATAACATCACATCAAGCCGGTTTACAATAAACAATGGGGTAATAACCGGAACCAAGAACAAATATGTAATATACATATTATAAATGCAGTTACAATAAACAAGGAAACATGCAACTGGGAGTAAGAAGAAGAAAAGATAGTAACTTTAACATGGTGTATAAACCTGTAGAAGGTAAAGTTTAAAAAAAAAAAAAAAAAAAAAAAAAAAAAAAAAAATTAATTGTATAATTTACAATGAGTTGTTCAGTTCAAAAATGCAGTTTTTAATAATAAAGAAGAAATCATAAGTAATGAAGATACTGGGTGTTTATAAAGTTTAGAAGAAGATTATCAGGATGGTTATAAAAGAAAATTGTTGCTTGGAATTTGAAAATCAGAGAGAATTATTTTTTTTTAGTCTGAGTCTGGGAAGGCTTGTTTGAAAAGCCATGTTTTGAGTCTTTTTCTGAATGTCAATAAGCAGGGTTCTTGTCTAAGTTCCGTTGGTATGGAGTTCCAAAGAGTGGGTCCTGCTGTGGAGAAAGCCCTATCTCTATAAGTTATGTGGAAGGAAGTTTTGGAGGGCGGTACCTGCAGAGACTCTTTGTAGTACTCTCTTATGGGTCTGGAGGAAGTATGCTTTATGAAAGGGATTTGTAGGTTGAGAGGAGCGATTTGTTGGATGGATTTATAGATTATGGTGATTGACTTATAAAGAATTCTGAAATGGATTGGCAGCCAGTGTAAATCTTTAAGGATCGGGGTGATGTGCTCTCTTCTCCTTGTATTTGTTAGAATTCTAGCTGCCGTATTTTGAACCATTTGTAGCGGTTTGGTATGTGCTGATGGGGTACCTAATAATAAAGAATTGCAATAGTCTAGCTTGGAGAAGATTATTGCTTGTAGGATAGTCCTGTAGTCATGAAAGTGGAACAGTGGTCTTATTCTTTTTAGAACATTCAGTTTATGGAAGCAGTCTTTAGTGGTTTGATTTATGAAAGCTTTTAGGTTAAGCCTATTATCGATTATTGCGCCCAAATCTCTTACTTTTATTGTTTGTAGATTAGTTGGAAAGATTGAGGGGGTGTGGCTTATTTCAGATGATATGAGAAGAAGTTCTGTTTTTGAGGAATTTAGGATTAAATTCATACTGGAAAGGAGGGAGTTGATTTCTTGCAGACAATATTCCCAAAGATCGAGGGTTTTTTTTATGGATTCTTTGATTGGTATCACAATCTGGACATCATCTGCATAAAGGTAGTGTTTAAGGTTCAAATTATTTAATAGATGGCAGAGAGGGAGGAGGTAGATGTTAAAGAGGGTGGGAGAGAGGGATGAACCTTGGGGAACTCCTTGAGATGAAGGGTAGCATTTAGATTCTTTACTGTGTATTTTTACCTTGAAGCCTCTATTTTTCAAGAATGAGTGGAACCAGGACAGTGCAGAGCCTGTTATGCCGATGTTCAATAGTTGGTTAAGGAGCATGGAGTGGTTAACAGTATCAAAGGCGGCTGAGAGGTCCAAGAGAATCAAAAGGTAGGACTGGCCTTTATCTAGGCCTAGGATGAGGTAGTCTGTTAAGGAAATTAGTAGAGATTCTGTGCTTAACGATTTCCTGAAGCCATATTGTGAAGGGTGGAGAATTTTGTGGTCTTCCAGGTAGTCTGATAATTGAGAATTAACCAATTTTTCCATGACTTTAGCAATGAATGGGAGGTTTGAGATAGGGCGAAAGTTGGAGGGGTTGTCTGGATCTAACTTTGGGTTTTTTAAGAGCGGTTTGATTGATGCCATTTTGAGGTCGTCAGGGTAGAGTCCTTTAGATAAAGAGCAGTTTATTATGTCTGCCAGAGCTTTGGATATGGTGTCCGGAATAAGGAGGAGTAATTTGGAAGGGATTTGGTCTAATGGGTGTGTCGATGGTTTCATCTTTTTCAGTATTCTAAGGATCTCAGAAATTGTAATTGGTTCAAATGAATTGAGTGAGATGTGTTTGTTATGGTGTATATATGTGCTGTGTGAGGAAGAAGTATTGGGCGAATTTTTAGAAAGGAGGTTAGCTATTTTGTTGTTGAAGAAGAGAGCGAGCTCCTCTGCTTTTTCTTGTGCTTTGTTAAATGGAATGTCAGGAGTTTGGATTTGAGTTAAATTAGAGACGTAGGTAAAAAGGGCTTTAGCATCAAAGATCATATGATGGATCTTATGAGCATAGAAGTCTCTTTTGATTTTTTGCAAGGAATTTTTGTAGTTGTGGAGAGCAAGTTTGTAGGTAGAAAGGGTGGACGCTGAAGGAGATTTGCGCCATTTGCTTTCTTTCCGTCTGAGGGAAAGTTTTAGATTTTGTAGTTCTTCATTAAACCAAGGTTGTTTTTTTGGAATGTTGTGTTTTAGTTTTTTTGTTATTAGAGGACAGAGTTTATTAGCTGCAGTTTCTGTAATATTATTCCATGAGTGAAGTGCTGAATTTGGAGAGGAAAGGTCCATGTGGGGTAGTTCTAAGACTAGGTGGTTGTGGAGGTCCTCGGATGCACAAATTTTCCTGTAGGAGAATTGTTGAGGAGGGGCGGGGTGCTGTTTTTTTTTGTGCCAGTGTGATGGTGGTTGAGATTAGCGAGTGGTCCGACCAGGGTATTGGTTTGCAGATCGGTTGAGTTGAATTAGCAATACCAGAATTGGTGAAGATAAGGTCCAATATATGACCTGCTTTATGGGTGGGTTTCTTGATAATCTGATTGAAACCTAAAGCAGACAAGGCGGTAATGAAAGTTTTCCCATTTGTAGATAGAGATGGATTGTTGACATGTAAATTGAAGTCACCAAGTATAATTGCTGGAGAATCTAAATTAATGTGGGAGACTATTAGTTCCAGAAGAGGAGAGGCATCTAAGTCAAGAAGGCCTGGGGGAGCATATACAAGAAGGATTTGGAGATGGTTTGATTTGAAAAGGCCTGTTTCCAGTTTGGTAGAAGAGTTAACAGAGTATTGGGTGAAATTCAAATCTTTTTTGGTAGCAAGAAGAATTCCTCCACCTTTTCTTTTCTGTCGGGGAATGGAGAAGAAGTCATATGAATGAGTAGGTAATTGGTTAATTAGAGCAGTGTCTGTTGATTTGAGCCAAGTTTCTGTTATGGCGCAAACGTCTGGATTTTCTTCTAGGAGAAGATCATTGAGAATGGGGGTTTTCTTAGTGATGGATTGTGCGTTGAATAGAAATAATGAGAATAATGTTAGTCCAAGCAATTGTGTAAAAGGGGAAGCCATGATGGGGATGAGGGCTTTATAGGTGTGAGGATGAGAAGTCCCAAGATAATTACTAATTGCATTGTGTCTTCTGTGATGAAGAATCGGAATTGGGAGACCGCGGAGCATGATGGTTAGAGTATGTCAGAGGTCTAATTGTTATTGTAGACGAGTAATGTTAGAGATCTGCTATGTGAATGGTGTAGAGAGGTAGGAATATTCACGGTGGTTGATTGTGATTGAGGCTTGAGTGAGAGGTGGAGTATGATTGAGGGTAGCTTGTAGACTTAGAGAGTAGATGAGTGAATTAAAGAACTGGTAGTTGAAGATGAGATGTGGATGTTCAGGATCAAACTTCACGTGCTTGTTGAAAGCTGAGTGCTTGGAGGTTGCTGTTTGATGCTGGTTGAAAGCTGAGTGCGGTAGTACACTTTTCTGGACGTTCTGCAGTGTAGGAGCAGGAACTAGGGTTGTAAATGGGCCTTTGATAGATTTCAACAGCTCCGAGTTGGAGGGAGCGATTGGACTCTCAATGATGTGGGGTGGGGAGATTGACCAGCTTGAGAACCTGAAGGGCTGAGCCGTATCAGGTTCCTATATAGGGGCTGTCCTGCGGGGCTACACTAAGGGGCACACAAAGGGGCAGGCCCCTTTGTTGTGCTCCTTCGGTGCGCGACGCAGGCGCGCGGCGCCTGGGTAGCAGTGAGTTTAAATGTCCCTCTCAGCGTCTGATAGGCCGAGATCAGAAAGTGGGCGGGACTTCGGGCTGACGTCGGCAGCGTGATCGGTGGCCGGATTCGCCGGGGGCAAGGGAGAATCGAATGGCCTTACCCCGACGGGTCTGGGCGCCGATCGCGCAGGCCTCTCTCCTCTCGATCACGGCAGCAGCGGCAGCAGCAGCAGCGGAGGTCCGTAGATGTTAGCAACGGCGCCTGGGGAGCAGTGAGTTTAAATGTCCCTCTCAGCGTCTGATAGGCCGAGATCAGAAAGTGGGCGGGACTTCGGGCTGACGTCGGCAGCGTGATCGGTGGCCGGATTCGCCTGGGGCAAGGGAGAATCGAATGGCCTTACCCCGACGGGTCTGGGCGCCGATCGCGCAGGCCTCTCTCCTCTCGATCACGGCAGCAGCGGCAGCAGCAGCAGCGGAGGTCCGTAGATGTTAGCAACGGCGCCTGGGGAGCAGTGAGTTTAAATGTCCCTCTCAGCGTCTGATAGGCCGAGATCAGAAAGTGGGCGGGACTTCGGGCTGACGTCGGCAGCGTGATCGGTGGCCGGATTCGCCTGGGGCAAGGGAGAATCGAATGGCCTTACCCCGACGGGTCTGGGCGCCGATCGCGCAGGCCTCTCTCCTCTCGATCACGGCAGCAGCGGCAGCAGCAGCAGCGGAGGTCCGTAGATGTTAGCAACGGCGCCTGGGGAGCAGTGAGTTTAAATGTCCCTCTCAGCGTCTGATAGGCCGAGATCAGAAAGTGGGCGGGACTTCGGGCTGACGTCGGCAGCGTGATCGGTGGCCGGATTCGCCGGGGGCAAGGGAGAATCGAATGGCCTTACCCCGACGGGTCTGGGCGCCGATCGCGCAGGCCTCTCTCCTCTCGATCACGGCAGCAGCGGCAGCAGCAGCAGCGGAGGTCCGTAGATGTTAGCAACGGCGCCTGGGGAGCAGTGAGTTTAAATGTCCCTCTCAGCGTCTGATAGGCCGAGATCAGAAAGTGGGCGGGACTTCGGGCTGACGTCGGCAGCGTGATCGGTGGCCGGATTCGCCGGGGGCAAGGGAGAATCGAATGGCCTTACCCCGACGGGTCTGGGCGCCGATCGCGCAGGCCTCTCTCCTCTCGATCACGGCAGCAGCGGCAGCAGCAGCAGCGGAGGTCCGTAGATGTTAGCAACGGCGCCTGGGGAGCAGTGAGTTTAAATGTCCCTCTCAGCGTCTGATAGGCCGAGATCAGAAAGTGGGCGGGACTTCGGGCTGACGTCGGCAGCGTGATCGGTGGCCGGATTCGCCGGGGGCAAGGGAGAATCGAATGGCCTTACCCCGACGGGTCTGGGCGCCGATCGCGCAGGCCTCTCTCCTCTCGATCACGGCAGCAGCGGCAGCAGCAGCAGCGGAGGTCCGTAGATGTTAGCAACGGCGCCTGGGGAGCAGTGAGTTTAAATGTCCCTCTCAGCGTCTGATAGGCCGAGATCAGAAAGTGGGCGGGACTTCGGGCTGACGTCGGCAGCGTGATCGGTGGCCGATCGCGCAGGCCTCTCTCCTCTCGATCACGGCAGCAGCGGCAGCAGCAGCAGCGGAGGTCCGTAGATGTTGGTCTCACCCGGATGTAGCAAGGTTGGGTAGTGTTCCGCTGCGCAGGATAAGCCGAACCTGAAGGGTAGAATAAGGAGAGCTGGAGCGTAGCGATACTCACATAGTGGCAGTGCTGGTAACTTCCTTGGTAGAAGAATGAAGAGAGGGACCAGAGGTCCGAAGTGCAGGATACTCTGAGCAGGATAGGCCCTCGAGGAGCGAGTACCTAGGAGCGCCGAAGGATCCTGGAAGAAAGTAGATAGGACCCCCGAGGAGCGGGTGTCCTAGGTTAGGTAGTTGAACCCCAAAGGGCAGATAGAAGTAAGAGGCCCAAAGGAGCAGGTACCCAGAGCTTCCGTTGGAGCAAGTTACCCCAGAGGGTAGAGAGGAATCCAAGCAAGCAGCTTAGAAGCTGTCAGAGTAGCAAAAACGAAGTCCTTGCTAACTCGTTGGGCTATAGCGGAACAGAGGTTTAAATACCCGGAGGTACTGACGTCATGCGGTGGGGACGCCCCCGAGGTTCCCTGCATGACGTATTCAAAAGCGTAGGTGGCGTGTGCGTGCCTAGGAGGCCTCAGGAAGAAGCATGGCGGACAGGGACGTCCATGCTGTGTCGGAGACGCCGAGGGTTTCGGCAATCAGCACCGGATGCAGCCATCCTTCCCAGGGGGGGAGAAAAGAGTAGAAGAGAGGTGAGGCAGAGCGGCTGCAACACATAGTTCGAAAATCATGGTCTGGGCCTAGGCACCTATAGCAAACAGCATGGCCATCGGCGATAGCCATGAATCGACCACACATACTCCTTGAACACACTGGGTGTGGGCTTTTATCCAGGTGTTCTGATTTTTCTTCTCTTCTCATGTTTTTGGGTTTTTTTTTAGTTCGCTCTAAAAAATGTTGAGGGACTTCTGAGGCAATGAGACAGAGAAAGAGAGCCTGAAAGCAAAAAAGGGAAAAAGTTTAATGAGAGAAAGGGTAAATGTCCGAGTGGTTGTGCGACCAAAAGGAAGCTGAGGGGACTGAGAGGCTCATGAGCGTATGCACACAGGAACTTTTGTGCAGGTTCAGTAGGAAAAACTCTACTGAACTAGAGAGATGGGTCCATTTGGTGCTGTCTAATGTCACCCCACATGTCAGATGATGTTGTCAGCCCTGCTCATCAACAGAGAAATGGTTGAGAAGCTTTCCAGGTCGACAAATGCAGTAGTACTAAAACAATGTCAGATTAATAAGCTACAATTAGTTTACTTTGCTGAATAGTGGTACATACCAAATCTTTGACATTGACAGGACATTTGTGCTCACACAAAAGTTGAACTACTTGAAGGCATCCACTTGCAGCTGAAAAAGGACCAAAACAAACCTCTTTAACTTTCATAAAATCATAATGTACAATAAGCAAAAGAAAATCCTTAACCATCCCGCTCCACTGCTATTACAAATTGAAACAGTTTGAGTTCTGTTATTCCTAAAGTCATTTGCAGGTATGTCAATATTTTCAAGTGTATGGATAATGGTCTCCTTTCCCTCTGTGATCTCTGTCAATCTTTCCCTCTCCAGATACAATGCTAAGGTGGATCAGAGACCCTGAAAGCTGGAGGATCATTTCCTCCAGTTCACATCCCTGGCACCACTCATTAGCTAGAGGATCGTAGGTAGCAGCGTGTGGAGCTGTTTGAGAGCAGTCTTGCCGATTGAAGATGAGAAGAGTTCCTAATATATGAATAAGACCCCCTGATGCAGATATCAAAACGTGGATCCATGTCGGGGCAATAATGACAACATTTAGATGTGTGTAGTTTGTTTTATGCTCTCTTGGTCGAGACTGTGGCTTATTAAGACTACTCTGGGGGTGACCTCTGATATAGAAAAATTAAATGAAAAAGAAATTGTGAGTTCCCGAGGTCCGGGTATAGTTTTTAAGAGGAATTAGTATAATAAAATAAAATTGGAATGAGTAAAAGCAGTGTGTGATCTATATTTATTTATTTTGTTCTCTTGTATGTTCTCTTGTATATATAGTGGACTCCTTATTTACATTGTACACTTGTATATAATTATCCTCCTCTATCTCTTATTTCTTACAATCCCAGTTCATTAGCCCTTGTTAATTGTAACTGCTTCTCTTCTCCACGTTTATTTATGTTTTTTGTTATATTTTTGCACCCCTGTTTTCTGTAAACAGACATGATGGGAACGAGTTCTTGAATGCCGGTATAAAAAAACCTTAAATAAATAAATAAATAAATATACCCTGTGTACTTGGAGGTCCCACAAATAATAAATAAGACTAAGACTGGTGCATACAATCAAAGGATTTAAATAATACTGGGTGACTTGTGGGTGTTTGAATTGTGATTTTCTAGATAAGCCCCCAGATTGCTTTAAGGATTGGGTGTGGAGTTGGTGATTTTTGACCACTCATTAGCTGACACATTGTACCATACAGAAGCAGCCATCTCCCCTTCTGTTCTCCCTGGGCTCATCCATACAACCTCAGGTCTAACTGGCCAAGGTGGACATGGATTCTGAGCCACAATACCAGCTGCATTGACTCTTTCAGCTATAAATATATTAGATATGTACAGCAGTGAACCATAATGTAAAATATTTTGAATTGACACTGATGTGAAACAAAGCAGGTCATTAGGCAAGGTAGCTTGAGTTTTACATAAAATATGGCAGAATAGAAAATTTTAATTTGACTGCCTAACTAGTCTATTTTCTTCCAGAATCTGCATGATTACAGTATGAAAAAAATGGCAGTTCTACATTTACATATATTTATAAGAAATAATACAATGGAATCAATGAGATGTCATTTGCTTTCTAATAATTTATATGTAACTACTTTAGATTAAAATTCCAAAATGTTTTGCAGGCTAGCAGGAGCAGCCTATTAATTTCAACCTATACAGCCAAAAATGTTAGACAAGATTATATTTAAATTATTACTAATTTCAGCATGCTTTCTTTTTTATAAATGTATTTAAAACAATTTATACATAAGCATGATTTTCATTTCTTCTTTCATTTTTCTTACCTTAGTCTTTTTTGTTCTATTGTGGTTTCCCTGCAAAGGTTTATCATGGCGCTCTGCCAGTACCAATTACAGAAACTGGACCCTAGTGCACATTTTCTGTCCCTGCTTGTCCACATGTAACTCCACTGAGCTGTTCCCTTATTTGGGCACTAACTTATGACACGGTGAAAATTGAGTGTTCAGAGTTACTTCCTCGTAATACAAAATTTGGAAAGATCAGCTGTGAAAATGTTTGGCAATGTGAATAAACGTAAAAAATCAGCACTAGCCAAGGCAAACAGAGTGCTGCCATGTACACTGAGTTTTATCTTATGTTTTTTTTTGTTTTTTTCCCTTTTGCTTTTAAGTGGTCTCTGCTGCTTTTCCAATCAGACTGCATGTTGGGTAGCTTGAAGTTTGGAGAGGGGGCGCCTGCTTCCAGACCAGGGCTGGTGCAATACTTTTTGCTGCCTTTTGCAAACAATTACTGTGCTGCCCTCCCCCCACCCTGATTCATTTAGTGCCTGTCCCGGGCCCATCAAATAAAGCCCAGCTCCCTCCTGCAATTTATATTTTTTTAAAAACTGACATGCCTGTATCCACCCCAGAACCTATGGCTAGGGAAGAGTATTAGGTACACTAGCCAAACCTTACAGCCTTGTACACGCCACACCACCCACCTACACAAACACTCCCACACCCTTTCCAGACACACACAATTAAATTATGCATTTATAACAAATTTTACATGATAAAGAATATTCAAAGGAACAGTCTTCTGAGGCAAAAATATCACTTACAACATGCATATTATATTTACATGTACTCCTGTGATGTAAACCAGAAAACTCTGCAAAAAAGACACTCGGGAACTCCTATGGAATTATACTTTTTGTAATGCATGTTGGGTGTGAGCTTGGTTCTCAGAAAGCCATGAACAAACAGAATTACCATTACAATATAGTAAACCTTCCATACAAAAACAATCCTAACGGCCTTATATGTGAAAAGGCAACAGGCATTACAAAAAGTCTAATTCCACAGGAGTTCCAAGTGTTTTTTTTTTTTTTTTGCAGAGTTTTCTGGTTTGCATCACAGGAGTGCATGTAAATATAATATGCATGTTGTGTTATTTTTGCCTCAGAAGACTGTACTTTTGAATGTTCTTTGCAATGTCAAATTTGTTATAAATGCATTAATTTGTGTGTGTCTGGAAAGGGTGTGGGAGTGTGTATGAGTGTGTGAGTAGGGGGGTGGCATGTGTACAAGGCTGTTAGGTTTGCCTAGGGTACCCCATTACCTTCCCTAGCCATGGGTTCTGGGGTGGGTGCAGGTGTGTCCGTTTTGAAAATTATAGATTGCCGGAGGGAGCTGGGCTTTATTTGATGGGCCCAGGATAGGCACTGAATGAATCGGGGGGGGGGGGGGGGCACGCAGCACAGTAATTGTTCACACAGGGAAGCAAAAAAGATAGCACTGGCCCCGCTCCTGGCATCAGTAGTTTGCTGGCAGGGGCCACCATGGTATAGTGGCAGCCATCTTTGCTTCGTCCCTGGACCTAAGCACGCTAATTTCACTGGTCACCCAGGCCTGATCAGCTGACTAATGGGGAATCTGAAACTAGAGCCCCAACTGCTGCAATGTATGGCACTATGGCCTGGGCCTCAGAACTGTTTTAGTGAATTGATTCTTTTCAGTGTTTTGAAAGGAAAATAGAAGTCTAAAAACAAACATCATATTTACTATATGAAAAATAATTGGATCAGCAAATAGTCATTTTGGATGCTAAGCACTAAACCCGTTACTCTGAATAAGGGCAAGATCACATCATTGTGACAAATATACATAATCTAGCACTTTTCAACTTTGATCCTATTGAAAATTACTTCATCTTAATCAGATCAAGGCCATTTTCAATAGGGTAGATACAAGATTCATATGCACCTTCCTCATGCCTCCCCCTCCCCACCCAAGTCTGGATGCAATCGGTTGTATTTTACAAATGTTGTCATGCTCCCAGACACAGAGTGAATCGCTGCTATACTGCTTTCAGCCCTGGTTGAAAAGCGTTAAAACTGGGCAAACCAGAAATATGCTGGGATAAAATTACCTGCATAATGTAAAGCTGTTTTTCCAGAGTTGTCTGTAGCCTCTGCTGGGCACTTAAACTACAAAGTGTTAAAAAAAAAAATATTAAACTATGAATTATACTACATACTCTAAACAGATTTTTACTAGACATTTGAAAAATTACTAGAATAAGTAACATTCGTTTTATGAGTCTGAAAGTTTTCTGCGATCATTTCCAACATTATTGAATGCAGTAGAATACGGTAATACAACAGGAACAACCTATTATAAAACAACAGCTAGCATGGTTAAATGAAGAGGTGAGAGACACAATTAAAGGTCAGTGATCATCTTTCAGAAAATGGAAAGCAAATCCAAATAAGGAAAATAGGAAAGAGCATAAGCACTGACAAGTTAGATGCAAAACAGTAGCAAGACAGGTAAAGAGAGAACTTGGAAAAAAAAGAAAATAAGCTTTCCATAGAGACAAAAACCGATGATAAAAAATATTTCAAGTACATTTGAAGCAAGAAGCCTGTGAGGGAGTGAGCTGGACCACTAAATGATCAAGGGACAAAAGGGTGCTTCAAGGATGATGATGTCATAGCAGAAAACCTAAATGAATTATTTGTCTTTACTGAGGAAAATGTTCTTTGATGGATGTGTACGCCATCGTAACTGTTGTCCAAGCTTCAGTAATCTCCCACCTGGACTATGTAATTCCCTCTATGCTAGAATCCCTAACACTAACTGCTGCCTGCAACTCATACAAAGTGCTTCTACCCACACAATAACAAAGCAAACAAATTTGACCACACAACCACAGTCCTAAAAAACAAACAAAAAACTAAATTAGTTCTTAACACTCTACCACAGTAAATTCAAACTCTTAGTCCTAGCCTATAAAACACTCGAAGGCCTAACCCCAAACTACCTCAGGAACTCTCTCACCTTCAACAATCAAGGGCCAATGTAATAAGACCCGAGCTGAAATTGGCGCTATTTTTCTGTGCATATATTTTTTTTTTTAGCACGCACAGCAAAAGCAGGCACCTCCACGGGATGTAATGAGATATGGGCAAAAAAACCCCACAGAATATCTAATTCACACGACAATACCCGCATAAAAGCCTCAATGCAGAAAGCCACAGAAAAAACAAGCACTAAAACAGGCACTAATGGAAATATGTTGCAAACTCATTTCTAACTATTTCACGTTACTATTTGAAAATAAATTGTTTCAGCTTCTATCATTTGGCCCTTTTTCTCCATTGTTGGCGTTAGTGTGGTTGTGTGTCCATGAGCCTTTTCTTTGCTGGGTGCTCGGGGCTGCTTGGCATGGATCAGCCCTGCTGGGAGACAGCAGGAGCCGGGACAGACAGATCGGCGATCTCCAGGGGCTTCAGACAAACGTCGACACTGCCCGGAGCCACAGCATCGCCAGGAGAGGGACCGAAAGCCACAGGAGGGATCATGATCAGCAAGCCCCAGGCTACTCCAGACAGGCACTTTCACTTAACTCCTGCCCTGACTCAGGCACTAAAAAACCCTCTTAAAAGAAAGGCACAAACCATTCTCCCTGCTAGCACACCTCCCTGCAGAGCCCGTGAATGAATAATTGCTCCTTTATATGCAATTTGAATGCACTTGCTCAAAACCTGCTGCCATTTTTAAACACAGGTTTGTGTGTCAGTTGTTTCTTGCTGAATGCGTTATTCCGTACACATGTATGATCAGCACTGGAAAACCCATGCAATTACACATGCAAAAACCCGTGGAAGGTTTACTGCAGCTTATTACATCGACCCCCTCAAACTCAGGCACATCTGGTGGTACCATCCCCAAAAACAAGAGCCTTACTAACACCAGGAAGAAAACCTTTGTAGGTTCAGGCCCAGCTTCTTACCACCTCACATCAGACTTGCTCCAGACTTCCTATCCTTCAGGAAATTGGTGAATACCTGGTTCTTTGAAGCAACTTTGGTGTGACTCCATGACACACATCCTCTTATATTCTACATATATATACTAGCCGTTAAGCCCGTTAAAACGGGCGAGATTCCATCGGTCAGACCGGCATGGTTAGAGCCGCTCTGTTCTCCACAACTTCCCTTTTCCTTCCATCCTCTCTCACCTCATCTACAACCCCTTCCCTCTCCCAGCCCTCCTCCACTCTTTTCTCTTCTCCAGAACTTCTTACCCTTCCCACTTGTTCAGTCATATCCTCTTCCCTTCCCCTCTCACCTTCCCTTTCCTTCCCCTTCTCCCCTCTCCCTCAGCCCTCCTCCACTCCCTTTTTCTCTACTCCACTTTACCCTTCCCACTTACATCCTTCCATCCCTTTCCTTCCCCTCCCACCTCCTCAACCCCTTCCCTCTCCCTCAGTCGTCCTCCACTCCTTTTTTCTGTACTCCACAACTTTACCCTCCCCACTTACATCCTCTTCCTTCCCCTCCCACCTCCTCCACAACCCCGTCCCTCTCCCTCAGCCCTCCTCCACTCCCTCTTCTTCTCTCTGGCCCGCCTGACACTTAGATACCACTGCTGCTGCTCCATGGGAAGTCTCCGGGGGGTTTCTCTCTCACGCGCGCCTCTCCACCGGGCTCGTTGTTGGCCCGCCCGAAGCTCGGTTATGAGGCGCCCGCGAGAGAGAGACTCCCGGCGACCTCCCATTTCTGTGTCTGTGCCGCCGCCACTGCTTCTCCTCGCACGAGAGAGCGAGACCCCCTGGAGACCTCCTGTGCTGCCGCCGCCACTGCTCCTCCTCGCCATTTCCAAGACAGCTGTCCGCTGGGCTCCCCTCTGACCGACGTGCTCTCGCGCATGCGCAGTAGAGTTGCTCTCTACTGCGCATTTGCGGCACGTCTGTCCAAGCCCATTTATATGGTAGATATAGTCTATAAGAGGATGTGTGTCATGGAGATATATATATCTATCTATATCTATATCTATATCTATATCTATCTATCTATATATATATATATCCCCTTAAACTGCATTGCACTGTTTATGCAATGAACCTCACTTAGGCCTGGATTTGCTAAGTTTGCCACCCCGACTCCACCCCGATTTAGATATTACATGCAAAAAGTCCCTTTTCGCGTGCAATACCTTTGGAAAATGACCCCCTTAGGCATTAGCTTTTGTAATCTACTGTATCAAATGTTTACCTACATTTAACAAGCACGTTAGAGTACAAATAGTAATTATAATGTATCAATTGTCCTATCTGGAACATGTTTTGAGTTCTCAGGCTGGAAAGGCGTGTCAAACAATGATGACTGTGATGATTCAGAGGAACTGAAGGAGGAATAGCCTAATGGTTAGAGCAGCAAGCTAAGGACCAGGGAAGCCAGAGTTCAAATTCTGCTGATGCTCCTTGTGACTTTGGGCAAGCCACGTCAACTTCCATTGCCTCAGATACAAACTTACATCTTCATTTAACTAAGCATTTTTCCCATAGACGCAAAATGGAAGGAAAGCCTTATGGGTCTATATTAAGCCACTGTGTGGCTCTGCTAATTAGCTGCTGAATATACCTGGACTTCCTAAAATTAGCCGGATAAGTTTATCTGGCTAACTTTAGGATAGATTTATGGGCTGACCAGAGTTAGCTGTACAAGTTAGCTGTCTAACTCTGAACATGAGAGTTAGTTGGATAACTTATCTAACTTGACTCCTCCCAATCTGCCCATTCCCCCATCCCTGATTTACCTGGCTAAATATTTAACTGGATAAGTGACTTATCCAGCTAATTGGCAACTGCCGACTGTAGCCATATGTTCACCAGTGCCACTTAGCTGGATAAGTTTTGAATATTGGGCTCTTATTAAATCAGGCCCTTAGATTGTAAGCTCTCTGGAGATAGGGAAATACCTATGGAACCTGAACGTAATCTGCTTTGAAGTGTCTGACCCAGTCACAAAAGGCAGACTATAAATCAAAATGTAAATTAAAGTAAATTGCTGTGAAACCGAAAGATGCAATAAAGCTAATGGACATACTAAAGAGAACAAAATGGTATTTATGCCAGAATTCTGAAAAGCTCAAATATTAAATTGCAGACTTGTTATTAAAAATCTATAACCTATAATTAAAAGCAGCCACAATACCTAGACTGGAGGATGGCCAATGTAATACCAGTTCTTAAAAAGGACTCTAGAGGTGATCAGGGAAATGATCAACCAGTGAGCCTGTTAGCCCTGGGCAAATTTTAGAATGTATTCTTAAAAATAAAATTATTGACCATATGGATAGACATGGCCTAAATGTAGAAGCACAAATATGGATTTAGCAATGGGAGCTCTTGCCTTAAACTACTAGATTTTATTTTGAAGGTGTTAAACACGTGGATAAAGGCAAGCCAGTTAATAAAACGTGAAAGCCCCGGATTGCGGTCCTTTCTATGAGTCTATGAGGTACACACTCAATACTGGAGTTAGTCTTTCTTCTTAAATTTCTCAGTCTATTTTAGCCATGGATCTAAAGAATTCGCCATACAGTAGGAGAATCTCCTTGGCCCTGGGGGTTACTTAACTGTCATGAGTGCCAAAAACCAAGCTGCACGCTACGCTGATGTTCCAATGCAACTTTACTGATAAATGGCACTTGGTATAAATCTCTTTATCAATCTCTATAAAGCAAGTCAAAATAGCAAATTTGTGAACCTCTGATACCTTGATCTAACCCTCATGGTCCCTTCCTTATTCCAGGATAGAAAGTGAAGCCTCCCTGGTTTACTGTGAAATACAGGGTCCTCTCCCCAATTACATTCTCCATTCAAATACCTGGGATCCAATTGCTTGATCTTGAATTCTCCAGTTGTGACTACTACTTTGCTTCTCTATTGTGCCAGTAAGGTACCTCCAGATGGGTACCGGTGGTGGTTACACACTGTATGCGTGCCACTCTCTCTCCTCTTCACTTCCTCCCCATCCAGTGGATACTGGGTAGGTACCCCTTCTCATTCCTTCTCAAGTGCCGGATGGGCCAAGGAATCACTTGGACTAAGTGCTACCAAGATCTCTCAAAAAACTTTTTTTTTTTTTTTTTTTACACACACTTTTGGTGAGCAGGAAGGGTAGATAAAATCTTCCTCTCAAATAAAAAATTCTTACAGGATACATAACTACAAAACTCACTACAGATACTTCAGCAACCACTGGGTGTGAGCTGGAAATTTCTCTTACTTTCTAAACTCCTCCACCAAGGTTTTGGGTCTTTATTCTCAAAAATTAAGAGAATTGAAAGGAAATACTCCTCTCTCAAAAGGCTAACTAAAAATCCACACAGACAATAGAGCAGTGTTTCCCCAATTAGTGTGCCATGGAAAAGTCACCACTGCCTGATACTTGGATCCAGATCAGCACCTGGGCTCTGCCCGCAGCACCTCACAGCACTACAAGTCATCAGTGGTGGCTCAAACATTTACAAATTCCTTTCTGAGAACATGCATAATCATGCATTACTTTCCTTCCTAGTTACAGATTGAGCCCTGCAATACGGTAAATAATAGGCAGCATGCAGAGTATGGATAGCCAGGCCCCACTTTATTTGCACACACAGCACCTCCTCATCTTCTCCTCCTAAGCTTCCTCCTTTAAGTCCTTCCAGCCTCTGTCGTATCAGCAGGCTGAGTGAGATAGGGGGAACATGCACTGAGCACAGGATGCAACTCATTCTGAGTGTTGGGAGCAGCAGCAGCAGCAGTGGAATAACTCTGGCAGCCACAAGATAACTGAATTGGCTGCCTGCATCATGCTGCCTTCTCCCTTTACCTGCACTTTTACTGTACAGAGGCAACTGGCCCATTGTGATGGCTTCATGTGTATCTCTGCCCTCTCTCTCCCTTTGTTTTACAATTTGGAAGAGACTGCTGGGACTTTAAGTGCTTCCCTAGCTGTTCTTTTGACACTGAGTCTTCGCCATGTTCACATGACCTGCCCTGTGGAGACTGATGTGCATTTGTGTTAATGCAGGTGTGCCTTGGGTTTGAAAAGATTGGGAAACACTATACTGTCACTTGATTTTATGCAAACATGAACAAACCAGCACAGCAGCATCTAGAGGGGGTGCTATGACATAGTTGGTAGGGATGTGAATCGGGCTTCGGATGATTGAAAATATCATCGATATTTTCAAAATCGTCAGAAATCGGGGGCTCCCCCGAAATGATAGGAAAACCCCACAATATTGATCGTGGGGGTTTCTCTTATCGTTTTGGGGGAGGGCGGGAAAAACGGCACACAAAAATAACCCCTAAACCCACCCCGACCCTTTAAAACTAATCCCTTTGCTTCCCTCACCCTCCCGACCCCCCCCCAAAACATTTTACAGGTACCTGGTGGTCCAGTGGGGGTCCCGGGAGCGATCTTCCACTCTCGGGCCGTCGGCTGCCACTAATCAAAATGGCGCCGATGGCCTTTGCCCTTACCATGTGACAGGGTATACGTGCCATTGGCACCATGTGACGGGGCCAGCCAATGGCACGGATACCCTGTCACATGGTAAGGGCAAAGGCCATCAGCGCCATTTTGATTAGTGGCAGCCGACGGCCCAAGAGCGGGAGATCGCTCCCGGGACCCCCACTGGACCACCAGGTACCTGTAAAATGTTTTTGGAGGGGTCGGAAGGGTGGGGGAAGCAAAGGGATTAGTTTTAAAGGGTCGGGTTGGGTTTTTTGTTTATCGGCTCAGGCGCAGCCGATAAACAAAACCACAATCGGGCCCGATGAAAACCCCCCACATGTGAATCGGAACCGGAATCCGAACAGATTCCGGTTCACATCTCTAATAGCTGGTACTTTTCTATTTACTACATTGCCCTAACCTATCTAGTAGACCAAACACCTTTGGTAGGGATCCCAATGGGTCCCTACAAATGTATCAAGATAATGAGAAGGCATTTGATAAAGACCCTCATGCAAAACTTCTCAGGAAATTAAAAAGTCATGGGATAGGAGGTGACGTGATACTGTGGATTGCTAACTGGTTAAAAGTCAGGAAACAGAGAGCTGGACTAAATGGTCAGTTTTCCTAATGGCAAAAGGCAAATAGTGGAGTGCCTCAGTTCTGTACTATGACTGATGCTATTTAAAATATTCATAAATGATATGGATATGGGAGCAATGATTTGTGATCAAATTTGCAGATGTTTCAAAATTATTCAATGTTATTACTTAGCCAATGTGACCCCATTTTAGCACTTGAAAATTCACAGGGTCCCAGAGGACGACCTAAACAAATTAGCGGGAATGCGGTCCCCCCTCAAACAATCTCTGTAATCTCACCCTCCCCATATTCTAGTTAATCCTCTCTCAACCTCCATCACCTCGAGAGGACCTCCTTTCTTTACATCCTCCTTTCCAGCTGACTCCTTCTCAAACACCACCACTCTTACTCATCCCTTTTACATCTATCAGCTGCTCATCTCCTCAGCTGATCCTTCACCCCAAGCCCTTATCACTCCCAAACAGATCCTCTAACATCACTTCTTTCATCCCATTCCCTTCTCCCCTCTAAACCTTCCCTCACATCCCTCCCAGCTGATGCCCTCTCACCCCAAGCTCCTCTCTTACATTGCCCAGTCTTTCTATTCTCATTGTCCTTCTCTCTCACCTTCCACAGCCAGTTCCTTTCCAGCTGATACAAACCTCAAACCCTTCCTGCATCCAATCCCTCCCTCCAAACACTCCCCTGGGCCAGGATCAGTGGCAACATTTTTTCCTTTGGGCCCCAGCCCAAAGATGGATGAAAAATGATGGGAAGAGAGGGCAGGGACAACATTTTTATTTTGGGTAGGTTCAGTGTTGGTTCAGGGGAGAGGAACAGTGGCAATCTCCACAGGCCTGTGCACACTCAGCCCTCCCCTTCCCTCACAGCTGGTTCTAAGCCTGACAGTGATCTGCAAGCAGCAGCATAAGTAATGAAAATCAGCACGAGGTTTTTGAGCCAGTGTAAACTCACAGGACCTGCGTCAGCCCTGATCCCTCATGCAGGGCTTCCTTTTACTACAGAAACTCATGTAAATAGCAGGGCTACTGCAAGAACTGTTAGCGTGTGCTGTCTCACAGACCCCATACTGACTTCCGCTACTAATGATGCTAGTGCCTGAAGAATGCTGCCATCTGATGCATTTGTGATCCCAGTGAAGGTTTTATGACCCCCCCCTCATTTGGGGTCCCGACCCACAGTTTGGGAAGCCCTGCACTAGTGGATTGTGAATAACTACATAAGAACTTTGTGAAATTGGGGGACTGGACATCAAAATGGCATGTGAACGTGTGCAAAGCAATACGCATAGGGAAATATATTCCTAATTATAGGTACACAATGTTGGGTTCTATATTAGGAGCTGCCACCCAGGAAAAAAAAAATGTTGGTATCATTATGGATAATACATTGACTGGTTTTAAAAAAGCAAATAGAATTTTAGAAATTATTTAGAAAAGAATGAAAAATAAAATGCAGAATATCTTGCTCCCTCTGCATTGATCCACAGTGAGACTGCAACTTGAATAGTGTGTGTGGTTTTGGTTGCCCCCATCTCAAAAATGGTAAAGTGGAACTAGAATAAATTCAGAGAAGGGGATGGAATGGCTCCTCTATGAAGAAAGATTAAACCGTTTAGGGCTCTTCAGCTTGAAGAAGAGATGACAGAGGTTTATAAAATTATGAATGGGGTGGAAGAGGTAAATAGAAGATGGTTATCTACCTTTTTGATTAGTTTTAGTGTCCCCTAAATTTTAATACTAACAGGTGGCAGATATAAACAAACTGGAGAAAGTATTCTTTCACTCAATGCACAATGAAGCTGTAGAATTTATGGCCAGAGGATTCAAGGCATCTAGCATAGCTGGGTTTCAATGTGATTTGAACAAATTTCTAGAGGAAAAGTCCATAAACTATTAGCCATGTAGATTTCAGAATGCAAACTACTTATCTCTGGGAGTAAGCAACAAGAAATGGATCTATTTTTGGCATTTGCCAGATACTTGTCACCCAAATTGTTCACTATTGAAGACAAGATGCTGGGCTCGATGGACCTTTGGACAGACTCATCATGGCATAGCTTATGTCTTTATGTTCATCATCTTATCATATCTCTCTGATCGACTCAACTAGAACGGAAGGAAAATACGATGGGTGGCAAAAGGAGAAAGTTAGCCTTACCTATTAATTTTCTTTTCTTGAATCCTGTTAGACCAGACCAGATGTGTGGGTTTATGCTACCCTGCCAGCAGATGGAGATAGAGAACCATACATTTTTAGTGACATCATTTGTATATGAAATAATACACACAAGGTACTTGCCATTATCCTAATTTCAAAGCAATGAAGTGAAAAACCCACACCCCCTATGTAAAAACTATGAAAAATATCTTAAAATTTTAAACTTCTCAACAGGAGAGAACCCCTCAGCATTCAACCCTTTCTCAGAACTCCACCAGGGAGGACAAAGAGAAAATAAAGTAGCCAAAAATAGGAGATAGAGAAATTTCTGGTTCTCTCCCCAAAGGGAGGCTGAGTACTTCTGATAAAACCACAGAGGCTTTCATCCAGGACAAAAGCACAGTCACTGATTTCCGGGAAGGATCCTGCAAAAGAAAAAATGCTTAAAAAAAAAAAAAAAAAAAAAAGATTTTGACTCACATCACACCAAAGTAGTATAAAAAATTTGTAATGTGCTGAATGACCAATGATTATAAATTCCAACTCATCAAGGGGATTTAACACACGAATCTGATTATGTAAACCCTGTACTAATATGATGGTCATTCACAAACATTCATAATTTGTGAGCCATTGCCTGCTTTATAGTGTTTTTTTGTGAAGAGCGAGAATTGGTCTGTATTTATTAGATTTTCTTACACTTTCAGTTCTTTATTTTTGAGTATTGTTACAAAAAGACCCAAACATAAGCTAAGTGTAAACCTCATGGGTCGTCAGCAAAATAGAAATCGCTGATGATGAATATCCCGTCCTATACAAGCAAACCCTTTCAAGGGCCAGACTAAGACAAACTGGCACCATATCCTCCATAACGATTGGGCCTTGGTGTAACAGGATTCAAACACAGGGAAGATGGAAAAAAAACACCGGCCTGCAATCTCACCAAATCTACATAATACGGACCTCATGGCCAGTCTGGAACAACCAGTATGGCTTTCAATCAGAGATTCTATTCTTCTTAAGTGTCCCGTCTATGACAGGCCAAGGAAGAAAAACAGAAGTTTGTTCTTTGGCCATTGCTGGATTAAGGCATCAGTTCCACTAGCAACCCTTTTCTTCAAGTGACTGAAAATCTGTCAGCTTTGGAGTTCTTGCACGTTGCCATCTGATCCACGAAAGGGATATCCCACCAGTCTACTATCTCCTGGAAGGCGTCTCGATTGAGCTACAATTCTCTGGGATCCAATGTATTTCTGCTTAAAAAGTTGGCCTGGATGTTTTCTACTCCTGCAGTGTTAGCTGCAGAGAATTGAAGTAGATACCACACCACTATACTGAATGGTAGACATGTCTCACGTGCCCCACTGTGATTACATAAATTACTGCTAGCCATTGTCCAAGAGCATCCAAACTGTCATTCCTTTCACTAAGGGGAAAAAATGAAATATGGACAACATAATAGTCCTGGTTTCCAGCCTGTTGATATACATAAGGCCTCCTCTTTGGGCCAGAGCCCTTGGACTACTTGGTCACACAGGAGGCTCCTAGCTCACTAAGCTTGCATCTAACGCAAACCATTCCCTTAAAAAGGATCAAGGAACAGTCCATCAAATCAGATCTTTCCTTAAAGAATACAAGTAGTGACAGCAAACTTTGCAGTCCTGCAATTATGGAGGCCAATGAGTTTATTGGAGCTCTGCAGAGGCTGCATGTGAGCTTTGTCCCAAGGGATCAGTTTCAAAGTGGCCAGCATGGACCCCAGAAGTTGAGGATAATCTAAACCTGAAATCTTTCCTAGGGAGAAAATCCTGCACCTGATATAACAATTTGGCTACTAATTTCTGTCTCATGGAGACTCAGCCCATCCTGGTATTGAAGTAAACCCTCAGATAGACCCAGACTGGGAAGGAATCATAATGCTCTTCATGTAGATCGATACCCAGTCCAAGCCTTCAAGGATTCGAACCACACTTGCTGAGGTTAACTAGCTCTCCTTAAACAACTTGGCCAGGTACAAATGCACCATGATACCATCTCTTCATAACAAAACTTTGACCTCTACCATCACCTTGGAATATTCTTGGTGCAATGTCTAGCCAAAAATGAAGGCCTCTAGAACAGAAATGCTTTCCTAGAATGCAAACAACCACCTTCTGGTGATCTTCCCCAATGGGAATGAGGAAATAAGCTACAATGCAATCCAGAGATGAAAGATACTCTCCCCCTTGCCTCACTACCATAAAGGAGCAATGAATTTCCATATGGAAGCAGGGTATCTTAAGGCATTTATTGACCCCCCTTGAGATCGTGGATGGGCCAGAAGGAACCATCTTTCTTGGAAACTCAATGTTTTATCTGCTCTGTACTTTGCCCATGAGCTTTGAATGGTGCTGGGCTTACAGTTTCCAGACAATGGATCCCCACTAGTGTAGTCTTTACAACCCCCCCCATCCCCATTGCAGACCAATGCAAAGGAATACCAACAAAGTGTTGGAGATGGGAATGGTAAACTAGAGAGAATACACTGTTCTGTACATAGTCCAGGACCCATTAGGCAAAGGTGATGTGGCTCCACTCCCAGAAAAACTGCTGTAGGTAACCACTTACTGATATTATTGTGGAGAGGACTGCTGACCCTGATAGTGCCAAACAAGCAGCTCCAGAAGTCCCAGCACTGTTATTCTTTGCATTCCTAGATCCATGAAGGACTGACTCCTCCCTTGATATCTATTCACCTACGAAGAAGACTGCTTCCTCAGCCAATAACTCTTGGCATCTCTAATGTGACCACAACTTCCATAAATCCGGGAGATCACCTGGACTCTATCTTCTGGGAATCTTTAGACTCTCCCAGATTTTTTTTTTAAGTTCAAACTCTTTATTGTATTTTAAGATAAGAAAAAAGATTAAAAACAATCTCCCACATTTTTAATATTTACAGATCCTTTTCAATTTTCCCTTTAAAAGGAAGCCCCAACAAATGAATTTAGAGGCTGTATATGCTACCCAATTACATAGCCAGAACAGTCTCTGTGCTGTAGCCACAGATAAGAACATAAGAAATACCATGCTGGGTCAGCATCTTGTCTCAGATAGTGGCCAGTTCAGAATGCCATAAACAGAAGAGACTCTAATATGATTGTACATTGTGTCAGTCAAAAAGGCAGCCATGAAATCCAAACTGGGCTGCCTTCAGATGCTCTGGGAGTTGATGAAGATATGTTCTAAGAGGTATCACCAAAGACACCAGGGCAACTACTGAAGGGAGCTGGGGCAACTCTTCCCTGACTTCCAACAGAAAAGGATAAAGCTTGGAGACAATCTTACTCCCTCTGAAACCCCCCTCAAAGGACTTCCATTCAGATAAGACCATGCAATTAACTTCCTTGTGAAGGGAAAGGCCTTGATTAGATGTCTAACCCCCTCTAGGCTGGAGTATGTTCGGTGCCCACTTCAATCCTAGAATCTGACATTCGATTAGAAGAAAATATCCGGGAGGAGCAAAATCCTTCCTCTGGAAGAATCTGACTAAGAGGAAGAGATTCCAGAGATTAGTTCTCCCTCTTTCAAGCCGTTCAGGTTTTCAGCCTTCCAGTCTTCCTTCCCTCCTGGAGCTCAAAAGGGATCTTAGGAAGGCAGAACCCTCTGTTAGAAAGTCAAGATACAATTCAGCCCAAGCAATTCTTGTCATCTGTCAGATATCTACATGACACAAAAAGGACTGTTATATTAAAAAAATAAACCCATAGACAAACTAGCTCTGGGATAGAGGAGAAAAAAATCCAAACTAGTCTCCTGGGGCCCCACCCCTCTAGGGACAGCACTGGGGGGCCTAGAGGTCCAGGATGAGGAAGAACCAGACCTGGAGATATTAGCGCCAAGCCACAGGAAAAGTTTTAAAATTGCAGATGTTCTCACCAAAGCATGGACTGCCACGATAGTAGGGGCCACCTTTTTTTCCTGTTCAAAAGCTCTCTCATGCACCTGAGAGCCAGGAAACTGCATTGGCTCCCTTGATGTAACACCCCCCCCCCCCCACCCACTCTGGCCACACTGAAGGAGCAAGAAGCACTGGCCCTTGCATCTACTGAAGTACGAGACCTGTTCAGAATGCTCCCCAAACAGCTCTTCCTCCTTAGCACTGGCTTCCCCCACCAGTGAAGAGAGTCAGTTGTTTTAAAGCCAAACATCCCCTACAACAGGCAGAAGCAGGAGGCAGGATACTGCATAGCTTCAAAGAAACCTCCCTAACAGTAGGCAGCCAGTAGCCACAGACTGCTGAGGTAAGATAAGGACTCTTTTTTTTAAGATAAGACTATTAGCATTATCTAGCCAACTTCCTTGAGAGGAAAATAGAGCAGAGTCTGGGATCGGGGTAGGTGGGGGCAGGAGATGAAGAAATAAGGGGGGGACTTAAGTCCCTGAAAGGGGAAGGGCCCTGCCTGGTTGGGGCCTCTCCTGAAACACTCTGCTATCCCTTGGCTCAACCAAGGCTCAAAAGGAGCCCTGTGAGCCACTCTCACATCCTTCACAAGGGATCCTGGACCTGGACCACCATTCTATCAGGGAAATAAGATAAGACTTTTTGTCCTGGAAGCTGAAGAGCCTGCTCTGTCATGGGGATGCAGCGTGAAAATTGATGCCCCAGGAGCAGAAAGGCAAATCTGTTCTACCAGGAAACAAGGCCTGGAAACCAAGACCTTGGAGTTAATGAATCCTGCTGCACTAGGTTCAGCATGTTTCTACCATCTGCTGGAGACAGAGAATACTGGTAAATGCCTTGTCTGTACTTCTACTTATAACAGTGATGTCATCACTGAAAAGTTGTGACACTGCCTCCATCTCCTGGCAGGATAGCATAAATCTACACATTTGGTCTAGAAGCATAAGTAAATAAAAATTATAATTTACCAACTACACCTGAACAAAACATGCACATTTAATTGAAATCCAACATTTTAGAAACATTTCACTATTGAATATGGCCAATTTCAGAAGGCTTCACCGTAACACCTGCTGAGGCTTCTTGATCCTGCTTCAAAGGGAGAAAACAGTGATTTCCAGTCATGTAAATATTGAAATTTGATGAACACAAGCCAATTTGCAATTACTATCGATCCAAAGGTTAGCAAGGATGCAGACAGAATACAGATTCACTACTGTTCTTAACTAAACATTCAGATAGCCAACATTTTTAAATCCGTGGGGGGGGGGAGGGCATTTGACTAGAATTTTATGTCATAGCATAATTGAAGCCTACACATTCCTCAGCTTTACCGTTTTTTGTTACAAGACAAACATCTGCAAAATGCAGTGTAGGAGGAAAGTTGTCATTGGTGCATGAAGAGGCTTGTGAATATAACCACATAGTACTTTCATCTCTAATACCACAGACCTGGATTAATTGCAAGATGTCTGGCTTTTAGTGATCTCATACATATCTCTGAACAGCAAGCAAGCCACATACCACTGAAAATGATAATGTCATGGGCGAGGATTTCAATACTTATTTATGTAGAAAATTGTTTGTGGAAAATTAGAATCCAACATGGAGTGCAAGGACAGCATTGACAGCTGGATCTCAAGGCTCTTTGCTGTAATTGGAACCTTTTATTAAGCCTTGAATTTATTTTTTAAATTACACAATAAATCTGATATTGAAAACATGACAGAGCTAAGCAAGGAACAGCAGGACACCCCTTCACCGAAACACCTTGTTAAAAGGCTGGCTTACCATAAAACAGATAGATCTGATGGACTTTGGGTTCTCCTCCCTCAAATCTAAACCAACAATGTAACTACCAATTTATGCATTTTTGTTTTATAAATTACCTGAAGAAGCTTCTTGGCGCAATCCAGATGGCTATTCTTTGCTGCAAGGTGTAAAGCGCTGTGTCCTGAAAGAGCAGATATTACAATAAGCAATGTAAACACTGCACTATTTACTAGATCTGTCCTTCCCTACTTCCACCAGAAACATACTGCCAACATAAAAAATGTGAAAAATGAAAAATAGTACAAAATTTCAATGCCTATCAACACAACATTTCTTTGAGAAATCGGACCACACCATGATTTCCTTTACACTGAACTGGAACTAATTTTGCACAGCAATGTTAGTAAACGTTTCAAGTTATAAAGCTGGCAACTATTCATTCTGATTTTTGTTTTGGTCCTGTAGAAATGGTATGTAAAGTTTTGGAATGCTCTCACTCATGCTCATAAAGGTGGAAATTTCCAAATAAATTCAATATGCTGTGTTGATCCTTACAGGCAACCTATGCAGGCATCACACTTAAGAAGCAAGAACACAGGATATAGAAATAAAAAAGGTGAATTCAGGTAAGGAGATTTTTTAAAGAACGGGATACAGCCTTAAAAAAAGTAGCATTTATTATACTAAAATACTGCCATGTGGTTCCATTATAGGTGCACTGAATACTAATATTTGTTTATATTATATATTACATAATTATATATAGATATATATTGTATTATTATAGATAAATTAATCAAAATATTTAAAAGTGGGACACAAAAACAGAAAGGGAGCTAGCCTGGTGGCAGTAAATGCACTGCCAGTGTCCATTCGGAAGACTTGTATTCAATTTCTGGATTAAGTGGGGGAAAGATGGTCCCAGTCATAGCATAGCAAGTGGACACCTAGTGGCTGGATTTAAGGTCTAGGACTGTAGGGGTCTGGAAAGAGCCTTAATGCCTGGCACCTGGTCAAGGACTGTTGCGGGTGTGATGACTGAGTTAAGGGAGTTGGAGTTATAAAACAAAGTAAAATTCCCTGGGTAGTTAAGAATGAAGGTTTGTGGCACTAGTCCCTAATCTTGGTTCCAACTGAACTGAAAGTACAAAAATAGAAAGAGAAGGAAATTGCCCAAAAACCATTAAAAACCAAAAGGTGTCATAGGCAAAATCAAGAGCGTCAAGGTAATGGTGGTGTGGGCCACTTGGCAATAATGATCATAACGATCCAATTTTATTTAATGAGTGGAAGGGGGACAACAAGTACATCTACAACTCTAGCACTAAACTTTCAAAAGGAAGACTTTGATAAAATGAGAAAGATAGAAAAAAACCCTGAAAAGTGCAGCTACAAAGGTTCAGCAAGTACAACAGGCATGGATATTGTTTAAAAATACCATTTTAGAAGCACAATCCAGATATATTCCACTCATTAAGAAAGGTGGAAAGAATGCCAAATGCCTGCTAACTTGGTTAAAAGGCGAAGTGAAAAAGGCTATTTTAGCCAAAAAAGTTTCCTTCAAAAACTGGATGAAGGATCCATCTGAAGAAAATAGGAAAAAGCATAACCATTGGCAAGTTAAATGTAACACATTGATAAGACAGGCTAAGACAGAATTTGAAAAGAAGCTGACCATGGAGCTAAAAACTCATAATAAAAACTTTTGAAAACCTTTCCGAAGCAGGAAATGTGCAAGGGAGTCAGTTGGACTGTTAGCTGATCGAGGATTTAAAGGAAAACTTAGGGAAAATAAGGCCATCGTGGAAAGGCTAAATTAATTCTTTGCTTCAGTGTTTACTAATGAAAATTTTGGGGAGATACCAGTTCTAGGGTGATGATTCAGATGAACTGAACCAAATCATGTGAACCTGGAAGATGTAGAAGACCAGATTGATAAACTGAAGAGTAGCAAATCGCCTGCACCAGATGGTATACACCCCCAGGTTTCTGAACTAAAAAATGAAATTTCAGATCTATTACTAGTAATTTGCAACCTATCCTTAAAATCGTCCATTGTACCTGAAGACTAGACGGTGGCCAATATAACCCTGATATTTAATAAAGGCTCCAGATGTGATTTGGAAACTATAGACTGGTGAGCCTGACTTCAGTGCTGGGAAAAATCATGGAAACTATTCTAAAAAATAAAATCACAGAACTTATAGATATGGTTTAATGGGATGCAGCCAGCATTGATTTACCCAAGGGAAGTCTTGTCTCACAAATTTTGTACATTTTTTTTTAAAGGGGTTAATAAACATGTGGATAAAAGAGAATCAGTAGATGTGGTGTATTTGGATTTTCAGAAGGTATTTGACAAAGTCCCCCATAAGAAGTTTATATGAAAAAGTCATGGGATAGAAGGCAATGTATTTTTGTGTATTTCAAACTGGTTAAAAAACAGGAAACAGAGTAGGGTTAAATGGTCAGTTTCCTCAGTGGAGAGAGGAAAACAGTTTAGTGCCTTGGGGATCTGTAGTTGGACTGGTGCTTTTTAATCTATTTATACATGATCTGGAAAGGGGAAAAACAAGCGAGGTGATCAAATTTACAGATGACACAAAATTAGTCAGAGTAATTAAATCAGAAGTGGATCATGAAATTGCAGGAAGACCTTGTGAAACTGCAAGATTGGGCATACAAATGGTGGATGAAGTTTAATGTGGACAAGTGCAAGTTGATGTATCTAGGAAAAAATAACCCATGCAGAAGTCACATGATGTTAGGAGTTACCACCTAGACATCATAACGGACAATACACTGAAATAGTCGGCTCAGTGTGCTGCAGCGGTTAAAAAAAAGCAAACAATGTTAGGAATTATTAGGAAGGGAATGGTGAATAAAAAGGAGAATGTCATAATGCCTCTGTCTCTCTCCATGGTGAGACTGCACCTTGAGTACGGTGTTCAATTCTGGTCGGTGCATCTCAAAAAAAAAAGATAGATGCTCTAGAAAAGGTACAGAGAAGGTTGACCAAAATGATAAAGGGAATGGAATGGCTCCCCTATGAGGAAAGGCTAAAGAGGTTAAGATTGTTCTGTTTGAAGAAGAGATGGCTGTGGGGGGGATATGATGGAGGTATATAAAATCATGAGAGGATTAGACTGGATTAATGTAATTCGGTTGTTTACTCTTTTGGATAATATAAGAACTAGAGGAACTCCATTAAGTTAGCAAGTAGAACATTTAAAACAAATTGGGGAAAATTCTTTCACTCAACACATAATTAAACTCTGGAATTCGTTGCCAGATGATGTGGATAAGGCAATTATCTAGGTTTATAAAATATTTGGAAAATTTCCTGGAGGAAGAGTCCATAAACATTGTTAAGTTGACTTAGTAAATAGCCACTGCTTATTACTGGCATAAGTAACATTTTTGTATACTTAGTAGGTATTTGCATCGTTGATTGGCCACTGTTCGAAACAGGAAGCTAGGCTTGATGGCCCCTTGGTCTGACCCAATATGGCAACTTATGTTCTTAAGGTGGCGGTAAATTGATATTTTGAGCACCTATATAGTACTCCTGCTTTAAAAGGAGATTCAGATTTCAGAATCACATGTACCAAGTTGTCCATCTTCATTTTAGAACAATATAGCAAATTATATAAAACTCTTCTTTGCTAGAAATACTCTGATGAGTAACTATTTACCAGCCGCATCCTGAGCAGTCACATCCACACCATGTGTCAGCATAATCCTCAAGCATTCCACAGATCCCTTCGTGGCAGCCACATGAAAACTGAAAAATAGAAGAAATACCACAATTACAGCTCCAAGTTCTAAAGCTTATTTCCTGTTTCAAACTGTTTTATTGTGCATGTCATGGAATAACAATTTCTTTAACTGTGCAGAACTGCCTTTACAGGGAGAAAAAAATGATCTGGGAGTTGTTTCATAATAATTCTGCATGTACAGATAAGTATCCACCATTACACAGCTCCATGGGGAAAAGAGAGTAGTAAAGAGTACAGTCTTGCGAAGACATATATAAGAAAATGGAAAAAAAGACAACCAGACTTTGCTAAAGCATCAAGAACAGGAGGAAGAAAAGCCACTGCAGAAGAATGGATCTCTTTGAAGAACAATGCTGTAGAAAAATTCATCATAACCTGTATGACAAGGACTTTTTTTTTTTTTTACACTTGCATTTCAATATTTTGCATTAAGCATGAAACTTAAGCTTGCAGGTCCAAGATATGCCAGTCTTCGCAACCTATAATATTCTATGAACAACTAATTTCCCACTATCAGCACATCTATATCGACGCATAAGTAATGACCATCATAATAGGCATCATTGTGTGGTGCAATACAGCCATTTTTCACTCTGCCTTATATTTAATCATGGGTCAATCCACTAACCGGAACAATTTTTTGGTGATTTTTTGTACGTGCTTCTTATAATATCCTTCACCGGTGAAAATTAAAATGATGATATCAATTCTCAGTCTCTATATTTCTGAAACTTACAAATATTTTAGTCCATGGTTTAAATTCAAAACTAAGACTTATCTTGCTTCAGGAATTATTTTTCTTCAATGCGATGCTGTCAGCCAACTATGATTTTCATGCCCAAAAAACGCAGAGAAATGCCATGCTGCTTGACTAAACAAGCCCTTGATAAAGGACATTATATGGTCTGAAACACAGTACCGTGTCGGACATGAAGACCGCAATTGGCTAATAGCATTGAATTGTAGAAACCTGGGAATGAAGATCATAGTTGGTGACAGCATCGCATTGAAGAAAAATAATTCCTGAAGCAAGATAAGTCTTAGTTTTGAATTTAAACCATGGACTAAAATATTTGTAAGTTTCAGAAATATAGAGACTGAGAATTGATATCATCATTTTAATTTTCACAGGTGAAGGATATTATAAGAAGCCCGTACAAAAAATCACCAAAAAATTGTTCCGGTTAGTGGATTGACCTATGATTAATAAGGCAGAGTGAAAAATGGCTGTATTGCACCACACAATGATGCCTATTATGATGGTCATTACTTATGCGTCGATATAAATGTGCTGATAGTGGGAAATTAGTTGTTCATAGAATATTATATCATTGACCTACAATTTCCACCATAAAAAGTGGTCATTCTGAGCATTTATAGTAGAGTCTTCTCAACCTGTCAGATGTCAGAAACTACCCAAATGCGATACTGAGGAATGGAGGAGCATGGCATGAAAAATAAGACTCTCCCCAAGAGGACACAGCGTGGACAATTGGGGGGTTTCCATCAGAGACTGCCACAGGGATTCCCTCGAGAAGATGGGTCTCGAGAGTTGACTGTTCAGTCATTAAGAAGGGATGTTGGAAGACCGACAGCAGGTTGTCATCCTCCAGACAAGGTGGCAAAAGGTTAATGTTTCTCAGCTGTGTCATCTGACTGAAAGGGCTTTTAGAAAGGATTAGCCTACATTAATGAGTCCACTCTCCCTGCCTATTATGCTGATTACACTAACACAATCCCTATGTATAGAACCATGTTATCATGAACATAATTATTTTTCTATCTCAATTTCCCAAATACTGAAAACATGCATGCTGCTTCGGAAGAGTTCAGAGTCATTTCTGTTTCGCTATGTTTCTCCTGGAAGTGTAGGGGGTCCCTTCTGTACACACACCCAATTCTGACCCTGAACAAGTAGATTGGTCAGATGGTATTCAAGGAGGAGAAAAATTCTCTCAGTATGATGAACATGGGCTCATATTTCTGCAACTGCTGCCATAATGTCTAGCTCTCCCACTCAATATATGGCTCCTGACCAGTATCCACTGCTTATTATTCAAGTCAATTACTGTTTGTTCCTGCTTACAACCCACTAGATTCCAGTCTATCCTATTCCCAGCCTGCCCGAGCCTGAGGAAAGGAACTTGACAAAAGGGAAAGAATAGTGTGGACAAACTGGTGACTATAAGCCCTTTGGAGGTCAAGCTTCAGGATCTATAATATATATTAACCAAGAGAAGGAAGGGGGAATATGTCAGGACATTCAAATACTTCCAAGGGCCCCCGCAAGAAGTGAACACCATCTTAAATAATAAAAAAGAAACTGAACTATCATCAGGAGGTGAGGGGAAATGGGTGACTGCGATGTGTGACCATGCCCCTCCCCCGACGTCAACTCTTTGTGCTTCATTTACTATTTTTTCTTTTACGTTTTCTGTTAAGTAACCTTTTTTCAAGTTCCTACCTTATGCCTTTGTTAACAATTTTATTATAAATGTTCTCTGTATTTGACTATGGAAATATTTTTTCCTGCTTTTTCTGTTTTATGTAAACCGGTATGATTTGCATTTTAATGTAAGAATGTCGGTATATAAAAATTATAAATAAATAAATAAATAACAATGCATAAGAGAAGCATTTCTTTATAGAAAGGATGCCCCAAAACAAAGGGTGATGTTACAAGGCCGAAAAGTGTAGACCCTAGAGAACTACAGAATATATTTCTTTACAATGAGGGTAGTAGACATGTAACAGCTTTCTATTAGAGGCAAAATGTATCATAATTCAAAAAAGCATGGGATAAGTAAAGCAAATTCTTAGTTGCAAAGCAGTAATCATATAGCACGTGTGCTATTGCAAGCCTTATGGTCTCTATCGTATTCTATATTTCGATGCACTAACTACAGCACAGGAAGATAAAATTCACTCAAAACTCACACTTATTGTGATAAGATGAGAGCTCAACTTGTGTCCTTGGGAACTTTTCTGGTTTACAAATGTAACTTAACCAACAGGGCACACTTCAGATATCAGGAAGTACAGCAGCTCATGGTACATGCTATGAGGGTTATTTCTAACCTCATTTTCAGTGAGCTGTTACTTTCTTATTGCATAATTCATACTTTATTGAGCCTTTAAACAAAGAAAAGAATGCGAAGGCTAAGACAGGGAGAAAGGGATTATTGCTGCATGTCAGCAATATAAACAATAAAATCTTTTAATTCTGGCAACAAACAAGATGCATACCATTGAAGCCACCGCCTTATGTCTTAAGCCCTCTTTTACTATAAGTAACTAGTGTGCTCATGTTTTTGTATAATAGTCTAGAAAGAATAAAGAAATATCCAAGCAACTGAATTGCAAGGAATGAGGGGATAAAGAAGCAGCATTATGGGCCACCCTAAAAAAAAAGATATAGTGGTGCATCCATTGTTACTGGAGTGGTTTATAGGCCTCAGACTCAAATGGAAGAACTAGACATAGATCTGGTCTAAGACATCCAAAAGATGGGAAAGAAGGGAAAAGCATTGATTGTTGGAGATTTTAATCTGCCGGACAGACAGGAGAATCCCTTTTTCGGAAAGTACCAGAAGTAGAGAGATACTTGATGCCCTGCAAGGGGCTCTGTTCAAATAAATGGTAATGGAACCCATGAGGGAGGATGCGATACTCTTAGTGCTCACTAATGGGGAAAATCTCTCAAATGTCCGGGTGGGTGCCCACCTTAGCACCAGTGATCAAACAGTATGGTTTGATATCGCAAATAGGATACAGAGAAGTCACATGAGGTTCCGGATTTTGAATTTCAAAAATACAGACTTTGTTGAAATGGGGATGTACCTGGAGGTAGAACTAGAAGACTGGGAGAAAATGGGAGCGGTAGAACAACAGTGGGCCAAACTAAAAGGAGCAATTACAAAGGCAACAAATCTATATGTTGGAAAATAAGAAGTAAGAGAAGAAAGAAACCAATCTGGTTCTCAAAGGAGGTGGCTGATAAAATAAAAGCAAAAAGAACACTGTTCAAGAAATATAAAGGATCTCAAAATGAGAAACACAGGGAAGAATATCTGGTGAAACTGAGGGAGGTGAAGAAAAATCAAGAAAGCTAAAAGTCAGGCAGAAGAAAGGTTTGCCAAAGAGGTACAGAGGTGACAAAACATTTTTCAGATATATCAGAGAAAGGTCCAAAGTGGTATAGTAAAATTGAAAGGTGACAAAGGTCAATGTGTGAAGAGAGATGAAGAAATGGCCAAAATATTAAACAAATACTTCAGTTTGGCATTCACTAAAGAAAATCCTGGAAAAGCACAGTTGTTAGTTAACAAGACTGTAGATGGGGGTGGAATAGATGAAACTCTGTTTACAGAAGAGAATATATAGGAAAGGCTAGGAAAACTGAAAGTGGACAAGGCCATGGGGCTGGATGAGGTACATCCCAGGATACTAAGGGAGCTTGGTGATGTGTTGATGGGCCTGCTGAAGGACCTTTCAATAGATCCCTGGAAATGGGAGTGGTGCCACAAGATTGGAGAAGAGTGGTGCTGGTCCCACTTCACAAGGGTGGGAACAGAGAAGAGGCTGGAAAATACAGGCCAATTAGCTTCCTTCAGTGGTGGGAAAAATTAATGGAAACCCTGCTGAAGGAAAAGATAGTGAACTATCTACAATCTGGTGAATCCATCTGAGGCAGCATGGATTCACCAGGGGAAGGTCCTGCCAGACGAAGCTGATTGATGTTTGTGATTGGGTGACTAAGGAATTGGAACAGTGAAGAGCGCTCAATATGATTTACTTGGATTTTAGTAAAGCTTTTGATACAGTCCCAAATAGAAGACTTGTGAATAAAAAGAGAAGCTTGGGAGTGAGCACCACAATGGTGGCATGGATTACAAACTGGTTGATGGATAGAAGACAGCGTGTAAATGGTAAATGGAACTAGTGTTGGAACTAGTTCTGTTCAATATCTTTGTGAGCGATATTGCAGAAGGGATAGAAGGTAAAGTTTGTATATTTGCAGATGAAACTAAGATCTGCAACAGAGAGAACATGCTATAAGGAGTAGAAAAAATGAGATGTGATTTAAGGAAGCTTGAAGAGTAGTCTAAGATATGGCAGCTGGGATTCAATGCCAAGAAGTGCAGATTCATTCATCTGGGGTGCGGTAATCCAAAAGTACTGTTTGTGATTGGGGGGGGGGGGGGGGGGGGGGGGAGAAGGGCTGTTTTGCACGGAGCAAGAGAGACCCCTTGGGGTGATAGCATCTAGTGATCTGAAGATGGCAAAGCAATGTGACAAGGTGATAGCTAAAGCCAGAAGAATGCTGGGCTGCATAGAGAGAGGAATAACCATTAAGAAAAAGGAGGTGATAATCCCCTTGTACAGGTCCTTGGTGAGGCCTCACCTGGAGTACTGTGTTCAGTTCTGGAGACCGTATCTAAAAAGGTCAGAGACAGGATGGAGGCGGTCCAGAGAAGGGCGATCTCCATTAAATGGCTTATGAGGAGAGTTTGAAGGACCTAAATATATATATTCTGGAGGAGAGAATGTGCAGGGGAGATATGATACAGATCTTCAGATACCTGAAAGCTTTAATGATGCACGCTCAACAAACTTTTTCCGTTGGAAAGAAATCAGTAGAACTAGGGGTTTACGAAATGAAACTCCAGGGAGAACAACTCAGAAACAATGTCAGGAAATATTTCTACATGGAGAGATTGGTAGATGCCTGGAATGCCTTTCCAGAGGAGGTGGTGAATACAAAAATGGTAACATTTTTCAAAGGGGCATGGGATAAACACTGGATTCCTAAAGGCTAGAGCGGGGTGGCAAACTCCGGTCCTTGAGGGACACAAACAGGTCAGGTTTTCAGGATAACCACAATGAATATGCATGAGATAGTTTTGCATACATTGGAGGCAGAGCATGCAGATCTCTCTCATGTATATTCATTGTGGTTATCCTGAAAACCTTGCCTGCTTGTGGCCCTCGAGGACTGGAGTTTGCCACCCCTGGGCTAGAGGATGGCAATGAAGGAAAGAGTGGGGGTGATTTGCTGTGTGGCGGTTACTACCCTTAACCAATAAGCTTTCATACCGTTGATGAAACTCCATCATTGCTCTCTGCTTCAATGGCAGGGGGAAAAGAAGAAAAGGGGAATTAGATTCAAACAGCAACCAACAAGGACATTGAATTGTACAGTCTAGGAAAACAAAAACATAGGGGTAACTTGCTGATGTGGTGGTTACCAAGGATGGCAATGAAGAAAAGAATGCATGGTGGTAAGTTGCTGGTGTGCTGGTTACTACCCTTAACCAATAAGCTTTCATACTGTTAATTCAACTGCATCATTGCTCTCTGCTTCAGCGGCAAGAAGTAACAGGGAATAGGACTCAAACAGTAAACAAGAGCCCTGACTTTGACAGTCTGGGAAACTGATAAGTATAGGGGTGGTGCGGTAGATACTGCTAAAAGCTTGCTGGCGGACTGGATGGTCCTTTTCTGCCATCATTTCTATGTTTCTATGAAATTTACCCATCAGACCCTTCATGAACCATCATGCCAAGAAAAATAAACTAATCTGAAATCCCTGTAACTCCAGAACAAGCCAGATTAGTCCCAATACTGACAGGTTCAGATTATCCCTTGAACCAGGGTAAATCATACTGGTGATTCTATACTGACCATTCACCAGATTAACTCAGGACAAAACCAATTAAAGGAAGAAATATGTTTTATTTATATTGGTATTTTGTATTTTATGTTGCCTTGAGCATTTTTATGGAAGAGTTGTAAATAAAAATCAAATAAATTTAAATGTGCACATACACATATATGTAATCTATATGGAATATTAAATGAGAACTAGAATCACTTTGATGTTGATCCATCACTGAAAGTTTAGGCCTCCATTTTGTAAACAGCCGAATATTGGGTTTCAATGAATATCCAATATTGTAAAGTATGAAAGGGATATTTGATATGCATTTGTGCAGCTGAGGACAAGTTTATCACAACCAAAATTGTATTTTATTTATATACAGTGGCTTGCAAAAGTATTTGACCCCCTAAAAATTCAGATTTGTGTGGATCACAAATGACACACATTGTTTGAGACAGTATCTTAAATGCAAACCAGTATGCTCTTAAAGTAAATGGTCAAAGTTGCAATTCATTATTTCTCTATTTTTGTAAAAAAAAAAAATTAAAAACTGAAAAATGTTAATTGCATAAATATTCAACTCCTGTGTTATAGAAGCTCCAAGTTTACACAGATGGAAGATGATATTGCCCTAACAATTGTTTTCCACTGGCCTCTACCTGTGAATCATTAAAGGAGGTCCGCTTTTCTGGATAACAGACCCCTAATTCCAGTACCATTGGTAAGACTGTGAATCTGAAGGAAAGCTGTGAAAATGAAGACTAAAGAACATTCTAAGGAAATGAAAGATAAAGTTACAGAAATAAACAAGATAGGAAAAGGATACAAAATAATATCCAAGAGCTTGGATATCCCAGTGAGCACAATTGGATCAATTGTGAGGAAATGGAAGCTTCATCATACCACCCAGACACCACCATCCCTCAAAACTCAACATCAGAGCTAGGAGGAGGCTTGTGAGGGAAGCCACAGAGAAGCCAACGATCATTTTGAAGGAGCTACAGAGTTCAGTGGCTGAGACTGGAGTGGAGGTGCACCAGTCAATCATATCAAGAGCTCTACATACAACTAGCCTGCATGGGAGGATGGCTAGAAAGAAGCCATTACTGAAGAAAAACCATGCCAAAGCATTTCTGGAGTTTGCCAGAAAGCAGAGTGACCCAGTTAAACTATGGACAAAACTGGAGCTTTTTGAACAAAATTCGAAACAATGTGTGGCACAAACCTAAAACTGCCCCATTCCTCAACAGTAAAGTATAGGGGTGGCAGCATCATGTTGTGGGGATGATTTTCCTCAGTGGGGACTGGGTATCTTGCTAAAATTGAAGCACAGATGGATGGGGCAACATTCAGGGAGATACTACAAGACAATCTGCTTCAGTCTGCTAAAAAAACAAACTTGTAAGAAAGTTTACCTTTCAGCAGGACATTGATCCCAAGCACAAGGCCAAAACACAGGAGTGGTTGAACAACAAAAAGGTGAATGTTCTACAATGGCCAAGTAAGAATTCAGCTCTCAATCCAATGAAGAAGCTGTGGCACTATTTGAAAATTGAAGTCCATAAGCATCATCCGAGCAACCTGGAGCAAATCTGCCAGGAAGAATGGGCCAACATCGCCTCCACACAATGTGCAAAACTAGTAAAAACTTATCCTAACAGTCTTAAAGCTGTTATTGCAGCAAAAGATTGTTCTACCAAGTATTAGTGTGAAGGGGATGAATATTTATGCTAGCAGCATTTTTCAGTTTTTAATTTTATTTTACAAATAATGCAGAGAAATAATTAATTTTGACTATGAAAATTTACTTTTATACTGATTTGCAATAAACATACTGTCTGGAAAAATCTATATAAAAATGTCATTTGTAATCCATACAAATCTGCTAACTTTTTTTTTGGGGAGTGGGGGCGGGAAGGGTTTGAATACTTTTGCAAGCTGATATATATATATACATACATACATAAAAGGAGGAAAAGTAAGGAAATGTCTGTTATATATTTTATTAGATATTAAATGCTTTCATATCTGGAAAAAAGGAAGAAAAGCTTCATAAACCCTTTTCATATTCCACCTCATGTATTTTCCTGTGAAAAATATTTTCATACAAGTGCTGGTGCTTCCCTGTGAATCAATAATATAAAGGCACTTATTTTTAAATATTTCTAATATTGTCATCTTGTATGGGTAAACACTGATTATTATTATTATTTTTTACTACAAACAATGAATGCTCAATTGTTTTCTTTACCTGCTGTTCTCTCATATATGTAAATTGTTCTGAACTGTGGACAGAGTTCTGCTGTCACCACTACAAAGTCCTCTGTTTCGCCCTGGATGTGCTTCTTCAGGAAAAGTTTAATATTTCTTTCACAAGCTTTGTAGTCTTTGTTATGTTACATCTCAATCTTATTGCAGTAGGAAGTTCACAAAGAAAATGGTATTTATCTTATAGCATTCTGTTTCAGATAATTATTTTCCAACTAAACCCAGAGGACAGCCTTACTGTCCAGTCCAAGAAAAGCTTTATCAGTGCAACAAAAGAGTAAATTAATGAAATCATCATAGTTATGACTGCACAAATATTGGAACAAGTATTTACAAGTAGCACAACAAATACAAAGGAACAATGTTTACTTCAGTAGTGCAAGCTTTAAAACCTCAAGCCTACCACTCTTGAAATGAATACAAGAGAATGTTAAAGGGAATACCTCTAGGGCAGTGGTTCTCAACCTTTTTCCATCGTGACACACCTGACAGGCCACGCTCACGTGTGACACTGCTCATTACAATTCACGGCAGAAATAAAAAATAAAGGTCTAGTATTGCTTTTATTGTTAAGAATGGCACAAGGAAAAGATATATATTCTGTCTGAACAGAAACTGCATAAATAGTAAACATCCCACACCAAAACAGCACCAATTTCCAGCACTTAAACAGTATCCACCTAATACCTAAGAAAAGGCAACACTGAAAATTTTACACCAGGCCTTAAGACACCAATACACCTTGTATTAGGAAAATGGACCAAGTCAGGCTGCTATAGAGCCCTACACAGAAACTACACACCAGCAGAAAACCTCACCTGAATCACATGTGCTGACGCTCACCTAACAAGGAATAAAGAGACCAAAACGCATAACTAGAAGCATGCAGACAAAAACTAAATTGGAAACCGCAACAAGCCAGAGTCTCTGTATGCAATGTAACAAAGGAAAAAAAGAAACATCACCCATCCTTATAAAACAAATCAAGAAATATAAAATCAGTAGCAGTAGAACCATCCTAACAAAAAGAACAGATTAGGGACCAACATTTGTTAATCAAGGGAGCAGTGAGTCACTCAGGCTGACTAACTGAAGTTAGACTGTTTGTATTTCCCAACCCTCCCACCCCTTGCCCACCCACCCCTAGCTCATCCCTTAATTTATAGGCAGGTGCCACTGTCACAAAAAAAAAAACAAACCATCAACAAAAACTTTATTGAGAATTCGATCAGACCCCGGGTAGGCCACTACTAGACACATAGGGCCTGATTTTAAAAAGCATTTACTCGAGTAAAAACCAGGTTTACTGGAGTAAATTCACTTTACTTGAGTAAGTGGGTTTTTGAAAATTGCTACAATATATGCCATTGACTTGTCTATAGGATTTACTCACATAAGTGCACTTTACTTGAGTAAATGGCTTTTGAAAATTGCTACAATAGTAGCTACATTTACGCATGTAACTCCTTTTGAAAATTACCCCCATAGTGAATTCACTAATACATTTAAAGGAAGTTAGACACATTCCTACTCCCATAGCAACCTAAAACTTAACTAGGAACTGATCAAAATTGAGATGAAGGCAGCAGTCCAGCAGCAAGAGGGGGGCTTCCCGGTCTTTTGCATCGAGTGTCACATGTATGATTTTTTACCCACCGGTGAGAAGTTGTACATGTGCATGCGATGCAAAGAGCTCCTGGCTCTCAGAGAACGAGTCCGATCTCTGGAGGCTAGAGTGGCAGACCTGGAGGAGCTGAGGCAGACAGAGAGGTATATAGATGAGACCTTCAGGGACATAGTAGTCAAGTCCCAACTTCAGACTGGCAGCCCTGGTGCTGCCTTGGAGGAAGAAGGTCTCATGATGGGAGAGCACCAACCAGGTGTAGCAGGAAAGGATCCTGTAGCAAGGACCTGCTCTCTAGGTGATGCATTGTCCTTTCGCACTGAGGATATCACCCCAAGGCCTACTGCTCAGGAGGGAAGGGTTAGGTCGGCCGTCATAGTTGGTGATTTGATTATTAGGAATGTAGATAGCTGGGTGGCTGGTGGGCGTGAGGATCGCCTGGTAACATGCCTACCTGGTGCGAAGGTGACGGACCTCACGCGTCACCTAGATAGGATTTTAGACAGTGCTGGGGAGGAGCCGGCTGTCGTGGTACATGTGGGCACCAACGACATAGGAAAATGTGGGAGGTAGTTTCTGGAAGCCAAATTTAGGCTCTTAGGTAGAAAGAATAAATCCAGAACCTCCAGGGTAGCATTCTCTGAAATGCTCCCTGTTCCACGCGCAGGTCACCAGAGGCAGGCAGAGCTCCGGAGTCTCAATGCGTGGATGAGATGATGGTGCAAGGAAGAGGGATTCAGTTTTGTTAGGAACTGGGGAACCTTTTGGGGAAGGGGGAGTCTCTTCCGAAGGGATGGGCTCCACCTTAACCAGGGTGGAACCAGACTGCTGGCGCTAACCTTTAAAAAGGAGATAGAGCAGCTTTTAAACTAGAACAAAGGGGAAAGCCGACAGTTGCTCAGCAGTGCATGGTTTGGAGAGAGGTATCTTTAAAGGATACTAATGATGCATTAGAATGAGGGCATCCCGACAGTGAGGTTCCAATAATTAGAAAAGTAGTCCAAGTGCCTGTAAATAAAAACTCACCTAAGCTAAAAAATTCTAACTTATCCCCATCAATTAAAAAGCAGAATGAAAATATAAACAAAAAACAAACTTTGAAATGTTTGTATGCTAATGCCAGAAGTCTAAGAAGTAAGATGGGAGAATTAGAATGTATAGCAGTAAATGATGACAGACTTAATTGGCATCTCAGAGACATGGTGGAAAGAGGATAACCAATGGGACAGTGCTATACCGGGGTACAAATTACATCGCAACGGAGCACTCGGGAGGAGGAGCACTCGGGAGCAGAGGAGCACTCGGGAGGAGGTGTGGCGCTTTATGTCCGGGATGGCATAGAGTCCAACAGGATAAACATCCTGCATGAGACTAAATACAAAATTGAATCTTTATGGGTAGAAATCCCTTGTGTGTCAGAGAAGACTACCTGGACAAGATGGTGAGATGGACAGTGAAATGCTAAGAGAAATTAGGGAAGCTACCCAAATTAGTAGTGCAGTAATAATGGGAGACTTCAATTACCCCAATATAGACTGGGTAAATGTATCATCGGGTCACGCTAGAGAGACAACGTTCCTGGATGGAATAAATGATAGCTTTATGGAGCAATTGGTTCAGGAACAGACGAGAGAGGGAGCAATTTTAGATCTAATTCTCAATGGAGCACAGGACTTGGTGAGAGAGGTAACGGTGGTGGGGCCGCTTGGCAATAGTGATCATAATATGATCAAATTTGATTTAATGACTGGAAAAGGAACAGTGTGCAAATCCAAGGCTCTTGTGCTAAACTTTCAAAAGGGAAACTTTGATAAAATGAGAAAAATTGTTAGAAAAAAGCTGAAAGGAGCAGCTACAAAAGTAAAAAATGTCCAAGAGGCGTGGTCATTGTTAAAAAATACCATACTAGAAGCACAGTCCAGATGTATTCCACACATTAAGAAAGGTGGAAAGAAGGCAAAACGATTACCGGCATGGTTAAAAGGGGAGGTGAAAGAAGCTATTTTAGCCAAAAGATCTTCATTCAAAAATTGGAAGAAGGATCCAACAGAAGAAAATAGGATAAAGCATAAACATTGGCAAGTTCAATGTAAGACATTGATAAGACAGGCTAAGAGAGAATTTGAAAAGAAGTTGGCCGTAGAGGCAAAAACTCACAGTAAAAACCTTTTTGGATATATCAGAAGCAGAAAGCCTGTGAGGGAGTCAGTTGGACCGTTAGATGATCGAGGGGTTAAAGGGGCACTTAGAGAAGATAAGGCCATCGCGGAAAGATTAAATTATTTCTTTGCTTCGGTGTTTACTGAAGAGGATGTTGGGGAGGTACCCGTAATGGAGAAGGTTTTCATGGGTAATGATTCAGATGGACTGAATCAAATCACGGTGAACCTAGAAGATGTGGTAGGCCTGATTGACAAACTGAAGAGTAGTAAATCACCTGGACCGGATGGTATACACCCCAGAGCTCTGAAGGAACTAAAAAATGAAATTTCAGACCTATTAGTAAAAATTTGTAACTTATCATTAAAATTATCCATTGTACCTGAAGACTGGAGGATAGCAAATGTAACCCCAATATTTAAAAAGGGCTCCAGGGGTGATCCGGGAAACTACAGACCGGTTAGCCTGACTTCAGTGCCAGGAAAAATAGTGGAAAGTGTTCTAAACATCAAAATCACAGAACATATAGAAAGACATGGTTTAATAGAACAAAGTCAGCATGGCTTTACCCAGGGCAAGTCTTGCCTCACAAATCTGCTTCACTTTTTTGAAGGAGTTAATAAACATGTGGATAAAGGTGAACCGGTAGATATAGTATACTTGGATTTTCAGAAGGCGTTTGACAAAGTTCCTCATGAGAGGCTTCTAGGAAAAGTAAAAAGTCATGGGATAGGTGGCGATGTCCTTTCGTGGATTGCAAACTGGCTAAAAGACAGGAAACAGAGTAGGATTAAATGGGCAATTTTCTCAGTGGAAGGGAGTGGACAGTGGAGTGCCGCAGGGATCTGTATTGGGACCCTTACTGTTCAATATATTTATAAATGATCTGGAAAGAAATACGATGAGTGAGATGATCAAATTTGCAGATGACACAAAATTGTTCAGAGTAGTTAAATCACAAGCAGATTGTGATAAATTGCAGGAAGACCTTGTAGAATGGAAAATTGGGCATCCAAATGGCAGATGAAATTTAATGTGGATAAGTGCAAGGTAATGCATATAGGGAAAAATAACCCATGCTATAATTACACAATGTTGGGTTCCATATTAGGTGCTACAACCCAAGAAAGAGATCTAGGTGTCATAGTGGATAACACATTGAAATCGCCGGTACAGTGTGCTGTGGCAGTCAAAAAAGCAAACAGAATGTTGGGAATTATTAGAAAAGGAATGGTAAATAAAACGGAAAATGTCATAATGCCTCTGTATCGCTCCATGGTGAGACCGCACCTTGAATACTGTGTACAATTCTGGTCGCCGCATCTCAAAAAAGATATAATTGCGATGGAGAAGGTACAGAGAAGGGCTACCAAAATGATAAGGGGAATGGAAGAACTCCCCTATGAGGAAAGACTAAAGAGGTTAGGACTTTTCAGCTTGGAGAAGAGACGACTGAGGGGGGATATGATAGAGGTGTTTACAATCATGAGAAGTCTAGAACGGGTAGATGTGAATCGGTTATTTACTCTTTCGGATAGTAGAAAGACTAGGGGGCACTCCATGAAGTTAGCATGGGGCACATTTAAAACTAATCAGAGAAAGTTCTTTTTTACTCAACGCACAATTAAATTCTGGAATTTGTTGCCAGAGAATGTGGTTAGTGCAGTTAGTATAGCTGTTTTTAAAAAAGGATTGGATAAGTTCTTGGAGGAGAAGTCCATTACCTGCTATTAAGTTCACTTAGAGAATAGCCACTGCCATTAGCAATGGTAACATGGAATAGACTTAGTTTTTGGGTACTTGCCAGGTTCTTATGGCCTGGATTGGCCACTGTTGGAAACAGGATGCTGGGCTTGATGGACCCTTGGTCTGACCCAGTATGGCATTTTTTTATGTTCTTATGTTCAAAACAGCGGATGAATGGAATATCCAATAATTAAAACTCATATCAAAAATTTCTAGATACCAATAAAATATTTCAAAATAGCAGACACAAAGACCCAGTAATGAAAAATAATAAGGATATAAAAATTTTTTTGCTCTGTATACCCGGGAATGTTTGATATCCAGGTGTCCTGAGATTGTTTTGAATTAGCAGGAGGAGGGGGTGGTTTGCTTGGAACTTTCTCCTCTCTCTCTCACATTGGCTCTCAATCACTCAGATATACACATGCTTTTTCTCTCTCACTTATACAGACTCTTAATTACACATTTACACACATGCTGTATCTTTTCACGCTTACACACGGGCTTTCAATCACACACATACATGCTGTCTTTTTCTCACACACACACACTCATTCACATCCTTACAAACATGCTCTCTCTCTTTCTCTCATTTACACACAGGCTCTCAATCACATACTCCCTCACCTAAACCAGCTCTCAATCACACATACTCTCTCATATACAGGCTCTCATTCACATACATGCTATCTCACTCACACACACAGGATCTCGAACCACATGCTTTCTCATTCACTCACTCTCCCCCACTTCCCTGAACTAGTGGCAGCAGCAGCCTCCTCCCAATCCTAAAGGCAGCAACCTTCATTTTCAGCCCTCACGGAGAAAGGGGTCCCATTGGCTGCAAGGGTTGACGTTGTTCCTCATTTTATTCCGAGTTGTGCTGCTCATCCCTTCAGGCTGCACCTCTTTTTCTTCGGGCCAATGCTGCCCGCATTAGCATGGTCTCTTCTTCCAGCGCACGCACCTGCTGCTCACCACTTCCTCTTCCGGGGTGCGGGACGAAGAAAGCATGCCATTGCCGCTGACTCCAGCTCTCCTGCCACGTTCCGCCTGGGCTATCAGCATTTTAAGCCCGGGCGGAGGACCTATTTCACTTGGGTAGGAGGAGCAGCTGGGTCAGCAGGGGACTGGGAAGTGTGGCGACACACCTGCATGTTCTTGGCGACACACTGGTTGAGAATTGCTGCTCTAGGGAATAGGGAATTTAAATTAACGGCTTTTGCAGATGACATCCTAATGTATATTGACCTAAAAACATCTTTACTAGCCTTGTTACAAGAATTTTCTTCATATGGAGAGCTGCCTGGGCTGAAACTCAATTTGGAAAAATCAAAAGCTTTGCCAGTGACAGATTTCGTAAAGGATTTGTTTGAAAGTGATTTCCCTATACCTTGGGCCCAAGAGTCCATTAAGTATCTAGGGATACAATTACATAGGAAGCCCAATAGCATGCAGCGTATTAACTATAAAATTACATTAAGGCCACAGTCGTCATGTTGTCTGACATCATGTGACCACTTGATTTAGCAGCCTATGGCTGAACTGCAAGCATGTTAGCCGTACCGCCCGGGCCTCCAGGCAATTGATGTTCCAGCAGGACTCTTCAGCATTCCAATGCCCATGGGCTGTTAACTCCAGACAGTAAGCCCCCCAAATGTGAAGATCGCATCTGTCGTGAGTACCAACCAGGCCAGAGAGGACAAGGGAGCTCCCTTTCTCAGATGATCCTGCTGCAACCACCACTGGAGGCGGGAGCAAATTTCCATCGGCAAGTGGAGCCGAACCGCATAATCCTGAGACTGCAGGTTCCAACAAGATAGCAGAGAGCGCTGAAGAGAACACACATGCACCCCTGCCCACGGTACCACTTCCAGGGTAGCTGCCATCAAGCCAAATACTTGTAGGTAGGACCACACCACCAGGCATATGGTGTTCATCAACCGAAACACTTGAGACATCAATCTCTGGATCCGAATTTCTGGTAGCAAAACTCTGTCCTGTCCCATGTCAAACCGAACCAATGACTAGGATGGTTGAAGTTTGCTCTTGGTCAGGTTTAAAACCCAGCCAAGCTCCTGCACTAAGGAGATCGCCTTGTGTGTCATCAGGTGGCTCTCTTCCTGAGACTTGGTTCGAATCAGCCAGTCATTCAAATACGGGTGCACAGGACTCATTTTCACAAGGCCGCTGCTACCACCACCATCTTGGAAAATGTTCTGGGAGCGGTGGCTAGACCAAAAGCAGCACCTGAAACCAATAATGGCGCACCTGAAACTGATAATTGGATGGGAATATGAAGGTAAGCCTCCAACAGATCCAAAGAGGCCAGAAATTCCCCCAACTGCACCACCATTATTACAGAGCATAAGCTTTCCATTCGAAAATGAGTCACCTTCAATTGACGGTTGACCCTTTTGAGATCCATGATGGGATGAAAGAAGCCCTTTTTCTTGGGCACAAAAAAATAAATGTAATATCACTCCATACTTTAAGACGTGTGCACCATAATCACAGCCCTCAGTGTGATGAGCCTTTGAAGTGTGAACCTCACTGCCTGCTTCTTCTCTGCAGGGAGTGGCAAGGGGACACCATGAACACGTCCCAAGGAATAGTGTGAAATTCCAGTGCATACCCTTCGTGTATCACTTCCAGGACCCACTGGTCTGACGTGATCACAACCCACTTCCAATAAAAGAGAGAGAAACGTCCCCCTATTTCCTGTTCTGAAAGGTGGGTTAGCAAACCTTCATTGGGAAGCTTGGGAAAGTCCACCACCTGAGCGTGCTCCTTTCTTGAGCTGCTGGGGACGAAAGGACTGAGACCTACCGAAAAGGCTGAGTCCGCTGAAAGGTCGGCTGTGTAGGGATGAAAACACCTGCAATCTCGGAATTGACCTCGCATACCAAAGGGTCACTGTAACTGTTTCTTACCCTCTGATAACCAAGGCACTGGAGACTCTCCCCACTTACTGGCCAGTTTTTTCAACTCGCTCCCAAACAAGAGCAAGCCTTTAAAGGGCATCTTGGTAAGATTGGCGTTGGAAACTGAATCAACTGACCAGTTTCGCAGCCAGAGTTCACACCTGGCCGCTATTCCAAAGCCACTCCTCTGGTTGAGGTCTGGACCAAATCACAGCCTACATCTGCTAAAAAAGTGGCAGCAAGCTTCAGAATCACTCTTGAATTCCCTCCAGACTCATCAACCTCCTGAGTGAAGTAGACAAGATCTTGCCACTAGGGCGCAGCAGGAGGCAATCTGTAAATTCATCACCACTACCTCAAAGGATTGCTTAAGAACAACCTCAAGCATTCTATCATGTACATCCTTCAAGGCTGTTCCTCCCTCTATGGGGATAGTACTCTGCTTAGACACAGCAGATACCAGATCATCCACTTTGGTAAAACAAAAACACTCTCTCAGAACCAGATCCAGGGGATAAAGACCTTCCTCGAGCTGAATTCTTTTTCATTATTTCCTAAAAAATATTGCGCTATGCCTGCAAAGAGGAAAGGCAAAATAAGGATTTACCCCTCCGAATCCTTACCGCCGCTTACTCAGCTCGATATCGAGCGTTTCTTGTCCACTCCAGAAGATCGGGGAACTGATGAGCCCGTTGGGAACCCCTGTGAAGGAGAGCGGGGAGTTCCCTTGGAGGAAGCTTCCCTGTGCCCCGACCAGCATCAACCCCCAGTTCAGCATGAACCCGGAGGTGACCCAGCTCAGACGCCTACCGATGACGCTGTGAGGGCGACGGAGCAGGAGGGGGGAGTCTTCACGGAGGTGCTGAATGCTGCGAATACCCTGAACGCCGCAGAAGAAATTGACCGCGGCGACAGAGGAGAGGAGACTGGACTGCTGGAGAACACCTGAGGGAATGTAAGAGATGGGGTGTCTCCACAGGAACATCATGCCCAGATGACCAAGTGCTGTGGGTGAGTCAACGGTAATACCACCTAGACCGGAGACTATTACTCTGGAGACTATTTGGGAGCTAATGGTGGGGCTCGGGGCTTCACTGAATAGACTGGAAAGGAACATGTTGCCCACAATGCTCAACAGAAAACAGATGAAATCCAGGAACAAGTAGAACAAATTTCAAATAAAGTCGGCATGGCAGAGAACAAGATAAAAGCAATACAGGATATAAATGGGACTATTCTCAGGGACCAGATATCCTGTTTAAGATGTTTGGAAGCTATTGAAAACAGTTCAAAATATCTTAATATTAGGATTTTAAATTTTCCTAAAATTGCTGGAGAAATTCCCTTTAATACATTGAAAAGATTTCTCATAGAAACTCTCTCTTTTTCGCCTGAAAATATTACCTCTATTAATTGTTGTTACTTTTTGAATAAGAGAGCCTCGTTAAGAGGAACAAATTTAGTTAACATACCAGCAAATTTGACTAGTTTTTTGGAAAAATTCTAGCTTGGATATTATAGAGAGGAATACCCTATTAGCATCATTTATCTATAAACAGGATGTGAATAACATTATGAAATCCTACTTTAGGAAGTTTCCTTTGATGTTTTATGGCCAGCCGGTAAAGTTATTTCCTGATTTGGCCCAGGCCACTCAAATCAGGAGAAAAATTCCTCACTTTGCGTCAGAAAGTTATTGATTTAGGATTTTCCTATGTGTTACGCTATCCGTGTAAATGTATCTTAAAAAGAGGCACAGAGGTATTTATATTCTTTCCATTCGACCAGCTTAAAAAATTCATGGAATCCAGACAGCCCACCACTTCTTCCCCAATAACTCCCAATGAGTAGAGGGTTTAAATTTGAGAATGCTGGAGTGCATTTTATGTTAATGCCCTGTTAGTTGATTGTTGAGTTGTTCTTTTTTTGAAATCTCCTTAGAATTTCACTTGCCTCTAGGTTTAAGTTTCTATATTAAAAAATGCTGTTGTCCAAATACAAATTGAATGATAATATGATGGTGATTATTTGCTTGGATGTTTTATGTTCAAATTATTCACTGTATAATTCTTTAAATGCACCAAAAATGTTAAATTTGTTTTCTTAGTTTGTAAAAGAAAAACTTAATAAAGAATTAAAAAAAAAAAAAAAAAAAAAAAAACCTTCCAATGTCCGACCCCCTTTAAAATTTGCCTCTGGGGCATCCCATTCCAGATCAATCAATTCCTGGATGGCATTCATCACCAGGAAAAACAAGAGGAAACCAAAATGGAATTCTTCCTTGGCTCTGACATAGCATCCGAACCAAGGACACCCAGCTATTTCAAGGTCTGGGAAATCAGGGCCAGCAGTTCAGCTCTATGAAAGAACTGCAACTTGGTTCGAAACAGTTCTAGCCCTGGAGGAATTTCCCCATCTTGCAGGTAATCAGGATCAGCCTCATCATCAGTGCCATCCAGAATCCAGCTGGGAAGGCCCGCAGGGAGCTGAGGTGAGCCCTGGCGCTTAAGCATAGGACTGGAAGAAGGAGGAGGCTGAGGGTCCGACCAGACAGAAATGGGGGAAGCGGAGGATTGCACCTAAAGAAAGGCTTGTAAGCCTTGAAAAAAATTCCACCCAAGAAAAAGCAGCGAGATCCAGACCAAGCCCAGAAGGAACTGGAGCTGGTCCCATAGAACTGCCCTTGCAAGTCAAGGAAGAGCCAGGATCAGGCATCCTCCCCCCCCCCCAAGTCAAGGCCATGACCAATCCATCAACAGAATGGGAAGAGCTAGGCTTAGCAAAATCCAAGGAAAACAACTGTCCCTGAGCGTCTGAGCAGCGCTGACACAGGTTAGAAGCCAAGTCAGGCTGAGAAGCCCTAATATGACAGGCAACACAAATAGGAAGATGCTTAGGATTCCTGCTTACCAGTGCTGTCCTTGTGGTAAACGTGCGTTGGAATGGCTCGTGCTCAAAAATGAAATGCGCCCAAAAAGAAGTGCCTAGAAGAAAGCACAGCAAGGTGAACGCACAACCTGTGCGCCAAGTTAAGCACAAAGTTTGTGCATGTAAAAAGCATGCCTAAAAACCGAATGCACAATGCATGTGTGCAGAGTCTGCTGCCCTATATAGGCACCGACGGCCTATATAGGGCAGCAGAACATGCACAAGAATTCACGGAAACAGCCGTTGCGGTCTACCACGCAGCTTGCAAGAAAAAAAGCTTAAGTGCAGGGCCACTCAACCCGCCAGGCTGCCCAGTTCCCCACCCAGAATGGAAGCGGGAATGAATGTTGGCCTGGTGCACAGAGAGCAGAGGAAGTCCTGAAACCCCTCTACCTGTCTCTGATTCAGGTAAACTTTTTTTTTTTTTTTTTTTTTTTTTTTAAAACTTTACCCAAGCTCAGCGCTTACCAGTTGAGGACATTGACTGTCTCCGGCTGTGGGGGAGAGGGCATCTGCTGTCACTGCCACACTCTGCCTCCTGTACCTGCTGCCTTTCAGCTGAACTAGCAGCTAAGTCCGCACTGGGAAATCCAGCTACTGGACCAAGGCACACCACTGATGGACCATGGAAATTGCCTTAGGAATTCTCAACTGGGGGAGGGACCTTTAAGTATCACCGCAGGAGGGTGAGGCTTTTACTGAATTTAGAATTTCAAATTTCTCTTTTCAAAAAGCTCAAAGCAATCCCCATAGGGAAATGCACGTCCACCATCTGCTGGAGATGGAGAATACTGGGAGGTTGTGGTCACTGCATGGTTAAATATACTGTGACGTCAGGGGGTTTTATGTTCCCCTATCTGCTGGCAGGGGAGCATAAACCCACTGGTCCTAAGTCCATCTGTCTACACACTAGGAAAACAGCAGTATTGGGGAAAGGTGCAACAATATCTCTTTTTAAGGACAATCCCGCTAGACATACAGATATTTTTGTGGGATGACCTCAAGAAATTATCTTTTAAGACCAAATATACCAGGTTATGGTGTAGAAAAGTTTTAGTGCTGGCAAAAAATAAAAATGTATATTACAAAAATGGTTGACATTGGAAGGATTAACATTGACAATTGATAAATTTGATACACCAAGTGTGTGTGTGTTGGAAAAATATTGAGAGAGATTAGTCCTTGGAAATAATTTTTCCTGAAGAGATGGGATACATATTTTACATTCATTATCCCCTAATGCTAGAAGTCTGATCCTAAATGATATACTGAATAGCTTAAAAGTAACTTGTGGAACCTGTCTGGAAATAGGTATAACTATATTGATTATTGTTATCTATTATTTGGTTTGCAAGGGAGGGAAGGGGAAGGAAAAAATGAAAAGATGTATTTTAAGAATTTATGTTTGTTGCTCTGTGGTGAGGCGAATGGTTGCTACATTGAGCAGATTCTGTGTTATATGTCATGTTGCAGTTCTTGAAATACGATATACTGAGACACACAAAACCTCAAACCTTCGAGAGCGCTGATGACGTTTTGCAAATTAACTAAATAAACTCGCACACTGATTCACAGTTCAGAAAACTCCCAATTACATAAAGACATTTATCGTGGAACTCTGCGCTACACAAACTCAATAATACAAACCTTAACACACACACACTTGCCATTATCTACGTAAGTCCCCACATGCCATTCTTTGTGGTGACCCAATTGATGGGGCTTGACCGGAAATGATGTGAACCAGCCATACTCCACCTTAATCTCACAAAATAGCCAATCAGCAATGTTATTTAATTTAAATGTCCCCAAACTCCTCTAATTATTGATAACATGGGAAAGATGTGGTGAAGGTCTTAGATGTCACTAAAATTATTCCCCTAGGCGGCCTCCCATTCTTTGGAATGATTTAAGCCTTCCAGTTGTAAAGTTTGCCCAGTAATGATAAAAAAAATTTGCTCTTACTGCAAATCAAAAATAATGAAAAATAGTATGGGTGTTTGTGCCAGTAATGATTGAAACAAACTGACCTATAAGACACAATTACATGAGGTGGAGTGTGAAAAGTGTTTATGAACTGATTTTCATCCTTTTTTCAGATACTTAAGCATTTAAAATAATGTTATAATAAAATATATATGTAGAAATCAAGGTGGACTGCCAAATCAATAATACAAATAGGAGCATAAGTAAGACTTGGCACAGACTAATATCTCCATTTTGCATTCCGTCGGGGACATTAACTTTTAGAATATTTTGTTGTCCTCCGAATATCGTGCACCTCCCATTGGCTTAATTTCACACCACGGACATACTGCCTGTGGACACTGCAAAGTCTGAACTCTCTCTCTCACTGTCGGTTTTCACCTATCCATTCTTGGGCCAAAAATTCCACTTGCAGTTTTCCTTTGACTGCTAGAATAAAGGTATAATTTGTGTGATTCATTGCCCTTGCTCTCTAATATACGCTGGTAAAATATCTCACAAGATTCATTCCCGCATACATGAGCCCTGCTCCTGCCTGCATTTGGGGAGAGAAAATGCTCCTGTAGTGGCACTTAGGGTCCATGCACACTATGTTCCTGATGACTTTCAAGTTTTTCATTATTGAAGCCTGTACTCCTCCATCTCATGAAGGTGATTTAACACGCTATCTCTTGCAACTTAAACAGAAGTGGATTCACTTTCTGAACATGGTTTCTCCTCATAGTCTAAATTTAGAAATAGACTATCTTTAAATTTTTGTTTGTGTAATACCTTCGTGTTTTGTATGTGATACTGTACCACGGTCACAAGGAACAATAGTGGGATTTGAACCCTGGTTTCCTTGGTTTGCAGCCCACTGTTCTAATCATTAGGCTACTCCTCCACGGATTGATTTACTGATTTTTTAAAAAGGCTCAGCAATCACTCTGCACAGAGGGCTCAGAAAGTTACCTCCTATAATTTTGTCCTCAGAGAACAGCAGGATGTCAGCTCTTACATGTGGGTGATATCATCTAATGGAGCCCATCTGGAACTTTTATGACAAAGTTTCTACAACTTTGACTGTAAATCACTGGGCATGCCCCATATGCCACTATACCATGGATCTAAGCGGGGGGCCCTTTCAGCGTTGTTCCTTAGCTTATAAGGTGAAACCAACCCCAAATAGAGGCAGGTGGGTTTCATGAAGACCAACATTTTGCAGTCCTCTGAGAACACCTGTAAAAGGTAAGCAACTCTGCTTTCTCTGAGGACAAGATGGCGGCATTCTTTGCACATGGAAAATCCCTAGCTGCAGACTGCCAAGAATGAAAAAATGGGGAAACCACCACCAACTGCCAGCAGGCACAACAAAGTATTTTTGTTGGCAATAAGCTTTCACCCCCCCCCCCATTTTATATATTGTCTAAGAAGGGTAAATTAGAAATAAAATAACAGGCCCTAGGAGGGAGTGGAGTTAGTTTCTATACCTTGAACAGATTCCACAAGACAGACTGATCAAACCTACTACCACCTTGGGAGTCTATGTCTAAACAGTAGTGAGATGTGAATGTATGGAAAGAACTCCAAATCACAGCCTTGCAGATCTTGTGTAGAGCAGGAGAAAGAATCTAGGGTCTTTTGTTCACACCACAAGTTAAACCTCCTCCATTTAAGTCCAGAGCTTTTTCTAATGGAATCCTTTCTTTAAGCTAAAATAACTCTAGACAATCTCTGACAGGTCAAATAGTTGCAATTAATTAACTTTTCAACATCCAGGTAGTAACAGCTAGTGACCTGATGTCAGGATGGCACAATCTGCTTTGATCCTGAGTGATCAAGCAGATTGTGATAAATTGCAGGAGGACCTTGTGAGACTGGAAAACTGGGCATCCAAATGGCAGATGAAATTTAATGTGCATAAGTGCAAGGTGACGCATATAGGGAAAAATAACCCATGCTATATTTACACGATGTTAGGTTCCATATTAGGAGCTACCGCTCAGGAAAGATCTATGCATCATAGTGGATAATACAGCAAACAGAATGTTAGGAATTATTAGGAAGGGAATGGTGAATAAAACGGAAAATGTCATAATGCCTCTGTATCGCTCCATGGTGAGACCGCACCTTGAATACTGTGTACAATTCTGATCACCGCATCTCAAAAAAGATATAGTTGCAATGGAGAAGGTACAGAGAAGGGAGAACAAAATGATAAAGGGGATAGAACAGTTCCCCTATGAGGAAAGACTAAAGAGGTTAGGGCTGTTCATCTTGGAGAAGAGACGGCTGAGGAGGGATATGATAGAGGTTAAAGTCATGAGAGGTCTAGAATGGGTAAATGTGAATCGGTTATTTACTCTTTCGGATAACAGAAGGACTAGAGGGCACTCCATGAAGTTAGCATGTAGCACAATTAAGACTAATCGGAGAAAGTCCTTTTTCACTCAACGCACAATTAAACTCTGGAATTTATTGCCAGGGGATGTGGTTAGTGCAGTTTGTGTAGCTGGTTTTAAAAAAGGTTTGGATAAGTTCTCGGAGAAGTCCATTACCTGCTATTAATCAAGCTGACTTAGAAAATAGCCACTGCTATTACTAGCATCAGTAGCATGGGATATACTTCGTTTTTGAGTACTTGCCAGGTACTTGAAGCCTTGATTGGCCAATGTTGGAAACAGGATGCTGGGCTTGATGGCTCCTTGGTCTCACCCAGTATGGCATGTTCTTATGTTATCTGGGGGAAAAACCTAACCTGACTGGTTCCCTGAGAAGCAGAAACCAAATCTGTCTTGGTGAAAATGAGGCTATGGTTCCCCTGTGTTCTTTGAGCTTCAGTAGCATCTTCACGACTAGCGGTATCTGATAATATGCATACAGTAGACCCCAGGCCCAACTGAGAGTGAAGGCATCCGAGTCTTGTTTGCTGCATGCCTGTTTCCTGGAATAGAAAAGTGGAATCTTCCTGTTGAGGGGATGCAAACAGATCCACCGCAGACATGCCCAATAATGGAATATCTGGTTTGCTACTCCTCAGGTCCACTGACCATTCATAGGATTCCAGGGACTGACTCAATCTGTCCGCTAGACATGTCTGCTAGATATGTGGCAGACTCAAATGTCTGCCACATATCTAGCAGACATTCTCCATGTCTGCCAGATATGTGGCCCTGAGAACCAGCCATTGAGAGATGGCCCAATCACACAATTGGACAGTCTCCCAATATAGGAGGTACGATCCCATGCCTCCCTGTTTGCTGATGTAGAATATTACAACTTTGTTGTCAGTTTGGACCAGAACTACTTTTGTTGGATAGCCAATCTCTAAAAGCCTTTAGAGCATACTGGATCACTCTTAGCTCCAGAAAGTTTATACTGTATAATGAAGCTTTTTGTGAGAAGTTCAGAGCCCCACTATGGACCACTCTACTCCAGACTGAAAGCAGCTATGGTGAGGACAATTTTGATTGGAAAAATCTGAAAGGATATATACCTGGTCACATTGGAATTGTCCTCTCACCAGGACAGAGTGTTCCTGAGCAGCTGTGCCCCATGGATATTGTTGTGCAGATCCTGAGTGGCATCTAGCCACTATTTTCTGGGGCTCCTTTGGGTTCTCCTCGAGTGGAGATCTACCAAGAGAATGATATGAAAATTTGAGGCTATAAGGCCCAACATCCATGCTGATGTCTGAATCCTTTCCACTGCAGATATCAAAGTGATAGCCCTCTGTTGCAGAAGGAAAGCTTCCTGAATCATGTCTAGCAGAGCTCCTATAAACTCAAATTGAGATTGAGGTGAGTCTGCAGGCACCAATCCCCACAGCAAAGACTCTCGATCTTATCTTGAAAACATCAAAGGTTGAGCGAACCCATGTGTTTTCCACAGAACCTGGAGAGTGTCCTGCTGTTTTTGAGGAACCTGCTTGGCTACCCCTGTATTTGCTTCAGTAAGTTCTGCAAGTACTGGCCCATGAAGAGCTGGTAGGAGGCTATGGCGGCATTTAGCATAGCTCCCTGTTACGACTATGGCTGCTGTGCAGCCTCACCACAAGAGGTCCCTCACGAGCACGCTCTCTTGGCTGGCCCAGTCTGTCCTACCTATCTGCTCCATGACCTGGACTTCCTACGTAACCCCGCCTAGCCAATGCCTCAGTGCTTCGGCATAGAGTTCCTTTGGGCTCCCTGCTCTAGCCTCCTGTTTCCTTCAGTGTGCCTTTGGGCATCTCGCTTCCTGTCTTGTTCCATGGTCTGGGGGGCTCTGCCCTTCTTGTTCTGCCTTGCTGCCTTTGGGCTTTGTGTCCTGGCTTCTTGCCTTGCTGCCTTCGGGTGTTTGTGTTTTCTGTTCAGTGTAAGTCTTGTCTTGGTTTTGTCTAGTCCAGTCATTGTCTGTCCTGCTCTCTTGGTTCTCTCATTCCAGTTCACACATACCTAACACAGTCAGTCTCACACTTATCTGCACGCTATCCTGAGTCCACCCTTACCTGCACTCAGTTCCAGTGTTCAGACCACGTTTACCTGCACTCACATCCACGCATACCCCAATTGCATGAATTGGAACTGCCACAACCTCCTTAGGAGGCTCCACAAGCTGGAGGATGTCCAGCATTTTGTTTCTGGTTTCATCCTCTATCAGCAAAATAAAGGGAATGGTCTTTGCCATTCTAACAAAACTAGTGAAGAAGAGGGGCTTCCTTCTCTCTGGAGGAGAAGAGGAGCCTGAGGAGAGACTCACTGTTCCCTCTTCCCCTAAAGCATCACAAGATCTACAGCTGTACCCCAAAGAGAATTCAGACACTACTGGTAGGCTGGTGGTGAAGACCCAGATGGTTTGCTGGAACCTGAGGAACTTCAGCACCTCGGAAAAAGGCTTCCTCTCCTGATGGGCTGGAGATCACAATCAGGCAGTTGCCATCAACTCAGATTCCCATCCAGGAACCGGCAATGGCATTGATACTGGCACCGGTACAGATTCAAGGCTGTAGGCAGCTGGAGGGACTTGAGCAGCAGCTCGACTTCAGCCTGCATTAGTCCTGATGCTGGAGCACTGAGCCATACAGTGTCCTATCAAAGGCCTGCTGTAGCTTTTTGTTCAACTCTTCTTTAAAGATAGCCAATGCCAACCTCGGCTGGGAGAGAGAAGGGGTGGCCAGTCTTCATGAGGACTGAGAGATGTATTGGAGGCTGACACCTGAACCCTTAGAGACTGATCAGTTCCTAGGTCATTGGTGAGGATGAGCTTCAGGAGGTTCTTGGCTACTGCTAGACTGTTTCAGCTCCTGGCATTGCACAATGGAGAGAGAAGTTGGTGTATTTTTGGCTTTGCTCAATGCCCAGCATTGGAGTTCCCTCATGCTGGTGTCAAAGGCAGAACCAGTTGCCTTCTTCAGACAGGATGAGCCTGCAATGGCCTCTCTCTTGGGTCCCAACCAATGCCCAATGTCAAGGGAGTAGACTGCAATCTCGATGAATCACCAGCCTCTAGTGCAGCTCTGTGATCCTTCAATATCTATGCCTCTGATGCCAATTGATCTCCTCATGCCTAAATTGCTTTTACATCAGATCCAGTTGGGACTGTTGTCCCTTCATGGCACAGACGATACCTCCAGATGTCATGTGATACCCCCAGGCACAGATTACATCTATCATGAAGATTTGTAATGGATAATCCTAGTTCATTAAGGGCATCGCTGGAAACCACTGAACATGGACAATTGGAAAATAAGGGAGGCAATGATGCACCAACTCAGCACTGAGATATAAACAAAGAGGAATCGCCAAAAAACCTACCTATAGAACTACAAGGAGCCAAAGAAGACTGCAGGTACCTGTGATTAATAATCCTGCAATTTAGGAAAGAGCAGGTTCCAAAGAAGACCATTCAAGGGGCCCACATGTGGACATGTTGTAAAGTGGCATGCTGGGCATGTCCAGTGAGGCACAGTCAAAGTTGTAGAAACTTTGACATAAAAGTTCTGGGCTGGACTTCATGGGATGATGTCACCACATGTGAGAACTAACAACCTGCTTGTCCTCTGAGAAGGAATTGTTCCTTATGCTCAGAGTTTTGGACTGCTTTTGCCATTTATGAAGAACTCCCTACAAAGGGCACCAAATCTAATAATAAAAACTTTTTTAAAAAATTGGTTTTAAAATGGAATTTTTTTTTTTTTTTTTTGGAGGGAGAGGGGAATCTCTTTGCCTCTTTCCAAGGGATAGAAGTTAGTAGAGTCCAAATGCCACTTCCTGCCTGGAGTGAGAGGCTTCTTTTCTCTCCACCAGCTGCTCCAAAAAAGCAGAGCAGCAGTGTTACAATAATACAGAGAAAAATGGCATTCAGACAGAATGCCTTATAGACTATGCCGAAAGCAGTAAGTGCAAAGCAGGAGTGACAGAAGTACAGATAGCTACATTTACAGTAGGGGTTCTCTCTTTCTTTCTCGGGCAAACTCCAGGGAATTCAGATATCCACTGGTAGCAAGCCTGGACTACAAGACACTAGCCCTTTTGAAAAACTACTGCATGGTCTGAATTGATAGAGTGGGGGAGAAATAGAATGAAAAAAAAAAAACCCCAACATACAAGGAGGAAAGATTAACACATAACATGGTTCACATGAACAGGAAGGATGCACAAAAGAGAAAATATGAACAAAAGCATAACTTGTAGAACAAAAGCATAACTTGTTTGTGTGGCACACGCAAACATTTTTTCATTTGCATTTAACACAGGGCTACTTCCTAAGTACAGAAATTCAACACCATATCACACACATGTCCCAGAGCTATAAGCAGCCCAATTTTTTCCTCAGTGCACATTCTCTAAGTGGCACACTGTACCTGCCACATCAGTATGCCAGACAAACACCAGACATTTGGAGCCAGAGACTACCAGACATGATACACAGGGAAAGATATATAAAAAGAAACACAGTTTTTGTCCTCCACCAGTCACAAGCTGGTCTCCCTTGCACTTCAAGTTCCCTATAGTAAGCACTTGGGCCCTGGTTCCCTCTCAATTTGTGTCTCCAGGTGCCCAGGAATTGGTGTCCTACTCCAGAATCTGGACCAGGAACAGCAGCAACTTCACAGGGTCTGATTCAGTCTTAAAAACAAAAAAAGAACACTCTCTGATTAACAGCCTACTCAAGGTCATCAGTTTGAACACATGGCTATTATTCTTTGCTCTTACTCTGGCTGCACATATTGCACCCGCCAACAATGTGTGAGATGCACTAAATTTTAGTCAAAAAATGAAGTGCTAGGAAAGGCATGTTTACCAGAGTTGGCAGGAGGATCTAGCAAGGCTAGTCAACAAGGTCCCAGTATTGCTTTGGGTGGACCAGTTCCAAAATGCAGGCAGTCATAGTTGGGGACAGTGATAAACTGACAATTTTTCTGTGTCTTGTAACTGGTCATCCAGACTGGTTGGGGGAAGGGGGTAAAGATAAGATTACTGCAGATTGACATCCTGTCACTTGAGCTTCAAGCACTCTCCTCCTATACACTGCTTTAAAAAAATGTTATTTCAACCATCTTCATACACACACAACCGCAGCCTTTCTTGCAGTTTTGCTCTCTCTCACAACTAAAGACTTTCTAATACACACACCCACCTCCTTACACCAACCTCCCTCAAACATACTGCCTCCTTCTCACACACCCATATACATTCCCAATACAAACTCCTTTCTCATACACATCCAGAATGTTTCTCTCTCTCTCTCCCCCTCAAACAAGTTCTCTCTCTATTCCAGTCTTTATCCATCTCCTATATCTCCCCTTCACAGACAGTCCACGACCGGATTATAGACTTCAATCAGACAGAATCTGGTGCGGGGGAGTGGAGAAGAAGGGAAAGATAGGAAAATAGTTTGTGCGCATAATGTCCCTTTACCCAGATGACAGGAAAGAGCTTAAAAAAAAAAAAAAAAAAAAAAAAAAAAAGAGTAGACCAATGAAAGTGGTAGGACATAACAGTTAGAATTTTAAATACATACAAAATTAAAAACTTTCCAAAGTCTCAATCAAAAATCAAGCCTTTCCCAATGAAAAGGAAGTTGCAAAACTAGGGATCATGATATCAGTCTTCCAAGGAGGAAGACTCAGAAAATGTCAGGAAATATTTCTTTACAGAAAAGGTGGTGGATGCATGGCATGCCCTCCTGGAAGAGATAAGAAAGACAGGAATGGTCATGGGATTCAAAAGGGATAAACAGAGGATCCCTAGTGGCTAAAGAATGGAAATCAATACATGGGGCAAGCTTTGTTACATCTAAAGTTAACATAGCATGGGAGTATCTGCACAGAGCAAATTGCTGGACAGACTGGATGGAGCATTTTGTTCTTTATCTATAATCATTAATTATTTTACTATAATTAATTAAAAAAAAACACTTTTTACTCCTCCCGCCCTACCCATATAATACTATCATGGCTCCTCTCATCTTTTGGCTTTTCTCGACTAGTTTCTATTTTTCTTTCCATTTTACTTTTCTATTATATGGTTCTCCTTTCTCCTGCTGTCCCTCCTTTAGATGACTGTTTTCCTTTCCATGCCATTTCTCATCTTTCTACTTTTCTTACATTACTTCACATTTCTTATTCTGTTGTATCACCTCTATTTATTTTTATTTTTTTGCCTTTCACCCCTGTATCCCATCTCTAGACTTTCTCACCCAACCATCCTTCCCTTTTCTCTCTTGTCCCTCCAAGCTAGTTATCCCCTTTCCTTTACTCTTCCTTTTCCCAATTCTCAATATGCTCCCTCTCCCCTCTTGTGTTGCCCTCGTCTCTAGCCCCCTCCCCATACCTTCATCTTTCTCTCTCCATCTCTGCCCTATGTTACTCTTCCCTGTTCTTCCCCAATCCCTAGCTCCCTTCTTTTTGCTTCTTCTCTTTCCCTCTTCATGTCCCCTCTGTCTCTCCTTTCTTTTTTATCCCCTCTGTCTTGCCCTTACCCTGAGCCTCTTATGTATCTCTCCTCCTCCTCCACCATACCCTCGTCTCTCTCTCCTCTCCCTCCCCTATACCCTCTCACACAGTCACTGTCTTCCTTTCCCCCATGGCTTCAGCAATACTCTCAGGCCAGCACACATTGAGGGAGGGGGTAGGACTGAGATGGCTACTACTGCTGAAGGTATGAGGGTGTCATGGGGAGCTGTATGCCCCACCTTCTCTCCCCGAAACAACCAATCATAGCATGGAAAATGAGATGGGGTAAAGGAAGGGGAAGGGACACAGTACAACTCTCTGCTAAAAGCTGCCTTCTTCCCCCCCCCCCCCCCGCCCCCACTAGCCAGGAAGCGCTACTGGGGAGAGGAACTGCTGCCTGACAAAGCAAGCCTACTGCAGAAACCCACATTTTCGGTGTTTGATCAGTACTTTTGATCGGATGTTGTGCAGGAAGCTTAAAAGAAATGAATTTCTGTTCCAGAACTGGACAGTCTGCAAATCTGGGTGGTGGCCCACTGGCTGCCATCTCCCTTTTTCATTCAAGCACGAAAAGCAGGCGTCACATGCTCGTGCAAGTTTATGTTTTCAGCATCATTGCTAAAGGCAGCACATTACTAGTAATTAAGAAAGGCATTCAATGCCCATCTATAACAGTAGCTGGCTTTAGAAAAGGCAGTAAGAAGGGCATCAGTTCTGCCTTCAAATGTGTCCATGGCATGGTTATTTGTGTGTGAACTGGTAGGCATTCCTGTTTAGAGCCGTGACAGCAGGACATCTGTAGGTATTCCTTATTGCCCATTACTCCTCATATCGATGTAACAGTGTAATGGAAACAATGTTTTTAACCAAGTTCAAATATTCTATTTACAGTAATGTTACTCATAATTCATTAACAAAAGAAGTTATCCTATTTAAAATTTGGACAGACTTGACAGACCCAAATTCATGCCTGCCACAAAAAATGCTCTGTGGTGATCTTTTGGAGGAAAGAATTTACTGTCTCTTTTACATAGTTTAAATACTTCTGGTTAAGCAGTAAAAACAAAAAAAAATTCTAAATACATTCTTGAAGATAATATTACAATGAAAATATACCAGTGGCACAATCTATGACGTAAGAATTTTCATAATAGCTGAAGTATGTTTGGCGGGAACTGCCCAAGGGCAAGGTTATTGGTTAACGAACATTAAAAAAAAGAAAAGCTGCAATTCATTAGAGAGGGCAGTTTCTTCAGTATCATCTATTATGCTACAGACATCAATACTGCACAGATTGAATCAGATTTGTGTTAATTTTAATGTGCAGTGAATGTTACACATGTCTATAGTTAAGGAATGTTACAGATGTCTGTAGTTAAGGAATATATGGTGGAAATATTCAGTCAGATTAATGGATATTGACAATGGACCTAAAAAAAAAACCCTGCAGTTAAGACTATTATAGATGGACAGATTAACATAAAAGTCTTAAGGGTCAATAAACTAAAGTTTTGTACATGCTAAAAATAATGGGGCCAATATCGAAATGCAATTTAGCCAGATAAGTGGCAGCTGCTGCTACTTAGCTGGATAAGTATTTATCTGGCTAAACAGATAGCAGGAAATCTTGGGGGCAGGCAATGGGCGGATCGAGGAAGGGCAACATAACCGGTTATCTTATGTGGATAAATGCCTATATTCAGCTTTGACTGCTTAAATTAACCTCAATAGCAGGTCTAACGTTATCTGGATATTTTTTATCCAGTTAACTAGCACTTATCCTGTTATATTCAGCAGTATAGCCATGCTGCTGAATATTCCTTCTAAATTATCTGGACAAGATATTTATCTATCAAGTTTTATATACAGTCATTCGGTTTCGCCATCTTAACGGTTTACAAAAAATACAAAGGTTAAAAGGTTAAGGAGGATATCAAGGGTTTCAAAAAGGTTCAAAAGATTGTTAACATAGGGATAAAATAAACAGGTTTGCTGCTGTTCAGTTTTTTACATTTTTATTCTTTGTTATAATCCATACTTGTGTTGAGTTTCATTTTTCTTCAGGTCAGACCGGAGGGTGTTGTCATTGTGTTGTTCATTGGCTGAGTTGGTATTATTTTTTATTATATCCAGATAACTTAGATAACTGGATATCTGAATATTGGGCTCAATAAAACCAACCATTTCTCAAGTTTTAGGAACTGGGATGGGTGATTGCATGTAAATCTTTCTGCCTGGCCCAAACAGTGCAGAATACATATCATGGGGGATCTTAGAGAAAGTAACAACGCAAAAAAAGTGCAAAAATCACACTTCAGCTGTTTGCATTTTGTAAAAAACATTAGTAAAAGGAAATGAGAAATCTTAAGCATTAAATTTGACAGAAAAAGACTAGAAAACAAACTTATAAGCAGATTACATTTACATGGCTGTGCCAACACACAGTTTAAAAAGAGAACAAAAATGGGCGGAAATACAAAAAAGCAACTGTAAAAAAACCCCACATTGTTTATCACTTAGGGAAAAACTAATAGAAGTTCTAGAACAATTGGTCATATGAGGTTCTGGGCAGACAGACTCAAGAGCAAGATCCAGAAATATTTTTCCCCAGAAAGGATGGTGAATACCTGAAATGCCTTCCCAGGCACCATCTTGTGCTCCTATCATGTGACAAGGGCCGACCAATGGCACCGGTAGCCCCGTGACATAGTAAGGGCAAAGGCTATCGGCGCCATTTTGAGTACCGGCAGTGACGGCCCGAGTGCAGGAGATCACTCTAGGACCTCCGCTGGACCACCAGGGACTTTTGGCACGTCTTGGGGGGGGGGGGGTCAGGAGGGTGGGGAGTTGTAGTTAGTTAAATTTAAAGGGTTGGGATGTTTTTTGTTTTAACTTTAATGGGAAACGAATACCATATGTAACTAATGGATGAATCGGGGTCCCCCGAAAACAGATGCAACGGATTTGGGTCCTGATGAATACGAATACCAAATCGGATGAATCTGTCCCTGCTGCACATCCCTAATGGTAACCAGTCAAGAAGGCATGGGATAAGTACAGATGATCCTTAATTGCAAAGTTAAGAGATAGCAGATGAATTCAATAGTGACTGGCTCTGTCTGGCAAGCTGCATATTGTTATGAATCGGCTCCTGGATAGGAGGAGTTAGAAATCTGTTATGAATCGGCTCCTGTGGAGGGAGTAGTCAACAATCCGTTAAGATATAGACTGTGGAGTTGCAATCTGTTATGAATATGTTGCTGAAGGCTCCTGATGGGGAAGGAAAAGCAATCTGTTACCAGTGGAGTGCTTGGAGGACACTCAGCTGTAGAGAAATGCAGATAGGTGGATCCTTGGGCCGATGGCAGATGACTGCACCCCTAGGAGGATATCCTGAGAGGGACCACCAGCTAGGTTTGGGTATGGAGATAGACACAGATAATTCTTTTATTAGACAGGTTAGTAGAACCACCAGAGGTGGCAGTAGTGAGCTGATATGCCTGGCAGGGCTGAAGTCCCTCAGGTACTGGAACAGCGATCCCAGGGTTGCTGAGCTGTAGAGAAACTATAGATAGTGAGTAGACAGGATATGCTGTGTTCATAGCCAGAACTGGATGACAAAACTCACATAAGGTCTTAAGGAAGCTCAGTAGCTGGAAAGGGTTAGGCCCTCGAGGAGAGAGTGCCTGGTTCCAGGGAAAGCTCAGAGAGCGATGGTAACTCACAAATGTCTGTATCTGCAATAGCTTCCAGGCAGTAGAGAATCTTCAGAGTATTCAGGAACAGGAACTGGTACTCGCTCCTCGAGGGCCCATATCTGCAATCTGAAATAAAGAAAAGAGCGAGGCCCCTGAGGAGCGGGTACCCCTGGTAAGTCCGAGGAGGCAGAGTAGCTTGGGAGAAAAGCCGAAGCAATCCCCTTGCTAACTCTATTCGTTAGGGAATACTGAGAAATTTTATATTGAAGCAGATGACATCATCCCAGGGGGACGCCCCCGAGCCCTTGCTGGTACATCAATCGGAGCACGCGCGTGCCCTACGTCATCAGGCAACATGGTGGATCCGCAGAGTCGTGCCGGTCCGGGGACGCCGGAGGGAGATGGCAAGAAGATGCCACGGCAGCTAACAGTCCATCAGACCCGGAGGGAGTTGCCACAGAGGTAAAGAGGACGGAGTGAGGGCATCGAGCAGCGACGGACACAACACATATATAGTAATGATGAAGTCTTGGTAATAAATGCAGGCACTCCTATTTCAGACTATCTTGCAGACTATGTACTCCTCGTATTGATCTGATGATTGCAGTAGGTTGATGGTGGTGGCAAGAAGCCATCTGGAAAGGCCATGGGTTAGAGATCACATGTTTGGGTAGCAGCCATACTGGTGTTGGCAGCTGTTTGAACTATTGTGGGAGCTTATGGTTGGAAATGGGAGGAGAGGAATAATGGGTATACACTAAAATAATGATCCTGCATGATCATCTACCCAGAAGGATGAAGTACAGTGAAAGAAGCTGATAAAAACTGTTTTAGATAAGGGGCAATATCTTACAGGCACTCATATTCTATGCCTGACAAACTAGAATATACCTTTTCCATTGTGGACAGACTGGATGGACCCTCTGCTGCAATCCACTGTCTTATTTATTTATAAAATTTGTATACAGCCCATCAACGTTAATGAGTGGTTTATAATAAAAACGATCATAAAATATATAAAAATCAGTAATAAATAGTCCTAAAACATATCACACATTATAAAACAGACAACAACAAAAAAATACACAGTAACTCTTACCTCTTTCCTGTACTCATTGGCACCATAATAATACAAACACTAATAAACTTAATATTAAAAGAGAAAATCAAACAAAAAAATGATTAAAAGACTCATAAGAACATAAAATCATATAGTACATATCTCCTTGTCATGGCCACAAAAAACAATTTCCAAATTATGTTGATACCCCAGAAATAAGAATACACCACACCTTGGAAAAAATTGATTCTTTGAACCATGTTTTTATTTTTTGCTAACCTTATAACAATAAAGGCCTGCTTGAATAAAAAAGATTTAGGTAGAAGGAGGTAAGTGTAGGCTATAAGTAACTGCATTGATTCGTTTCCGGATGGCGAAAGGACCAACAAAACGAGGAGCAAATTTAGCAGAGGGCAAATGGAGACTGAGATGGCGCGTACTCAACCAAACCAGATCACCCTGTCGGAGAAGGGGAGCCGGACACCGACCCTTATCGGCCTGAGTTTTCATTCGGAGAGCGTTGTTCACCAGTAAAGCCCGTGTCTCGGTTCATAGAGGCCAAGGTGGAATTCACCGCAGGACAATTTGAAGTGCCGGTAAGGGGCAGGGAAAGATGAGGATGTCTCCCAAAAACTACAAAAAAAAAGGAGACTTCCTGGTAGCGTGACTCACATGATTATTGTGACAAAATTCAGCTCAGACCAAGAGGGACGCCCAATCGTCTTGTCGCTGATTGACATAAGCTCGTAAAAAGGTCTTTAAAGATTGATTCGTTCTTTCGGTGAGTCCATTGGACTGAGGGTGATACGCCGAAGAGAAGTTGAGCTTAATGTGTAGAAGCTTGCAGAACTCAGTCCAGAATTGGGCTGTAAACTGAACCCCTCTATCGGACACGATACTGAGAGGGAGACCATGTAGGCGAAAAATGTGATGCAGGAAGAGATGGGCTAATTCGGAAGCAGAAGGCAAACCAGGTAAAGGAAAGAAATGCGCCATCCTGGAAAAGCGATCTACAACCACCCAAATAACCGTATTGCCGTCCGAGGGCGGCAGATCCGTGACAAAATCGGTGGCGATATGAGTCCAGGGAGACCTGGGAATAGGGAGGGGTTGTAGGAGCCCCAAGGGTTTCCGGCGAGGGGTCTTCTGCGCTGCCCAAACTGGACAGGACTCCACATACTTCTTAACATCCGTCTCCCAGTGAGGCCACCAGTAGTATCGGGAAACTAATTCCTTGGTACGGGAAACTCCAGCGTGCCCTGCTACCTGCGCATCATGGGACCAACGGAGAACTTTTAAACGTAAGCGTTTGGGAACAACTGTCTTCCCAATCGGAACCGTGAATGTAGCGGCCAGCTGAATGCGAGCTGGATCAATTATATATCGGGGGGGATCCGGGGTGTCATCTGGATCAAAACTTCTTGAAAGAGCGTCAGCCCGAACATTCTTCTGCGCAGGTCGGAAATGCAGCAAAAAATTAAAGCGACTAAAAAAAAGCGCCCACCGCGCTTGACGAGGATTTAAACGCTGGGCCGTGGCCAGGTATTCCAAGTTTTTATGATCTGTGTAAATGGTAATTGTGTGACGCGCACCTTCTAACAGATGACGCCATTCTTCCAGGGCCAGCTTGACCGCTAAGAGTTCCCGATCACCAATCGTGTAATTCTTCTCCGCCGGGGAAAATTTTTTAGAAAAGAAAGCACAGGTCGCCAAGTGGCCCTCCTAATCCACCTGAAGAAGAACCGCCCCCACACCCACAGCGGAGGCGTCAACCTCGAGAATAAAAGGTTTAGAGGAATCAGGGCGCCTGAGACATAAATCTGTGGTGAATTCCTCCTTTAATGAAAAAAAAGCCGTGAGAGCCTCCTCCGGCCATTCCCGTATAGGAGCCCCTTTTCTGGTAAGTGCCGTAAGGGGGGCAACGAGGGAGGAAAAATGGGGAATAAACTGCCTGTAATAATTAGCAAAACCCAGAAACCTCTGTAAAGCCTTCAAGCCCACAGGTTGGGGCCACTGCAGGATGGCTTTGAGCTTGGTGGGATCCATGGATAACCCTCTGTTGGAAATGATATACCCGAGAAAGGATAACCGAGGTTGGTGAAAAACGCATTTATCCAATTTAGCGAATAATTTATAATCACGGAGACGTTGGAGGACTTGACGAACGTGAACCTGATGCTGTTGCAAGGAATCTGAAAAAATCAAAATATCATCCAGATAAACAATGACATGAGAATAAAGAAGATCGCAAAAAATGTTATTGACCATATCCTGAAAGACTGCAGGAGCATTGCACAGGCCAAACGGCATGACCCGATATTCATAGTGTCCATCATGTGTATTAAAGGCCGTTTTCCATTCATCCCCCTGTCGAATTCGTATCAGATTGTAGGCTCCTCTAAGGTCCAATTTTGAAAAAATTTGGGCTCCTTTGATTCGATCGAATAATTCTGAAATAAGGGGAATGGGATACCTATTCTTCTTGGTGATGCTGTTAAGTCCCCGGTAATCGATACAAGGTCTCAAAGACCCATCCTTTTTTTTGACAAAAAAGAAACCCGCTCCTGCGGGAGATGTTGAAGGTCGAATAAACCCCCGTGCCAAGTTTTCTTTGATATATTATTGTAAAGCTGAGGACTCTGGTTCAGACAATGTATAAATCCTCCCTCTGGGTGGAGTCTTCCCAGGAAGAAGATCAATGGCGCAATCGTATGGTCGATGAGGGGGCAGCAACTCTGCTTGTTGTTTACTGAAGACATCCTCAAAGTCGAGATAGGCTGCTGGGATGCTAGAGGAGAGTCGGGTGGTCTGGATACCGAGCTTAGGAACCAATTGTAAGCAATTCTGAAAACAGGTGGAACTCCATGCAGTGAGTTGTAAAGAGGCCCAGTTAAAGTGAGGCTGATGAATCCTTAGCCAGGGTAAGCCGAGGATTACCTGATTAACTGAAACAGGTAGAACATACAGCTGAATGCATTCTTGATGAAGAATTCCGGTCTGAAAAAGTATGGGCTTGGTGACATAGCAAATACGCATTCCAACAGCATGTCCAGAAACTGACGTTACTGATAGAGGAGTGGTTAATGGTTCTACCGGAATCTGGAATCTTTTAACCAAATCTTCTTGAATGAAGTTGCCTGCCGCCCCTGAGTCTATGAACGCCTGAAATGGAAAGGCTTCCTCCTTTAGCCAGATGGTTACCGAAAGTAATAATTGAGGAGAGGGAATGCTGGGACCCAGGGAGGCCTCTCCTACCCGTCCTAGGTCCGGAAGTTTCCCGACTTGTTGGGGCATTTATCCACGAAATGACCAGGGCCAGCACAATACAGACAGAGGTTCTTAACTCGCCTCCGATGTCGTTCCTCCGGAGTTAGACTAAACCTATCAATTTGCATAGGTTCCTCGGTGCTCCCTGATGCTTCTGCCGCCTGTGGAACAGATAGAGGTTGTTGAAAAGTAGGGGCCAGACGAAAAGTCCTTCGGGAGGAGGCTCTTTCCCGTGTCCTCTCCTGAAAACGAAGATCCAAACGGATGGCGAGCCGAATCAATCCTTCTAAGGTCTCAGGAGGGTCTCTGCCGGCAAGTTCATCCTTGATATTTTCTGCTAGACCTTGTCGAAAGATAGCCAACAAGCTATCCTCTCCCCAGGCAAGTTCTGCTGCCAAAGTCCGGAATTAGATGGCATACTCTCCTACGGATCGTGACCCTTGTTTGATCTGGAGTAAATCCTTAGCAGCGGAAGTAGAACATCCAGGTTCATCAAAAATAAGCCAAAATTCTTTTAAGAAACGTTCCAGATTAGTGAGAATAGGGTCATCTTTCTCCCACAAAGGAGATGCCCAAGCTAAGGCTGATCCCTCCAATAAGGACAGAATAAAGGTAGTCTTTGTTTTATCGTCTGGAAAAGAAGCTGGTTGAAGAGAAAAATGCATTCGGCATTGATTAATAAAGCCTCTACACAGTGTAGCAGTCCCGTTGAATCGAGGCGGAGGAGGTACCCTGACGGGGGTAGGAGTTGTCATGGTGCCAATTTGGGGAACTACGGGAGTATGGGCCAACGCATCCATATGAGCAACCAGACGGTCCAAAACCCCTGTTACTTGATCAAGGACCCCCTGTTGAATTCTGGTAGCCATTCCAGGAATGGCCTGTAGCGCAGATAAATCGACTGGATCCAGTGCTTCGGCCAACTGTTACCAGGATACGTGGAACCAGATCGATTTGCGCTTACCTTGTGCTGAGAAGACTCTAGAGCGGAGCGAGACTGGACCTCAGACCGTCCCAGGTCCAGGCAGGTAGTCACACCAGGGTAATCCAACGTACGGTCCAAGATCAGGGCAGGCAGCACAGCAAAGTAATCCAAAGTCCGGTCCGAGATCAGGGCAACCAGCACAGCAGGGTAATCCAAAGTCCGGTCCAAAATCAGGGCAGGCAGCACAGCAGGGTAATCCAAAGGTACAGTCCAAGATCAGGGCAGGCAGCACAGCAGAGTAATCCAAAGGTACAGTCCAAGATCAGGGCAGGCAGCACAGCAGAGCAATCCAGAGTCCGGTCTGAGATCAGGCAACCAGCAGGAATCTAGGAGAAACACAGCAGCAACAACAGCAGGAAAACTGAAGTGGCCGAAGCAGTCAGCGTGGGAGAAGGCTCTGCTTAAGAAGCCAAATCTCCCGCGCAAAGTGAGCCCGATCGGCGTCTGACGTCAGGGGGCGTGTCCCAACCCCCGATCGCGCGGAGATTGGTTGCAAGCGTCGGGGGGCGGATCCCTCGACGTCACTCAAGGCAAGATTAATTTCTGAGACGTCCTGACGTTGCCGACGGGGGGAGGAGCCTGGAGCCCTTCAGAACGGGCATGCGCGGAAGCGGAGCATCGATCTCGGGGGCGAAACCCCGACGCCATTGCCCAAGGTAACAAGGGCCACATTAGAGGTTTTCACTTGTGTTAAGGGCTGGGTGGGGGTGGTGATTACCCTCAAAGTTCCAGTCAGGAAGGGAAGGAGGATTACCCCTGAGAACACTTAAAAAAAAAAAAAAAAAAAAGACTTCTGCTTAATAAACAAGTATTGTAGCCTACATAGAATTGTGATGGCAGAAAAAGACCATATGGCCTATCTAGTGTGACCATTCAAACCAACAATTCAATTTTGCAATCTCTATCACTCCCTCACAGATTCTCTGTTTATCCTATGCTTTCTTAAATTTAGATATAAAGACTATGTAAGACTTTTTTTTGTTTTTAAACAGTCCCTCTTCAACTTAATTTTTACTCAGTATTGACAGCAAACCATTGCACATTAAGATGTCTGAAAGCAAGGTAATCTAATTTATTCTTTTTTTTTCTACTTATTCATATTACAAACTTTATCAAGTATTTAACTTGAAAGGAAATACATGGACTTTGCAACATTATTGCATTAGGTAAAAAGAAAAAAAACTTATACATCCAAATAATAAAATGATTTAAGGTAATTAATCCCTAGCATTTTCTCTCCAGACACATTGGAACTAGCAGTAGAGGCTCAACAGAGATCTGGTACATTACACTAGTCTATAGCCAAAATGCTTCTGAAATGAATGTAGTCAAACTTATTTAATTCTGGGTCACTGAGAACAAAAATGCTTAAAATTGTTGATTGGCTTTAGTTTTCAAGATATGTTACTGGGTCACTATATACGACCTTTGACTTGGGAATTGAGGAGGATAAGTGAGTTAAGAAAGGAAAGAATCTCAAATTAAACCAGAAATGACTAATATATATATCTTTGACTAAATCTATGACTGGGCTTACGAGGCAAGAAAAGGACAGCATGGAAAGCCTTCCAGTTGGTAGTGACAAATTTTCTCAGAAACAAGGCAGACAACAAGGAGTTGGTGGAAAACCTCAAGGTATACAAAAGCCTTGGCTGCAACATGTCACTAAAGATACAATTTTTGCACTCCCTTCTAGATTTTTTTTCCAATAAACTGCTGAGTAGTGAGCAAAGAGCATGGCGAGCGATTTCACCAGAATACTGCAGCAACGGAAAAATTGTATCAGGGCAAATTGAACTGATCAATGCTTGCAGACTATTGCTAAACAGTGACAAGAGATGCTCCTGTTAATGAATACAAGAGACAAACCAATAATAGCAGAATATTCACTGAATAAGTACTAAATTATGTACATGTGGCAGAGTACTATAGTACAGATCCCTGCCCCCATGTGTGAGGCTTGAGCATGGACAATGAGTGCTATTGAATTGCTATACTGATTCCCAATTGCCTAATACAAGGGAAGCACTCGCAATCTTTAGCAGTCCACTGCTACAAGAAAGGGAAAATAATAAAGGAAACCAGTAGAAGTGCTAATAGACTTGTTTCAGAACTTGTTTCAGAACCATATGTTTCAGGGTAAGGCGTAAGAACATAAGAACATGTCATACTGGGTCAGACCAAGGGTCCATCAAGCCCAGTATCCTCTTTCCAACAGTGGCCAATCCAGGCCATAAGAACCTGGCAAGAACCCAAAAACTAAGTCTATTCCATGTTTCTGTTGCTAGTAATAGCAGTGGCTATTTTCTAAGTCAACTTAATTAATAGCAGGTAATGGACTTCTCCTCCAAGAACTTATCCAATCCTTTTTTAAACCCAGCTAAACTAATTGCACTAACCACATCCCCTGTCAACAAATTCCAGAGTTTAATTGTGCAATAATTGAAAAAGAACTTTCTCCGATTAGTTTTAAATGTGCCACATGCTAACTTCATGGAATGCCCCCTAGTCCTTCTATTATCCGAAAGAGTAAATAACTGATTCATATTTACCCGTTCTAGACCTCTCATGTTTTTAAACACCTCTTTCATATCTCCCCTCAGCCGTCTCTTCTCCAAGCTGAAAAGTCCTAACCTCTTTAGTCTTTCCTCATAGGGGAGCTGTTCCATCCCCTTTATCATTTTGGTAGCCCTTCTCTGTACCTTCTCCATCGCAACTATATCTTTGAGATGCGGCGACCAGAATTGTACACAGTATTCAAGGTGTGGTCTCACCATGGAGCGATACAGAGGCATTATGACATTTTCCGTTTTATTCACCATTCCCTTTCTAATAATTCCCAACATTCTGTTTGCTTTTTTGACTGCCGCAGCACACTGAGCTGACGATTTCAATGTGTTATCCACTATGACACCTAGATCTCTTTCTTGGGTGGTAGCACCTAATATGGAACCTACCTCCCCTCTCCTTTCCTTGAGTCAGCAAATGGGAGCTCAATAGAGATCCAGGAAGCCAAATCAAGAGGAGCCTAGCCAATGGAGAGCCAGATGAGAAAAAAAGGCATGTTTATTTTTTCCTGTGGTTTTTGTGTGTGCCTTTAGCCAGAGGCAAGGGCTGAAGGAAAGACAGTGTTCCTGGGGAAGAATCCAGAGACTGAAGTCTGAGCACAGAGAAGCTTGCTGGTTTCCAGAGACCTGTAAGAGCTAAGGAAAAGTAAAAAAAAAAAAAAAAAAAAAAAAAAGCAAATACAGAGCTGGAGAGGAAGAAACAGAGGAGAATAAACAGTGTTTGAATAGCAGCTTCAGAGAACAGTTTCAGGCTGCTGGAAGGATTCCCCTCCCCCCTTCCTCCTCCATTTCACAGAGACAAGGAGCCCAGGGGTTCAGAAGAAAGGTTGCCAAAGATTCTGGATGCAGGAGCTGGATGTCTGAGCCCTATTCCAAAGGTCAGAGCTGAGATAATGTTTGCTGTTAGGATTTCTTAACAACCTCAGGTGTAATGCACACAGATGGTCCTTCTTTCTGTCTGTGAGCCTGCAGTATAATATCTACACAGCCACAGTAACTGTTAGACTGGCTCATCAGTTAGGTTTCCAGAGATATACTGCTGGTTGTCCCAGACTTAGCATAAACCAATTCAGGTGTACAAGGACACACTACAGAGCAGATGGGGTTCAAGCTTATCTGGAAAGTTGAGTATTTACAGAATTGGACTTTTCCCATAAGGTAATTCAACCCATACCAAAATACAGCAGAACTATTGAGGTGGTGGTTTACCAACATCTCGTGTATATACGTGTGTGTGTATATACACACACACACACACACACATACACACACACACATACATTTTTTCAGTTTTCTTTTTTTTGTGTGTACACTTACTGGGCTGGGAACTGTAAAAGGGAACAGTATAATATATTTTTTTTTTAGTGCAAGTACGTAAAGTTATCCTAAGGATATTGGGGTATAATTTGGTATCCTTCATAATGTACAGCCCAAGCAGGCATTTTCATTATTGTTTGTAGTGATCTGTATAGTTTATTAACATTGCTAACCCTAGCATCACTTAAGTACCACCCCATTACCAGATAAATTGTACCTAACTGCATTTTCTTGGTTTTCCTTCCTCTGTTAGAATACGTTTTCTCCTTTTCCTGCCTTTTCAGTATTGTATCTATTTATTTACAGCAATTTATAACCTGCCCAATTACCACACTGCTGTATACATAATAAAACAAACATCATAAAACAACATTAAAACAAACAAAGCTACATAAAAACTTATCCAAAAGCCTCACAAAACAAACTGTGTTACTCCCAAGTTGATAGTTAAAAGCATTAAGTGTTTACAGTGGAGTGATAGTTTTCTTTGCTGTACCCTGTTCCCATGACTCTGGGGCAAATCACAGGGACCCAGAGAAAAGAGTATCAGAGGCACTTGGATTATCTATCCCAGAGTTGTTAACGCAACCCACAAACTCCTACCCCCTACTCTGTCCCCTCATACCCCGGGTGCAAGTGGGGATTATTCTTCTTGCGCTGCCCTCTCCCTTGGCACTAAGTAAACATACATTGAACGGGGCGTTAAATACATATATATACACACACATCATAGTTTTGGGCCTTTTGTTTCATAGTACATTTTTTTTCTATAGTCCTTTTGCTGAATTTTTGAAGTGTCACAAAAACATAAATACATAAAAAGTCCTAAATTTACAATTTATGATTAACACTATCTACACAATAGACAGACATAAAATGTAAAAAATTAAATATCATGGAAACAATAGCCAATCAGCTGGTTTAATTGCCATATTTGAATTCAAAACATCAACATAAATAATAAATAGCACATTTTATTGCTGAAGCAGATGACTTCTAAAAATGTGTTTACCAGTGTTATCTAATAGGTGTAATGCACGTGTCTGTAAGGAGTCAGTGAGAGAGAGGTGTTGTAAATTACTGATACACCTTTAATCATTATCTGGACTAACACCTAATCAATGTTTTACAAAATGACCAATTAACCAGTTAAGTGATAATTTAATGGAAAAGTATTTTTGGACTTGAGATCACCAAATTGTTGTTGTAATACCTGCCATACAGTGGTTTGTCTGTTGAAATCAGTGGGGTTAATTTTCAGGCTGAAAGTGATATACTGAAAGGCAGAGGTAGCATGCTTAGGGCTAGATTCAAACTATCGCATGCGATAGGAAGAGGGGTGTGTTTTATGGTAATAGCCCCCTTTGCAATAAAGAGGCTATCTTATCGCTTCGCATATTACCGCAGAGTGCGATAACTTTTTCGCATTTTGCGGTAATACCACAATTGTTGCAATGCCTACCTACAACCTCTGTGGGGGGGGGGGGGGGGGAGGAGGAGAGAGAGAGAGAGACTCTCAACCTAGGTAACATCAAGCTAGGCTGAGAGAATAGTGCACAAACATCATCATTTGGGTGAGTTTCCTCACTCCGAAGGTCATCAAATCTTCACAAGAGTGCACTGTTCTGTTCGTATGTCTCACTCTGAATGTCAAAGTAGCCCCTGTCCCCTATACTACTTCCTAAACCTCACCTCTAGTTACTAGGTGGGCCTCATATAGAGGTATAAATACCTAACTATTCTAAGGGCCTTATAGGACAAGTTCTCTCTCTCTCTCAAAACCATTTGGAGCACAGCCATTTTGGACAGATCAGGGAAACTTGCAGGAGAAGCTGCTGGGACAGGGAGCAGAGCAGGCTCAGAGAGACTGTTTGCAGCTGGTGAAGACAGTTGTCTCACCTCCTCTTTGAAGGGAGAGCATATCCACATGCAGAAGGAGACTGGGCTTCCAAGTAAATCTTTCATTCAGGACAGGGTGTGTTTTTGTGCCAGCTATGCTCTTTATTAATCTTTGTGGGCAGAAAATGAAACTATTCCAGCCGTTCAAAGATTAGTCTTGAAAACGGGGGGCGGGGGGTGTCTACTGAATGTTTTATCCCCCAGAAAAACAAACACTGCTATCCATCTAGGTAAGTACTAGAAGGATTTATTCAGTTCACTTCATTCATCATTGCATTCAAGATAATTACATCCAAGAGCCCCCCCCCGACAAATGTACTGTGTGATTGTTGTGCACAACATTTATTTGAGAAGTTTCCTCTTTACTATATTCTGAGGAAGTTCTTGGTCTTCTTCCTACAAACTGTCCAACCAGGTTCTTTAGTGAGGAAAAGGTTTTGAAGCACCCACGATTCTGACTAAATGACTTCTGCAGGTTTTTTTTCTTTCATATTGCATCTATAATCTTGCTGTCTCCAAAATTAGTTATTTACCTCTTAAAGGTTTTGTGCTTCTGAGTTGACGAGTATGTATAAAAGTATATACCCCTGTTTGCTGTTAATCTAGTAAAGTATTTCATTTTTAATCTGTTATTCTGGTGAATTGTTCCTGCCTTTGCTTCAGATAGGGGTTTATGGGACTAAAATCCAAAACAGAGCCACCAGAATGAAGATTGTGGGGCTCTCATTGGGATATGGAGTGGGAACCAGGTGATTGTATCATCCCATTTCAGGTAAACGAATCTGTACTCACTTTTTCCATTCAGACTCAAGAAGAGGGACATGGGAAAATGTGCTTTTCTAGGGTGTTTTCCCTTCCCTTCACAATTTCCAAGGTATTTCCCCTTCCCTCCCTTGGCACTAGTGACATTTATCTGGGGGAGGGGATGCCATTTGTGCTTGTGGGCTCAGGGCTATCAGAAAGGACAGGTGAAGCAGGCAACCATCCAGGGAGCCAGGCCCAGAGAGGTTGCCAATGAGCTTCATTAGGTGGTGGGGCGCAGCACTAGCACTTCAAGCTGTCACAAGGAGCAGCAGAAGCACTCTGGAGCTCCAATGCAGCTGCTGGAATGTGGCCAAATCAATGGAACATGGGCCAGTTGGCTGCATCATTTGAGGGAGCCATGCCCCTTGCGGCTGGCTTTGACCCTTCTGCAGACAGCCCCATCTGTGGACTACCCAAGGTGCTGCTTGGCCTGGCTACGAACCCATGTGTGTAATGTTTCATCTTGGTTCTCAGTACTGAACTTGTACAGTTGCTCCTTCTTTAGTACTTCGGAAAATGAATACTGCACATGTCCAATTCGGGTATACTGACATTTGGAAGTCAAAAAGTTTAATGCACCCATTATTCTGAATTATTTTCTTATTTCTGGAAGCTAAAAATAAATCAGAATTCATAATGAAAAAAATCCCAGTGGCGGTTACTTGCAGTCCAGCCACAATTCACATGGGGAATTTTATTTAAAAAAAAAAAAGGTTTTGCTCCAGGTTTGGTCTGGTGCAAAATTCTGATCAAGAAAACATGCCAGTATTTGCAACACAAAGAATGCTGGTGCAAAACAAACATATTTTGCACCAATGTAGGAACAGACAGACTAAGCCAGCCTCAGTTTTTCCACAACCATCAATTGTTCCCTATAATCATACATATTTCTTGGAATAGTAATATTTAGTCTGGTCGATAGCTGGTATGGGTTTTCTGTAAATAAAACAAGAAAGATCACTTACGCTGTTTTGCCCTCACTGTCCTGTTTGGTGGCACCAACTCCCTTTTTTGCCAGCAAGGAAACCACTTTCTCTGCATCTCCATGTTCCACCGCTTGCAGCAGACGCTCATCATTCTTATTCCACTCATTTGTCTATAGAAAAAAAAAACAAAAAACATGAAATAAAATAAAGACCAGTTGCTCATTCCTAGCTTTTTACATTCACTAAACATACAGCTGCATTCTTTTGCAAGGAAAGGTCAAATACAACATGCTGATAAAACCTCACAATCTATAATAGGAATCTACAAGTCATTTAGCAGGAAATCCTGGGTAATATAGTTACTCTAAGATTTAATATCACCTCCAGTCAGGTCAGAGGTAGTTATTTAAAACACATGGGCGAAACAAGGAGCAATTCCTAAAACCCAATCCAGTCAGTGTTTCCTCAGAAATGGAGATATTGTATTGTATTAGGTAGGTCTGTCTTCCACAATGGGTAAGTATTTCCATTTGGACTCATTTCCAGCAACCCCCTTCACAAGAACATTAAAAAAAAATAAGTATCTTACAGAAAGTGTTTTGGGTTTTTTTTCTTTAGTATGGACCATTTTTCTTCCAATTTCTCTCCTCCCAAATGAAGTGCCTACCTAGAAATTGTTAAAAAATACTGAAAATAGTACATTTTGAAGTACAATGGATTCTGCAGATGTCCATTTGATACAAAAGATTTTTTATTTATTTATATACAGATATTCAACTAGAGTCATCATATCGGTGTACATATAACAAATGATGCCAGAAAATAGTTCAGTTTTCCCCACAAGAAGAAAACAAGAAGTTTTATTTTACTTCGAGCTAAATAATATCATGCTTTGGCTGTCGGTACTGCATGATATATAATCTCATTGTACAATCCTCCCAAAAATCATAATTTCAATAACAAAAGCTTCTAAACAATGTCAAAATGGCTCAGAACAATACACTGTTACGAATGCCTAAGCAATCAATATTCAAGCTCTTTTTTAGACCTTCTTTAAAGAAGTTTCTATCAAGGTCCTTTTGAAAGTATGTGCATAGTTTTCAAAATTACAGACTTATCTGCGGCATCGAAAAAATTAATTTGCATGTCAACAAGACAAAATAAGATTGAGTCCGTTCCCGCATCAGTGGTGATTTTCTGCCAGATCACCAATCTAGAACCTTTTTGAACTTGCTTCCTTTTCTCCATTGGGAAAAGTAGAGGCCACCGCTGTCCCATCCAGTTTTTTTGTTTTTTTTTTGTTTTTTAAAGAAAAACACTGTTCCCATCTAAGACCATATAAGCGTGTAATTTCCCATTGCTTAGAACTCACTTGTGTAAATTGACCAATGATGGAAAGTTACACAGGGAAGGTGTCTTTTTTTTTATTTGTAGTCAGCTTTTCCATAAAAAATATGCTCAAAATGTGAAACAGGGGTAAGTTGAAAAAATGATTCATAGATAGAATTCAGCAAGGACATATACACATTATGGGAGTTCCAAAACAGTCTCTTACTAGGAGGTCTCAGATTCTCAAAAGACCTGACAGTGAGGTCAGAGTAGAGTTGAAGAGGTTTGACACTCTTCAGTGAAAGATGTCATGAGTTTAACATTGAAATCATCAGCTCAGTGTGCTGCGGCAGTCAAAAAAGCAAACAATGTTTGGAATTATTAGGAAGGGAATGGTGAATAAAACAGAAAATGTCATTACACCTCTGTATCGTTCCATGGTGAGACCGCACCTTGAATACTGTGTACAATTCTGGTTGCCGCATCTCAAAAAAGATATAGTTGCAGTGGAAAAGGTACAGAGAAGGGCGACCAAAATGATAAAGGGGATGTAACAGCTCCCCTATGAGGAAAGGCTAAAGAGGTTAGGGCTGTTCAGCTTGGAAAAGAGACGACTGAGGGAGGATATGATAGAAGTCTCGAGTGCAGGAGGTCGCTCCCGGACCCCCGCTGGACTTTTGGCAAGTCTTGTGGGGGTCAGGAGGGTCCCCCAAGACTTGCCAAAAGTCCCTGGTGGTCCTGGAGCGATCTCCTGCACTCAGGCCGTCGGCTGCCAGTAATCAAAATGGCGCCAATAGCCTTTGCCCTTACTATGTCACAGGAGCTACCGGTGCCATTGGTCAGCCCCTGTCACATGATAGGAGCACAAAATGGTGCCGATGGCCATGTGACAGGGGCTGACCAATGGCACCTGTAGCCCCTGTGACATAGTAAGGGCAAAGGCTATTGGCGCCATTTTGAAACCGGCAGCCGAGGGTGCCGCTGGACTACCAGGGAGTTTTGGTAAGTCTTGGGGGGGGTTAGGAGGGTGGGGGTTGTAGTTAATTTAATTTTAGCGGGGAAACGAATAGGAATTAACATATAAATGTATCGGGGGGGGGAACCCTTGCTGAATGCAATGTATCTGCCCCCCGTCGAATATGAATCCCAAATGCAACGTATGGCGTCCCTCTGCACATCCCTAGTGTTAACATGGATTATTTAAAATTTAGGAAGAAAGGCTGCTATTGATCATTTAAAAAAAAAAATCCTAAACAAACCTTATTTTCATCATTCTGTACCACTGATGAACATGGCTGGGGCCTCCAGTAGTTTAGAGTTGGCCCATTTATGTAGAAATTCAGAGTACGCCAGCATCGTTATGGAGATACACCTTGTTATGCAGAAAAGGCCCAGCGCAGACAGTGGCTCAGGTAGAGTGGGACACAGTCAATTACAGGTTCAAAGGCCAAAAGCAAGATTTTAAAAACTTTGCTCAATGGAAATTGAAGGGATTTTAGGATGGGTATGATCCCCTCTAACTTATTTTTTGACAACAGTGTTCTATATCTGTTGCAGATAGTAAGCAAGCTTTTTGGGGGTCCTGATGTACAGCAAATTTCAGTAGTCAAGGTAGGAGATCACACAGACTTGATTAAGTGTGGCAAAAGTCAAGACCTTCTAAGTGTAATCCCCTCTTGGTTACCGATGATTATAACAATGGGAGCATAGTCCTAAAATATTGTGAGTGACATGCATAGCAGTACGTAAATACACTGCAGACCCCACACCTGAGGCGTTTTGAAAATAGCCCTTGTGAAATATGAGGTACCCACAAGATACACAAAAAAACACTATATTCAGCATCTTTACATTGGTATTTTAGTATTACTAGAGTTCGAGTATACACCAGTATATACAGTTTTTGTGTTGAGTGCAAAATATGGTTTTAGCCTATTTCATCCTATAAGGTTCTGGTAGTTTCTCAATGCAAATGACTATTTTAGAAGGGCTGCAGTTTACAACAAAACAAGCAAGAGAATGTACCAGGGGTAAGAAACTCCTTGAACAAGACTGGCATTGTTATGTACAAGAGCCTCAGTATAGACTGTAAACAGAAGCTGCACTTCAAACAACTATCATTCTCTTGCCAAAGAATGCATATCCTACTTTTTAAAAAATGAGTGGAATTCACATTTTACTTCATTGCCTCAGTGTCTGCCTCTCTGATCAGCCTTAAACCAGTGTGTAAAATACAACAGTTCGAATATAACTTTCTCTGGAACCAGCTTAAAATACATTCCATTTGCATTTCAAAAGTCTTACAGCAAGAATTAGTTTAAGTCAAGTATTGTGGTTGCTGTTTTTGTCCACTTAGATGCACAAAAGTCAAGGTCAACAAGCAAGTTGTAGGTTTGTTGACATATATAACTCTCTAAAATTAGTGAAGGAGAAAAGGAGTTCAAGAAAAAAAGGAAGCACCAAAATACTGCAAGTGCACAAAAAACCAAAAAGGTCATCCTTTAAGATTTGAACACTATGTAAAATATTCACTTTCTAAATTATTTTTATAACGTAATTTTTGAAAAAAATATGTAAGAGTTGAAAATAAATTCATACATACGTTCATACACTATCATGAAGCCCAAACGCAGAATGTAAAACATTTGTAATCATAACCTACCATTAAAAGCACTGAATGCATGTTTTAATTTTAAATGTTATTGTACACAGTTTTGATTTTATGGAAAATTGATATTTGAAAATAAATTTTACCTTTATCTTACTGTATAAAATATATATTGTATAAGTACAATTTGTCCAATGGACAAGGATTAAGCAGAATAAGGAATGGCACTCAGCATCCCAATTATGGGACATTTTTCAGTGCTCTGCAACAAGTTCTTCCTTCCAGTTCACATACATATAGGCTATTTTAACACAAGAGAACGAATAGCCCCCGCTGGAAACAAACTGCTGTACCATTCCTGAAGCTTGATGTGTATGCATGCACAGAAGTGCACAGACCGCAGGTGAAAGAATTCCATTTGACAAATTCTACTTCAGCACTGGGATATCTCGTCTGCTAAGATGATTTTTGTTGATACACCCATATTCACTTTCTAAAAGGGAAAGAATCTGAGGGATCAAGTGAAATCTTCATCATTACCTCCAGACATGGTATATCCTCATGTCTGTAGCTGATTTAAACGTAAATGTTCGATGTGTTTACATGTACTTGAACTTCAAACTTTCCATCATCCACAAAGTTTCAATACAGTCTACCTGATAACCTCTTTGGTATTGCAGTCAAAATTATCTACGCAATTGCATGCCCTTGTTCTAAAGTTATATACTGGGCTGATTAAATGACAGATTAAACTCTGTAAAAAGAGTTGATAGTTTACTTTTCATAAGAACATAAGAAATTGCCATGTTGGGTCAGACCAAGGGTCCATCAAGCCCAGCATCCTGTTTCCAACAGTGACCAATCCAGGCCATAAGAACCTGGCAAGTACCCAAAAACTAAGTCTATTGCATGTTACTGTTGCTAGTAATAGCAGTGGCTATTTTCTAAGTCAACTTAATTAATAGCAGGTAATGAACTTCTCCTCCAAGAACTTATCCAATCCTTTTTTAAACACAGCTATACTAACTGCACTGAACACATCCTCTGGCAACAAATTCCAGAGTTTAATTGTGCATAGAGTGAAAAAGAATTTTCTCCGATTAGTTTTAAATGTGCCACATGCTAACTTCATGGAGTGCCCGAAGGAAAGTTCCCTCCGATTTCGGAGCGGCCTCGGAGGGAATGGAGGCAGGCTGCGCGGCTCAGCGTGCATAGGCTGCCGATTTTGTGCAGCCTTGCGCACGCCGACCCCGGATTTATATGATACATGCGGCTACGAGCAACCTTCGTAAACAAAAGTACACGTGCACGTACTTTAAGATCTACCTCTAAGTAAACTTGATTAATAGCCGTTAATGGACTTCTCCTCCAAGAACTTATCCAAACCTTTTTTGAACCCAGCTACACTAACTGCACTAAGCACATCCTCTGGCAACAAATTCCAGAGCTTTATTGTGCGTTGAGTGAAAAAGAATTTTCTCCGATTAGTCTTAAATGTGCTACTTACTAACTTCATGGAATGCCCCCTAGTCCTTCTAATATTCGAAAGTGTAAATAACAGAGTCACATCTACCCATTCAAGACCTCTCATGATCTTAAAGACCTCTATCATATCATCCCCCCTCAGCCATCTCTTCTCCAAGCTGAACAGCCCTAACCTCTTCAGCCTTTCCTCATAAGGGAGCTGTTCCATCCCCTTTATCATCAACCTTGACTAAAAGGGATAAGGAAGATATAGGCTGATAGTTTATAAGATCTTTCTGATCCTAACTTTTTTTTTTTTTTTTATTTTAAGACAGGAGGTAACTAGCCCTCTCATGAGATACTGACAAAATGAGCAGCATATACAAAGTCAGTCCGCATAACCTTCATTAAACAGAAGAGCATAAATTCATAGGACATAAGTTATCAATCATTTTAACTAAAACCTCAATAACTTTGCAGGCTGAGGTGGGATCAAAAGTCTCCCACAAAAGTCCATCAGGGTACAAATCGACAATAAACCTGATTAACATTATTCTTAATCTCTGATAAAACTGGATCTCCTCATGTGGCTGTTTCTCTTTCCTATTTATCTGAAAGTTTCAGAGACTTACTTGAACAGAAATACTGGATTGGGAGGAACCCCCCCCCCCCCCCCCCCCCCCCAAAAAAAAAAAACCAAAACAAGAGACAATGTGATTTCAATGTTATACCGAAACAATTTCAAATTTGAAACTGTTAAGCTTCCTAAATTGCAATGACATGGAGTCATTGTTACTAATGAATTTTATGAACCAATACATTTTTTAGAAAATTTTCACAGAAAAAGTATGAGAAAATGTTCCACCACTCGCACTGCCTATCTTCTTCCTCCATTTCTATCTCCTCTCAGCATCCCCTCTTCCCCTACCCTACCCTCCCATCCAACATCCCTTCTCCTCTTTCCTTTCCTCTTCCACCAGCATCTCCCCCCCCCCTCCCCTTCATCTTCCCTCTATTCCCCCTGCTCCCAGAAGGCCACAGGTCCTCTTTCCTTACCTGTATCAAGTACCTCCCTCTTCCTACTCTGATGGCTCTAGCCTGCACCTCTTTCCCCATACCACAGGCAAAGCTTTAGTCTATGCCTCTTTCTGCACCTCTGGCAATTCTGCAGCCCATGCCTCTCTCCTCTACTTCCCATCTTTTTCTACTTCTTTTGGGCCTACCCCACATTATAATGCCTTTCTTCTCTAGAAACAAGTGTAGAAAGCACCACGGGCTGGACATATTTCTTTGGCAGGCCAGATTCGGCCCATGGATTGTAGTTGGGTGAACTCTGCCGTAAATAGGTCCTGCTGTGTATTTTCCTATTAACCTCAACTCAGGAGGTAGGGCTGGGTGGGGGAAGAACTTTAAAACAGACTTTCATTCTGCAGTGGATGACGACTGGGATTTAGCTTGCATCTATAATGTGAAGGGTAGTGACTTCTCCTGATTTGCTTGGATAAACTTGCAATGGAATTCATAAAGAAAAACATCAAAACAGAACACTCTATTCCCTGTGTCTTCAGTCCCTGAGAAGTAAGAAGGGGCAGGTCTGCTCCCAGTGAAGGGGAGCAGCAGATTGGTGTAACATTGTGTGACTACTCTGGGAAAGATGTACAGGGTAATCATAACAAGTAAGCTATCATATATCAAAGGGAAATACAGTACCATCAGATTGAGTTTGTCTGAGGGACTTTGGATTCCTTTTGGGAAAGATGTACAAAAAGCATAACAAAAATCCCAGTCCAATGCTATCTTTGGATCTATTTTCTAAAACCTCTCCTACCACCAACTCCCAGGAACTGTCACTAACATATTATTTTATTTGGTCTAACTTAAATGTTGTAAGCCTCAACAATAGCAGCTTTGTATGGACTGCATTTTTCAGGACTTGCCTTATTGTAAAATTACAATTTTATAATCCTAATATATAGAGATTATGTAGATTAAAGTTATGGGGGAGGAAGAGGAATAGCCTAGTGGTTAGAGCAGTGGACTATGAACCAGGAGACCAGGGTTCAAGTCCTACTGTTGCTCCTTGTGACCTTGGGCAAGTCACTTTACCCTCCATTGCCTCAGGTACAAAACTTTGATTGTAAGCCCCCTGGGGATAGGGAAATACCTGCAGTACCTGAATGTAAACCGGTGTGGTATCTCGATTGAGATTGAATGTTGGTAAATAAAAAAATAAAAGCACAATTTAAATTCTGTTTTAGTTTTATTATTCATTCAGATTTAGCCATCGCCTGCACAAATACGTTGCCATAAATTTGATTGCAGTTGAGTGTGTATAATTCTGTTCTGAAAGCTGGCGCTCACTGCCTTGGGAGACAAGGGCAAGTGGATAGAAGCTTCAGAGCTGGTAGCAGTAAGAAGGGTCCAGTTTTGAGTCTGAATTAAATTAAAGACAATAAATCATGACTGCACACAAAGGTTTATGGTCTAGACCAAGGCGCTGAATTCTTGTGAAAGGGACTAACAGGGGGTAATGGGGTTTTGTCATTACATCCCAAAGAAGTTTCCTAAACATCCACAATTTCTACTTCATATAAGTAAAAGCTCTTGTTTTTGTTACAAGTGATGGTATTAAATAACTGCTACCAAAAGAACAAGATCCAATCATTTTACCTTTATTTGCATTTTATTAATGCATCTAAGAAATACTTTTTATTATGAATATATTCTATATCACTCTAAATTAAATATGGAACTATAACATTTAAATTAGAATTAAACAGTTTACATGGCAAAAATATACTATGCAATTTATTTTACTGTACTTTATATGCTAGTTTTCTTTATTTATATTGTGTTCAATCTGCACATAGCTCAAACCTTACAGGTATTCCTTAAAATCGATCTCCTTAAATTAGACACTCTCAAAACTAGTACCCAGCAGTATAATCCACCTTTTATCATCATGAAAATTCTTCAGGTTATATGAACAAACATTACTGTTTTACTATTTGCAGAGGGTCTGGTCTGTATTTTTGTAGATACAAAAATTGCCAACAAGCTGGACAGTCTAGATGGAGTACAAAAAAGAGGAATGATCTACGAAAGCCTGAGGAGTGGCCAAGTGTTTGGTAATTAAGATTTAATGCAAAAAAATAGTGAGGAGTCAAGCATTTGAGGGACAGTAATCCAAGTGAGAAATACAAGATGAAGGGCAAGGTACTGATGTGCATCAATCAGTAAGATCTCAGAGTGATAATAGATAAGTTTCCCAAATCAGCACAAGATTGAGACAATCCCTGTTGACCAGTTCGGGGCTTATAAGGAATGAAGAAAACAGTGTTAAAAGCTGGGATTTGATATTCAGAAAAATGTAATAATGCCATTAAGTATTTCTTCAAAATGATACAAGGCAATTCACCAAAACTTTAGGAAAATTAGTTAACCTTAGATTTAGATGTCTAAGGCAATTTTCTTCACTCTCATATAATAGCAGCATTTACTAGAGATGTGAATCGGAACCAGTTCGGATTCCGGTTCCGATTCACATGTGGTTTTTTTTTTCATTGGGCCTGATCGTGGTTTTATCGGCTGCGCACGAGCCGATAAACAAAAAACCCACCCGACCCTTTAAAACTAATCCCTCAGCTTTCCCCACCCTCCCGACCCCCCCCCCCCCCCCAAAAAAACTTTTTACAGGTACCTGGTGGTCCAGTGGGGGTCCCTGGAGCGATCTCCCGCTCCATCGGCTGCCACTAATCAAAATGGCGCCGATGGCCCTTTGCCCTTACCATGTGACAGGGTATCCGTGCCATTGGCCGGACCCTGTCACATGGTAGGAGCACTGGATGGCCCGCGCCATCTTGTGCTCCTACCATTTGACAGGGGCTGACCAATGGCACCTGTAGCCCCTGTGACATAGTAAGGGCAAAGGCTATCGGCGCCATTTTGATTACTGGCAGCCGATGGCCCAAGTGCAGGAGATCGCTCCCGGACCCTCGCTGGACCACCAGGGGCTTTTGGCAAGTCTTGGGGGACCCTCCTGACCCCCACAAGACTTAACAAAAGTCCAGCGGGGGTCCGGGAGCGACCTCCTGCACTCGGACCGTCGGCTGCCAGTATTCAAAATGGCGCCTAGCCTTTGCCCTTACTATGTCACAGGGGCTACCGGTACCATTGGTCAGCCCCTGTCACATGGTAGGAGCACAAGATGGCACAGGCCATCCAGTGCTCCTACCATGTGACAGGGTCCGGCCAATGGCACGGATACCCTGTCACATGGTAAGGGCAAAGGGCCATCGGCACCATTTTGATTAATGGCAGCCGACGGCCCGGGAGCTCGCTCCAGGGACCCCCACTGGACCACCAGGTACCTGTAAAAAGTTTTTTGGGGGGGGTCGGGAGGGTGGGGGATGCTAAGGGATTAGTTTTAAAGGGTCAGGGTGGGTTTAGGGGTTATTTTTGTGTGCCGTTTTTCCCACCCTCCCCCAAAACGATAAGAGAACCCCCATGATCAATATCGTGGGGTTTTCCTATCGTTTTGGAGGAGCCCCCGATTTCTGACAATTTTGAAAATATCGTCCGATACTTTCAATCGTCCGAAGCCCAATTCACATCCCTAGCATTTACTGCCTGAAATTCTTGTACATCTTTGCCCAAAATTTGGAGATTTCTAGTGTGCTCAGAAAGGATATGCTGATGGTCTTAAGATAAGAAGTACCTTCTGGCATACAGCTTCAACTCTGTGCGAGTGTTCCAGTACTGACTAGGACAGACTTGGCATCAAGTCCCATAAGGCACTGAGTGTCACAATAGCTAGTTTAGCTGAATTTTAAAGCCCCAAAAATCAGAGGACTCGCCTCTGAATGTGCTTGATTCAATGTCAGGAATCCCTCAGAGGCTTGGTTCCAGAGAGTAGTTTCTTCACCACCAGTCAACTCAAAGGGACACATCCACAAAAAAAAGAGGAAACCACCTCCAAAGCAGAAATGGCATCAGTTGCTCCCTCTGTGCCGGCGTCTATGATGAACTCATATGTGCCGGCGTCTATGATGAACTCATCTCCAAGTACAGCAGAAACTCCAACATCATCTTGTGGGATTATTGGCAGCTGTGTGAGAGTGTTGGGCGGGCTGTGATACATCCCCAGGAGAAAGTAGAGCTCTTCTATCTTCTTCTCCAACAGGGCTCGAGACCAACAAGCTAAGATTTCAAAACATCTACTACACCATCACCTTTAATATAAGATTTTTCCCTGCTTTCTTCTATTCTTGACTCAATGTCATGAAGAGTCAAGATCTGAGTTTTAATTTAACTTTCAATTTTTGTTCATCTTTTTATGTTTTATGATGTATGTAAAAAGCATGTAAACTATTCTGACTACCACTGAGTATAAAAACGGTATATAAATAATTTCAAATAAATAAGAGTGGTCAACATAAACTCCGGGCTGGTGCACTGATCCAGAGGAAGAGGTAACAGAGGAATAAACCCTCATTCTTCCTTTTCACTTCGGTGGCATAGTGAAGCAACAAAGAACAAGAAACCAAGGAGCAGCAGAAGAGCACATTTGGTTACACTGCCATCTTGACTCTGCCCTTCCATGTACTACTTATTTAAAATATTCCAAACATTATTCCATAGGTTAACATACCCCATACCTTGGCAAAGGGCCCACTTGTTTCGCCTATACAGGCTTCTGCAGGGGGATATATTTAATAAGGTTCCAACTTCTTCAGTGTCGGCATATGTAGAAAAAGTATGATTCTCTTCTAATGGTCCTTTCAAACCACATACAAATTAGAAGTGATGTCAGTCATGCTGTTCTACTATTGTGAATGTTTGCAGTTAACCACAAAATAATTGCTGACAGACCTTTATTCAAACTGATGTTCTACACATGTGAAGACCATTATGCAGAAATCTGTCAAGCACATCATTTCCTTGTGTCCATCTACCTCCTTAAAGACCACCTATCAATATCACCACCAAATCCACATGACATGAACACCCACCAAGAATCAAAAACGTGGTGCAGATTAGAGCAGTCCAAATAAGGGCTACTAAAATGATGCAGTTTGGCCCATTAGCCCTATGAAATGAGATTTAGGATCTAAATATACATACCCTACAAGAGCAGAGAGAAAAAGGTGTTATTTTGATAAGATACTGAAATATCTCCAACGTTATAAATAATGCAAAAGCAGCAAGCAGTTTCCAGTACAAAGGAAGTTCTAGAACAAGAAGTCATAAGGTAAAGCAAAATTGCTCATCCGTAACAGGAGTTCTCTGTAGACAGCAAGACAAATCGGCCACACAAGTGAGTGAAGTTATCCTGATGGTACTGATTAAAAATTTAAAAAAAGTTCTCTCTGAGCTCAGAAAAACTAAAGGTACAGTCATCAGAGTTGCCTCAGTCTTTATAGCAAATGAATCTTCAACTCCAAAGGGGAGGTGGGAGAGTTGGTACTGACGATGGTTCTTCAACCATGGAATGAAGCCCTTTAGAGTAATGAAAATTGCTCTCAATTCTAGATTTATAAGCAGCAGCTTCTTTTTCCATGACCAGGACCCTTGGCAGCATCCCTAACCCTGGCCGGAAACTTCTGTAGTAAGAATTTTTTTAAACTGGTTAATCACGTGATAGACCTTTTGGGTGTATCATTATTAAGTCCTGGGTATTCCTATATTCTGAAAGCAGTCTAGAAATGGGGGAAGGATCCATTCAAATGCAGCTCCTCCCATTGAGAGTGCTGGGATAGTCTGTCTCCTGAGAATTAATATAAGCAGCTTGTAAGAGTGAGCTTTGGAGGGGTAGTGCAGAGTTGAGCTGGAATTACAAAGAAGTGAGGAGTCTTTTCCTAAATTAATTTTTTCAGGCCCAGTCAGAGAAGCCCAGTCCTGACCAGGGTCAAGAGGGATTTCTTCTTCCAGACCACTCACTGGCTGGTAAGGATTGTCCCTCTGGGTTGTTTTGGGTTTTTTTGCAAATTTTGTGATAGCAGCCTTGTGAAACATCTGGACCTTCTTGGAATCAGGGAATGGGGAACCCTGTGTTTGGGATACCCAGGGATAGGGAAGTGGTGGTGACCCGCTTCAAGGAACAACTCCAGCATTAACAGCAGATTTTTTGGGACTGAGACATTTGGTTAAAAGATCTGGGAGGGAGAGTTTTGCTGCCCTCTTCTTCCTGCCCTGGTAAGGAACATCGAATGCTGTGTGTTCCAGGATCCCTTCCCAACTTGGGATCTGTGAAGTGAGTGAGATTAGAAAGGACTGAAGACTAAGTAGTACTAAATTTAAGTTACATCTGAGGATCTCCCCCTTCAGAGTCTTTGCCCAGGGAAAGGAGATAATTGAGAATGTGGTGCAGAGACTTGGTTTTTCTATTCCAACAAGGAGATCCCTCACACTGGGGAACCTCATTAATTCAAGCCTTGGATAGCAAGTGTTTCCCTTGTCCCGGGACCTAAGTAGAGAGACCCTTGCACAGATAGAATGAGAAAGAACTGTAACAGTGGAGACTAAAAGGATTAAGTTGACTTTTACCTTTTTCATCTGATTATCTATCAGTAAAGATATTGATTTTAGACATTCACCCCAAGTCTACTGTCTCTTATTTCTGGTGCTCACAGCATTTACAGTGTGAGAAAAGAGCATCCCTCCCCAAGGGAGCAGAAAGGACAAAAAGGAATGTGTAAAAAGGTCACCCCTGCTACATAGGGGCCCTGGAAGTATATCTTCCTCCCCCCACTTTCAAAGGATCTGGCCTTGGGGGTAAGAGAGAATGTGAAAGAGATAGCTGGTGAGAGGTTCCAGCCCCAAAGAGAAACAAATTTTATGGCCCCACCCATGCAGGACAGGCACACTGGGGCAGGGTTATAGTGAAAAAAAGGAGCAAGACTGGACAAGATTGATGTATTTTTTCATAACATTTGACATTGGCAGAAGATGTTGGTTTCATTGGAATTTTAGGTGCCACGGAGGCTCTCATTTGAAGATGTGGAAAGGAAGAGACAAACTGCTGCTACCATTTGCCTAGCATTTTCATGAAGAATTAGGCAAGAACGCGATGCTTTATTAAAAATGCACAATTTTTACAATACTTCACATTGGCTTGTTCTCCTCCAACATAATTGATTGTTTTCTTCAAAGCCTTTTCTCTTAACCCCAATCTTTCTATAAACTGGTTTGTAATTTGACATTTTTGTGAAGGACATTGAAGAAGATATTAGGAATATGTGATGTGTATGTGGGACGTATATGTGAAGAGAGTATGATTGGTGCAGTGATTGAATAAGTAGTTGGATTTTATGAGTAATTATGATATGTCGTGGATATATCATTCATGAGAATTTTAAAAATTGTTAGGAATCATTGTTAGACACTACATATAGTGGTGTGTCAAACTTTGCTTTGAAACTTTCTATATAAATAAAATTGTGGTAAATAATATAATATGGAAATTAGTGTCTATCCCTTCTCATACGCTTTATAGTGAAAATTTTATTTTTTTAATATATCTTCAATTCTTTAGCATTAAATTGTTGCCTGTTGATCTAGTGCCATGTCCATTTAGTGCAGTGCTGTTTAATTCTTGTCACTGAGGGCAACAGAACAGTCTGGTTTTCAGGATATGCACAGTGAATATTTAGTTACAGCCGTATACATTTATTCTAACAGGTTAAATTGCATATTATTCACCTGAAAACCAGGCCTTGTAACCCTTGAATGACCATGGTGAATACTACTGATTTTTATTCGCTTTTCAAATCTCTGCAACCCCTGCTCAACTTCCCAGAAGCATATACAAATTCTCACATTTCTAGTATACAATAACTTAATATGCTAGGACAGATAATACATCTAGCATTACACTTTTGTACACGATGTTCAGAAATATGACTTCCTAGTATATACACATGTCAGATGAAAATTACTTTTCAGTACTTGGTAACAGATCATTCCCTTTAATCTTTGGTATGCCAGGGTTTCCTCAACACCATCAAAGTAAAAGTATAAGCTTAACAAGTATAGTATTGGTTTCTCTGCTCATACAAATATTCATTTCAACCCTCTCTAGAAAGTTCCCCTTGTCTATGCTATGAAGGTGACATAATAGGAAAAAAAAATCATTTTTATACAAGGCCCTTCCGTATGTTATAAACAGTCAGCATAAATGAACATCCAAACAGGTAAAATATATAAGAATAATGTGTAAATGTGTTTAAATACTGATTTCTATTGTCTCAATGCTGATTTATCACCATTATGACTTGTAAAGTGCATACCAGATGTATACAGTGCTGTAAAGAGACACATAATGCACTCCTTGGAGCTTAATTCCCCAACCTTTCACTATATATTTGAAGCTTTTATTGTTGGCATGATTTCTTTATTTTGTAATTTCATTTTATGCAATATATCTGGTTGTACTTATTTTACTGTAAACTACTTTGGTGTCTTCAGAAATAGGCAAGAGATCAAATTTAAATAAATGAAATGAGTCTATACGGACATAAAGGAGCATGAATGTGTCCCTATTAGTTTTACTTGTCTCTCTCAGTATGGTGTCAAAACACCTGGTTCCAGTGCCGAATATTAGCCTAGTGGTTAGACCAGGGGGCTACAACCCAGGCAAACCAGGGTTCAAATCCCAGCGTTGTTCCTTGTGACCTTGAGCAAGTCACTTTACCCTCTGTTGCCTCAGGTACAAAATTAGATTGTAAGCCCTGTGGGGATAGGGAAATATCTATAGTACCTGAATGTAGTCAAGCTTTTTCAGGAGACCTAAGCACACACTGATACCGCCTCACTGACTTGGACTAAGGCTAGAGGTTTTGGGTGCACACCGCAGCCTCTACCCAGTCCTTCCCTGGCATTATCGTTAGCCGTTCTTCCTTCTACTGCTTTCGCTCTTTCCCTTCCCATCTCCCCTACCCCCAATGCCCCAGCCCCCCCAGTCTCCCCATTCTACTGCACTGTACCCCTATTTCATATGTTAGGCAGTATTAGTTATGTTATATGCTATTTATTCTGTTGAACAGATACATGGGTTAGATATGTACATATACTTGGGTTTGTTACTTGTGTCTCAAATTTTCAAACTTTCAAATTTACAAATGTTCATTGTATCGCACCCACGCGAAGGTTCTGTTTGGACTGTAAACCGGTATGATCTGTATACTTTACAGGAATGTCGGTATATAAGAATTTAAAATAAATAAATAAATGTAATCTGCTTTGATGTACACTTTGAAGTGTGAAATGCAGAATATAAAAATCTAAATTAAAAATAAATACAACTCTCTTAACATCAGAGGTCTCTATAGCATAGTAACATAATATAGTAAATGACAGCAAAAAAAAAAAAAAGACTCAAGTAGTCCATCCAGTCATCCAGAAGGTTTAATTCTCTGTGTGGGTAATAACCGCTACTCCATGCAAGTTACCCCATGCCATGTAGCTTACTCCTTTTTCTTCATTTTCATCCTTTAGCTGCTAGGGATTCTCTGTATTTTTCCCCAAGACCTTTTGAATTCCATTACCATTCTCATCTTCACTTCCTCATCCAGGAGAGCATTTCATGCATCTACCAGCCTTTCCACGAAGAAATATTTCCCGTTGTTGGTTCTCAACAGGAAATATTTATGGCTGCTAGTTCTACAGCTTTCTTCCCACTGGAAAAGGTGTGAGTCTTGTGCATCATTAATATTTTCAGATATTTAGAAGTCTGTATCATATCTCTCCTGCCCCTTCTTTCCTGCAGGGTATACATATTTAGGTATTATCTCATCTCAAGTCTTACAGTGCAGACCTCACACCATTTTGGTCACCTTTCTTTGAACTGTTTCCACCCACTATCACTTTTAAGATACGGTCTCCCAAACTGAACACAGTACTTCAGGTGAGGCTGCACCAAGGACCTGTACAGGGGTATTATCACCTCCTTTTTCCTGTTGATTATGCCTCTCTATTCAGCCCAGCATCCTTCTGCCCTTAGCCACCACTTTGTCAAACTGCTTCATCACTTTCAGCTCATCAGACACTATTACCCTGAAGCCTCTTTATGTTACTGTTGCGGCTTGATGCTGCTAGAGAAGATGGTGGACCCTTGGATCGGCCTACATAAGGTGATAGGGTAGGCCGGGAGGCGGAGACACAACCTGGCAAGGCTTCACCCGGAGCCTGGGACCCCCCCGGGAGGAGCCCGTAGGGGCCCGGGCCCTTGGGACTTAGGCGCTGCTATGAATGTCCAGAAAAGCTGAGGCAGAGAGAAGGCAGGAGGCCTATCAGCAGCAGAGAAAGACCAGGTCAGGGGACTGGTCCAGAAGGGACGCTGGAACCAGCGCAGGCAGACGGGGATATGAGTTCGTGGCAAGCCCGGGTAGGGTTGGCGACCGGCTGTAGCAAGGTAGGAGGCAAAGTGGAGGCAGGGCAGGCCGCAGACTGCGGCGACATCAGAAGCAAACCGGGGATGAGCAGGCTGCGGGCTGGAGCGGAGTCAGAAGCAAACCGGAGTCGAGGCGGGCAGCGAGCTGTAGCAGAGTCAGACGCAAACCGGAGTCGAGGCGGGCAGCGAGCTGTAGCAGAGTCAGAAGCAAACCGGAGTCGAGGCGGGCAGCAAGCTGTAGCAGAGTCAGAAGCAAACCGGAGTCAAGGCAGGCAGCGAGCTGTAGCAGAGTCAGAAGCAAACCGGAGTCGAGGCAGGAACGCAACTGGAAGCAACTAGATAGCTGGGAACCTCGTTGCAAAGCGTTTAGGGAACGTCTGAACGCCTGTTATATCGGGGCCTGAGCGTGACGTCAGTCACAAGAGCGGAGCCGGGCTTCCGGGAGCTGGGCGCGCGAGGCCGGAGAGGAGCAGGCCCGCAATGGCGACCGCCAAGTGGGAAGCACGCGAACAGAGGGCCCACTGGGACCTGGACCGGGCGGAAACCGGCGACCACCGGAGCGGAGGTAGGCGGGCCTGAGCCCCATCAGGAGAGGGGCGGTCGGGACCGCAACACTTTACCTGTGTACTTCAATCTTTACCTCGCATTACATAGAGCTCTTTTGGATTTCTGCACCCAAATGCATGACATTGTACTTCATGCTATCAATTCTCATCTTCCAAGCCTTCAACCATACCTTAAGCTTTCTTAAGATCATTTTTCATTCTCTCTACTCCATCACTTGTGTCTACTCTGTTGCAGATCTTAGTATCATCTGCAAAAAGACAAACTTTTCCTTCTAACCATTCTATGTCGCTCACAAAGCTATTGAACATAACTAGCTAAAGTCCTGATTCTTGAGGCACTCCACTTATCACTCTTTTCTCCTCAAAGTAGATTCCATTTACCATTACCCCCTTGACATCTGTCAGTCAACCAATTTGTAATCCATTTCACCATCTTTGGATCCACTACCAGGCTTTTCATTTTGTTCATGAGCTTCCTTTGAGGGACAATATCAAAAGCTTTGCTGAAATCCAAATAAATATCAAGTGCTCTAATTCTCTAATCACCAAATTAAAAAAAAAAAAATCATTCATTTAACATGATCTCTGGAAACCCACTGGATTTTAGATAGTTGACTATCCTTTCCTTGGGTGATGTTTCCATTAGTTTTCCTACTACCATGGTAAGGGCTAACTGGACTGTAGTTTCCAGCCTCCTCTCTGCTCCCACTTTTGTGAAATGGGACCACCACTGCTCTTCAATCTTGTGGCATCATGCAATTTCCACAGACTTATTGAATAAGTCTTTCAGCGGACCTGCCAGCCCCTCTATGAGCTCTCATTAGTATCCCAGGATGTATCCCAGACTTCATGGCCTCATCCACCTTCAGTTATGCTCATTCTTCCCAAACACTTTTTTCTGTAAATAAGGTTGCATTTATCCCATATTTATTCATGCTCGTCTACCAGCAATGGTCCTCCTCCAAAGTCTTCTTTAGTGAATACTGAACTGAAGTATTTAGTATTTCTGCTTTTTCAGTCTTACAATGCCACCTTTGGCCTTCCTCCTTTACCTGATATATCTGAAAAATGTTTTGTCACCTTACTTTACACCTCTTTGGCTATCCACTTGACATATTGCTCTCCCGAGTTCTTTAATCCTCTCTTTCAGCTTCACCAGATATTTTAAGAACATAAGAACATAAGAAAATGCCATACTGGGTCAGACCAAGGGTCCATCAAGCCCAGCATCCTGTTTCCAACAGTGGCCAATCCAGGCCATAAGAACTTGGCAAGTACCCAAAAACTAAGTCTATTCCATGTTACCATTGCTAATGGCAGTGGCTATTCTCTAAGTGAATTTAATAGCAGGTAATGGACTTCTCCTCCAAGAACTTATCCAATCCTTTTTTAAACACAGCTATACTAACTGCACTAACCACATCCTCTGGCAAATTCCAGAGTTTAATTGTGCAATAATTGAAAAAGAACTTTCTCCGATTAGTTTTAAATGTGCCCCATGCTAACTTCATGGAGTGCCACCTAGTCTTTCTACTATCCGAAAGAGAAAATAACAGATTCACATCTACCCGTTCTAGACCTCTCATGATTTTAAACACCTCTATCATATCCCCCCTCAGCCGTCTCTTCTCCAAGCTGAAAAGTCCTAACCTCTTTAGTCTTTCCTCATAGGGGAGTTGTTCCATTCCCTTTATCATTTTGGTAGCCCTTCTCTGTACCTTCTCCATCGCAATTATATCTTTTTTGAGATGCGGTGATCAGAATTTTACCGTGTTTGTTTTTTAGTTTCTTTGTAGTTTTAGAATGCTGATCTTTTCAACTTTATTTTTTCAGCCACTTCTTTGGAGAAGTGTATGTTTCCTTTTCCTCTTATTTTTTTATTAATCTTTCTTCCATAAAGATGTTGCCTTTATTATAGCTCCTTTTAATTTGGCCCATTGTAGTTCCACTTTACCAATTTTCACTCAGTCTGCTAGCTCCTCAAGGTACTTTCCCATTATAGCAATGTCTTCATTTTTTAAATCCAGGAATCTCATCTTCCTGAGATTTCTCTATATCACAGCGTGAGTTATATGAGTATTACTTTCACACTTTCAGAGAAAAAGTAATTCATGAGGCAAGCATATGCATACAGTAAGTTGTATAAACTATCACTGAATAATTTTACAATATTCCAAGTCAGATGTAATTTAAGGAACACAAAAGCAAAGATCAAATTGCTGAATCTCCTGCACAGTAGCCTGCAGATTATTTCTGCATTGTCTCACGAGTACTTTCTACGAAGATTATACTTTCTCAAAACTAACAGGCCGAGTGTCTGTGTGCACATGTGTGTGTATATATACGTATATACATACATATGCAAGCATTACAGAAATGGACATCTTCCTGATGCTTCATTAGCTGTGTTTCATAGTTCAAGTAAAGATAGAAAATGACAGCAGATAAAAGCCATAAGACATATCTAGTCAGCCAGTTTTCACTATGTAGTGCAAATACTGGAGGCCAGGGCTTCACAAACTATGGTTAGGGACCCCTAAAGGGGTCACAAATGCCTCATAACTGCGCCCTTCAGGTACCAGAAGCTGCAGTATTAGTAGTGGAAGGTAGTGTGCAGCGTGAAAACCAACAAGAACTCACGGGCCCCGTAATACCCCACCCTTGCATGAGTTTCTCTGGTAATAGGAAACCCTGCGTAAGGAGGGATTGGGGCTGCTTCAGGTCTTGTGAACTTGCACTAGCTCACAGAAACTGTGATGACTCATTACTAATGCTGCTGCTTGCAGACCACTGTCAGGCATGAGACCAGTCATGAAGGGAGGGAGGGCTGAGTATGTACAGATTACCATGGTTCTTCTCTCATCATCCACCACTGAACCTACTCTAGATAAAAATGTTTCCCCTGTCATTTGCCTGCCCTCTTCTCACAAGTTGCCATCCACCTTTGGTCTAGGGTTCAAAGGAAAATGTTACTACTGGTCCTGGCCCAAGGGAACGTTTAAAGAAGGGGGTGTTTGAAGAGAGGGATCAGATACAGGAGGATTTTGAGGGTTGAATCAGGAGAGAGGCTAGCTATGGAGGATGAGAAAGGGGGAATGAACAACTCGACTGCAGTATGTAAGAGAAGCTAAGAGGTGAGAAGATCAGCTGGAGATGTAGGAGAAATGTTGGAGAGGAAGAGGTGAGGCTGGCAGGTGATAGAGCAGGGGTCAGGAGCCATATATGGCTCTTTTGATGGTTGCATCTGGCTCGCAGACAAATCTTTAATAAAAAAGTAAAAATCTAACAAAATCCCCCACCCTCCTGAAGCCCCCCAAGACCTCCAAAATTAATTTACTACAACCCCCACCCTCCTGACCCCCCCCCCCAAGACCTGCCAAAAGTCCCTGGTGGTCCAGCGGGGGTCCAGGAGCGGTCCGGGAGCAATCTCCTGGACTTGAGCTGTCGGCTGCCAGTAGTCAAAATGGCGCCGACGGCCCTTTGCCCTCACTATGTCACTGGGGTTGACCAATGGCGGCAGTAGCCCTTGTGACATAGTAAGGGCAAAGGGCCGTTGGCTGCCAATAATCAAAATGGCATCGACGGCCCTTTGCCCTTATTATGTCACAGGGGCTACCGCCGCCATTGGTCGACCCCAGTGACATAGTGAGGGCAAAGGGCTGTCTGCGCCATTTTGACTACTGGCAGCCGACAGCCCAAGTCCAGGAGATCACTCCCGGACCCCCGCTGGACCACCAGGGACTTTTGGCAGGTCTTGGGGGGGGGGGGGGGGTCAAGAGGGTGGGGGTTGTAGTAAATTAATTTTGGAGGTCTTGGGGCGTCAGGAGAGTAGGGGGTTGTAGTAAATGAATTTGGTAGGTCTTGGAGTCAGGAGGGTGGGGGGTTGTAGTTAGTATGGCTCTCACGGAATTAATTTTAAAATATGTGGCGTTCATGGCTCTCTCAGCCAAAAGGTTCCTGACCCCTGTGATAGAGGATATGCAATGAGAGTGAGAAGGGAATGGGATTGTGATGAGAGAGAGGGAGGGGATGGCAGAGTTGCAGTTGGGAGTTATGTACTTGGGGGTAAGAGGATCAGCTGGGAGATACAAAAAGGACTGAAGCAGTAAGAGAGGGGGGGTGGATTGGGGAGGTGAGATGAGCTGGGGGATATGAAAGGGAATCAGCTAGATGGATGGAGACTGAGAGAAGTGGTCCACTAGAGGGGAGGAGGTTAAGAGAAGAGATCATCTGGAGGGAGTAGAAGTTGAGAGAGGGGAATGGCATTGACGTGACCCTGCGCCATCATATGACAGGAGCAAGGTCCAGGGATCGGACCATGGTTACATGGTCTAGGTTTGACTCCTGGACCTTGCCTCTCTATCACATGATTGGGGAACGGTCTCATTGATGCCATTTGGAAAAATGGTGTTGACTGGTCCAAAGCTAAGGGGTATTCCGGGCCCTCAGTGAACTCCAATAAGTTATTTTTAAGGTATCGAGAGGAGGCTGAGGTGGGGGTCTGGAAACCTCTCCCCAGACCACTAGCCTACTATTTTTGGGTTAGGGGTGGGGGGGCCTCCTAGAATTCAGAGTTGTAATTTATTTGGATAGGGGAAAGGATGGGTCAGGGGGCAGATTTTAAAACTAAAAGAATATTTTTTTCCATTTAAGTTGAGGGGATATGGAAGGGAATGGGCAGTCGCCACATGACTGGATTCATTCTTTTTAATGTTTTTTTATTTTGGAGGGGGGGGGCAGTGCCACCTCAGCAGGCAGTAGGCAGGGCCAAATATAGCAGGAATATAGCAGGAATGCCCCCTGGCAAACTATCCTGGCTTAGTAAATCTCCCTATAAGACTGAAAAAGGGGTAAGGCAGGGGATAAGCAACATGAATGTTAGGAGCTCTCTAGCCACTGACCTCAAAGTTAAGGTTCCCCTCTAAGCTCCTTTAGGGACCAATTTATTAAGTTTGTTTTCCCATTCTATATATATGAGGGAAAAAAAAAACCAGCTTGGAAAATCAGGTTCTTCTCCCTTGCTCTCTCTGATCACCCCACTCTGTCCTCACCCAGACTTCTCTCTCAATCCCCCCCTCCCCTTCCAACTGTCTATAGCAGTCTTCCTCAGCCTTCCCCATCCCTGACTCCAGCAGTCTCCCTCTCTCTATCAATCTCTTTTGCCTTCACCAATGTCATGCTCGAATTTTCTGATCATACTGCATCTGAGCAATAAGTTAACAGCATGTCTTTGCAAAAACTATTTTAAATATTTAGTTCATAGTTCACCCCAAAATTGGCCTTTGCTTTCCCTTAAAAATTAGGAGCAAGAAACAAACACACAAAAGAGGCCCAATTCATGCAAGCAATTTTTTTTTAAATTTTATTACAAACTCAGCATGCTTCACTATCAGATATGCTGGCATTCTACCAATAGAAGGGATGCTTGAGACATGTTACATTTGCCAGTAGAATGGGAACAGATCTGTTGGCAAGAACACCTAGATCTCAATAAAAATACAGTTCACTAGTTTAACAAAAGACCTCAGCTAGCCTTTCAAGTCTCATATTATTCTTAATTTTGAAGAGAATGTGATGACTTATTTTGGCAAACAGAATATTTTAAATCATACCTCTTCTAAAAAAAAATCTTGAAGAATTGAGGTATTTTCCCATATTTGCACAACTATTTTCACCGCTTATTCACAGAGATGTAAATTTTTCTCTATTTACTCACTTTTTGCCGATATAAGAAATTGATACTATGAGTTGAGTGCATAGAATGTAGCACAACAGAGAACAGATTAAAAATTTCATTTGCTATCTCCTGCAATTACCCAACCAGTCCTTGTGCCTTACAACATAAAATGGCGATGGATACAGGTGAATATAAGAGCTTTGATGTTTTATCACTGCAGGGAAATTATCCATCATTGGGATTGTCAGATCAAGAACAGTATATGAGACGGGAATTTCTCCCTTCCTTAACTACCTCTATTTTTAGCAACTAATCTTTCAACAAAATTGAAAGCTTGGGCTCCAAGGGTTGCAATACTGTGATAAGAATTTCTAATGAATCTATACTTTATAAAATTTATGTTGGGGGTGGGGGGGGGGGGGGGTTTGCAACTGCAAGATGGCTGTGGCATGTGCAGGAACAATGCCTCATTCTGTGTCTAACAGAATATTTAAAATCTGTTGGGTTTTAGCTATGGTTTTTTCCTGCATTGCTAACCTTTTGACAATTGGTGAAGACCAATATTTTTCAGGCAAAGAGATGCTCTGGCACAGAAGTGGACAATAATGCCTCTCTTAGATTTTCAGGTTATGGAGAAGAACACTGCACAGGGGGATGAAACGGGCCACATTCAGTAGCCCCAGCCAATAGAGCCAGTGCCACTAACACAGCCTCAGCATCTACCCAGATCTCAGTATTGATTCAGTGCTGATGGACAGATTTGTAATGAGCTGTGCTGGTTCTACTGCAGCAGAGAATTTTATATCTAAAGAGGAAGCATGGTGAAGGGCTAGATCATTGCTACTATAAAGGAACATGGCTAGGATGTTGCTGCAGTATTCAAGGGCAGACAGGACAAGGCTGTGGCTGCTTGCGTACAAGTGTGCTGGTGCAACAGCAAAAATAAATTAAGAGGAGATCAGAGATGCAGACATATAATGGAGGGGAGGTAAGCAAACAAACGTGCTCATTGCCATCACCTACTTCCTGACCTGTCATCCACCAATGAATCAAGAATTCTCTGCAAGTGTCTTTGGAAACAACTTTAATGTGGATAGAAAAACTTAAAACCTGAAATCCAGTGGATGAAAGTTTAGAGAGGATTCTCCCTGTAAACACTTAGCTGAAGATAAATATGAGGGTTGCTCTCATAGCAAAATTTGGTCTCTGGAGAAAAACTTACCATAGATTAGATCTTACACAGAGGAAGCAAAAGCAAGTTTGCTTAACATAAGCAGTGCTTTCTGCAGATAGCAGGATGAATTAGCCACAACATGTAGGGATCACCTAGTGGCACCAACTCTCAGCTAGTAGAGCTTTTTCTCTGAGCATGTGCAGGAATTCCCACAAAAGGCATTGCCTTGTAAGACCCTCATAAGAAATTGCCATGCTGGGTCAGACCAAGGGTCCATCAAGCCCAGCATCCTGTTTCTAACAGAGGCCAAAACCAGGCCACAAGAACCTGGCAATTACCCAAACACTAAGAAGAACCCATGCTACTGATGCAATTAATAGCAGTGGCTATTCCCTAGGTAAAACTGATTAATAGCCATTAATGGACTTCTCCTCCAAGAACTTATCCAAACCTTTTTTGAACCCAGCTACACTAACTACCTCCTCTGACAACAAATTCCAGAGCTTTATTGTGTGTTGAGTGAAAAATAATTTTCTCCAATTAGTCTTAAATGTGTTACTTGCTAACTTCATGGAATGCCCCCTAGTCCTTCTATTATTCGAAAGTGTAAATAACCGAGTCACATCTACTCGTTCAAGACCTCTCATGATCTTAAAGACCTCTATCATATACCCCCTCAGCCGTCTCTTCTCCAAGCTGAACAGCTCAGTCATTTTTAGAGCTAACCTGCCTTGGTAATTGACTCTCCAAGGAAGTGGATGGGCATTTAGCATGGCTAATTCATCTAACTACAGAAAATACTGTTTACAGTAAGCAAATTTGCTTTTTTACATCGATAAGAAGGGATGAATTAGCCATGACATGAGAGGAGTCCCAAGCTGAGTAGAGCGTTTTCTGAGTAAACCCATTATGTAGAGTTAACTACTGGGTGGACAGGTTATGCAAAACTGCTTGTCCAAATTTACTATAGCTCTTCCAAAGACTGTCCAGAAAGTAATGGGAAGCAAAGGTATGTACTGACGACCATGTTGCAGTTTTGTAGATATCTTAAAGTGGTACTGTTCACAAATGAGCCACTGAGGCAGCCATGGCTTTGACTTGATGAGCTTTGATGGTATCTGTGATCTATAAGCCTACTAGAGAATAGCAGTGTACGATGCAGTTTGCTAGTCAGTCAGTTGGACAATGTACATTTGACCACTGCAATGCCTAGTCTTTTAGGATCATAGGAAACAGAGCTGCAAAGCCTGATGACAAGGTTGAGTTCTTCTCTTGTAGTAAGACTAAGGTAGGAAATGCCTTTACACCTTCATGCGTCTTGTGTGGCCTCAAGAAGAGCATAAGTAACATGATAGATTGATTAATATGAAAAGCTGATACTATTTTTGGTAGAAACTTCGGATGAGTGCGGAGCACTATCCTATTGTGGATGAATTGCATATAAGGAAGATAATGATCCAAGGCCTGAAATTCACTGACTTTGGCTGTGACTGCTGCAAGGAATACAACTTTCCAAGTTAGAAACTTAAGCATATCTGATTCCAGTGGTTCAAACTGCAGCTTCATGAGTACAGATGGTTTACAACTGGAGATTTAATAAGCCATAAACCTTTCATAAACTTGAATACTAAAAGATGAGTGAAGACTGGCTTACTCTCAGTTTGGATATGATAAGTTGCTATGGCACTGATATGCACTCTCACAGATGACCTGAAGCAGAAAGAGTGAATACATAGTTTAGTAACTGATTTTGCTTTTGAACAGATCCAAGGTATTTGTCATTACACCATGTGGAAAATCTGTTCCATTTAAAAACTGTAGGCTCTTCTAATTGGTTTTCTAGAGACAATATGTCTTCAACCTCTTTAGGTAGAGAAATTTTGGTGATTGATTGTTCAACATTCAATGTCAAGATGCAGGAGGAGAGATTCAGAAGAAACAGATGTCCCTCTTATTTATTTAAGAAATGTATATCCTGCACTATCACTAGTTCCAGGTGGGTAACAGGATAAACATTCCTAAAATGACCATAGGCATGCATGCATACATAAAAAAACAAACTGTGATGAGTCTGATCTGTGAGGGATCAGAGGACTGCAGGACAGCTGTACCAGACACATGAACCAAACTTGTCTGGGTCATACTGGAGCTATAAGGATCAGTCGGGTCTGGTCTTTGATAATTTTTTGTATCAGTCTAGCTAGGAGTGGCATTGGAAAAGCATACGTGAGATCTGCATTCCAATCAAAAAGAAAAGCTTTTGATTGAAGTGAAGCTTTTGATTGAGTGAAGCTGAGTTTACAGGGAAGAATGGAGCAAACTATGTTTTGCTCTGATGGAAATAGGTTGATTGCTGGAAGTCCTCATCGACTGAATAGTTTGTCAGCTGTCGATTGCTATAGACACCATTCGGGTGGTTGAAATGCTCTACCAATGTGTTTGGAGATTCCGGGGAGGTAAGTTACTTGCAGGACAACTTGATGTCTGCATGCTCATTCCCATAGTTTTACCGCTTCTTGGTAAAGAGTCCACAACCTTGTACCTCCTTATTTATTCACATAGAACATGGCTACCTGGTTGTCACTCTGAATGAGAATGCCCTTTCCTAAAAGGAAGTGAATGAAGGTTGTCAGAGCATACCTAATTGCTCTCAATTTTAAGAGGCTGATTTGGAATTGTTTTTCTATGAATGACTATTTTACTTATTTTATTTAAGTCTTTTATATACAGTCATTCCATATGAGAATCACTAGTTCACAACTGTGTACAGGCTTGACACTCAAATAAACGAGAAGCATACATACAAGTAGTAAACTATATAAACATTCAGAGGTACACTAGTACACTTCAAAGACAGACGTATTAAGGAAACCATAACCAGATTATAGGGGGGGTTAAGGCATATTATCAAGACATATTATGGTTATCAGACTCACGGCAACTAAGACTCTTGAATTTGAAAGGGGCTTGTATGCGCTCCCCAACCTTTCATCATGGAGGCATGCATTACCAATGTTACTTGGTGAGGCAGTAGTGGAAGGGGTACGTCTTCCTGAAGGTTAAAGGGGTCCAGCCACTAGTGTAATTCCCGTTTCATTTCTTTTGAAATCTGTACTTTCGTTGTCAAAGATTGGGTGAGTTAGTCCCATTGGGAACAAAGGCTCTACTGTAAGAATCATGTTTGAAGGTAGGTGAGTGGAATCACATGTATTGCTGCCATCATATGGCCAAGATTGTTATGTCTGTAACTGATGACTTATCTGTGTTCAACAGGTTGTATACTAGGGATCTAAGAGTTTTCACTCAATCTGTTGAAACGAACATATCCAGGCTCCTTGAATTTTATTTTCTGGCAGGGAAATTAGAGAAGGTTTCTCGAAATTCACTAGAATTCCTAATGATTGAATAAGTATGAGAGAAAATATGTGTGAAGCTTGCTGGGCAGACTAGATGGGCCATTTGGTCTTCTTCTGCCGTCATTTCTATGTTTCTATGTAAGTTGCATTAATTTTTTAGGGAGAACAACATACCTTCCTGGAAATTCACTGTCACAAGCCAGTCATCCAGGTAAGGGGAGATTCTGATACCTTAATGTTACAGATGTACTGCTACTACCATTAAGCATTTGGTGAATAGCCTTGGTACTGCTGAAAGGCCTAAGGGGAGCACTCTGTACTGATAGTGGAAGGAGTCTACTATGAAGCATAGGTAATACCCGTGGGATAGATGGTAATAAAAACATAAGCATCCTTCAGATCTAGAGCACAGTCACACTCTTTTCTGGATGAAGGGAAGAATTCATTTTGAATTTCTCCTAGATTCTCCCTCCTACTGGAGAGGACTGTTGATGGGTTCAGAATGTGGTCAAAACTTAGTTCACTTTAGGTTAACAGTATTCACACTGTCTAGAGTGCATGCCGGAAGCTGCTGCTGTTGTCGAAGTAGAAGCTACAACTGGTATCTTTGAAAATGTTGGAAGGAGGGTCTCTGCAAACATTCTTTTAAAAGAGTAGTAAAAGCGCCTTGCAGAAGGTGATAAAGTCAATATGAATTTATTGTTCCTCTGACCAATTTAGCTTATAACAGATCAATACTCTATCAAGTTATATTCTATCAAACCAATTATAGCTATATTTATGAGATCAGAGACTAACAGAAACTAAGTCAAGATCTTCTAAGCAGACAAAAATGTAATTTCCTTCTATCAGTAATAAAATATGCTTTGTCATTCTGATAACTAACATGAAGACTTGAGTCATTCCTAGTCATGCATATACAGTCATGACTAAGGGAATATTTGCTGTCATGCTGATTCTTGTGAAGAGTCATATTTATTTTTAGAATTATATTTAAGTCTTTTTGGATGCAATAGATTTCAGAATGCCCACTGAGAACTTATTCAAAGAATGGTCTTCTTCTTGTATTATTACATGAAAAATAAATATTGTAGTATTGTACTGAAATGGAATCATCCTCTTTTTGGAAATGAGCTAAGAGGGAACGAACACAATCTCTGCAAAGGCTGTGTTTTAGGTCCTGACAACATGGACTACACTGCCACATGTTCTTTTATTTGAGCAACTATTCTCTGAGCTTTTCACTAAACATTAATTACCTTGGCATGAAATGTCTGCCAACTTGTTGTGGACATTGTTGCAGAGGCTACTGGCTCTCAACCAAGCCATGTGGTGTGCTCCGATGGGCATGGTCATGTGCATGCTGTGGTGTTGAATGCCTCATAAATGGAGCAAATAAGATGGCATACACATTCATCAGCATCTAGGATGGGCTGAGGGTAGGCAACTTTCCCTCCACTGGCTGGAAGAAAAGGCTTCAGTTTCTGAATACAATCATGTAAGTATTGAGCCATATAGAATTGGTGGGTAGAAATTTTGTGTCCTTAAGATGGAGCTTTGGAATACCTTCTTACCAAAATTGTCCAATAATTTGGGATCCTTTTCCAGCAGTGTGTTTGAGAACATTCTTGTTTTCTTTGCTCTTAAGAGCTGATTCCATAACAACTGATCAAGGAGGTAATTGCACTATCCCAAAGCCCAGGAATATTGACACTCTATAGTTGAGGCTTAATTTCCTTGTAACAGGGGTGCACAAAATAAGATTTTCCCACATCCTTGTTTGTGGGATATCATGGATGAGGATAGCTGCTGGTTCTGCTGGAGTGTCCAAAAATTTGGAAGATACAAATTTTTCCTTGCACACATTGACTTAGTGCTTTTTCCAAATTGTCTAGAAATCTGGCATAGGAAAGGTCTTCAGATGGAGACAAGTGTTCCGGAGGCTCTGGGAGGGGGTAAGAGGGGATTCCTATCAACCCCTCTTCAGAGTCTGGAGGTGAGTGAATATTAATCCAGAACCCCAATGATGAAGTAGGTGAATGAAGAGAGACCCTTGGTCATTTTGGAGGGATATACTCCTGGTGTACATCCTCTGACTGGCTGGATTCTGCTGCAAGTGACTGCCATGGGTAGAATCAGCTGGCAGGGGCTCTGACGAATCATCTATCTGAATCAGAGATATTGGGATTCTCTCTCACAGAAGATCTGATATCCTGGAAAGAAGAGGTTTCAAAGTACTCTCCTTTTCTTTAGCCACCACAGAGGTGAAGAAATCCTTCACCAACTGCACTATTTGGTCAATGTGCAGATTTGTCCTCTAACTGGCAAGGTTGGTGAAACATCTTCTTCTGATACAAGTATGGAATCCTGCACATCTTCTAGTACTGGAGATTTACCAGAGAGCAAATGAGATCTGGGTCTCCAGTCATAGCCCTTGTTTCATTAACTGTGTTGGCGTAAGGGTTTTGGCAGTTGTTGAGTGTAGAGTATCATATTTCCCTCTGCTCCTGTTAAATCTTGTGTAAGCCTGCACATAGCTGTGTGGAGGGGAGTTTTTTCCTGCACAAACAAGGTTATCCCTGGTTACTTGGAAGCCTTACTTATCCACACCCTGGGGAGTGAGTGCTTTCCTTGCCCTACTAGAGAAAAAGACCTTTGTACAGATAAAGACCTCTTTTCAGTAAAAAAAAATTATTTTTGGACACTCCACCTGAGTCTCCTGCATTTTTTATTGGCACTCACATCCACAGAGGGGAAAGAAGCCATATCTCTCCAAGTACAGAAAACAGTGCCACCCCTGCCACTAGAGTCTTGGAGGAAAAATTCCTTCCCTCCACCAATAAAAGAATCTGGTTCTGCGGCAAGAGTCTTATGAGTGAGAAAGTTGGAGTTAACATCAGCCCGAAGAGATATAAATTCTTTTATGGCCCCATGGATGTTTATCCAAACCATTAAACTTACCCAATCATTAAATTTATTGTAGTGGATTGAAACTGCTTTTGATATTTAAACTGAAAAATCTTTTGAAAGTGAATGGTGGTAGTTTCATATAAATAGGAGTAGCCTGGTGGTTAGAGCAGTGGGCTATGACCCAGGAGACCAGGGTTCAAATGCCACTGTCTCTCCTTGTGACCTTGGGCAAGTCACTTTACCTTCCATTGCCTAAGGTACAAACAGATTGGAAGCCCTCTGGGGATAGGGAAATACCTACAGTACCTGAATATAATTCGCTTTGAAATGCTGAAAAAGTGTGAAAAGCAGAATATAAAAAAAGTTACAAAAAATAAATATTTGTGGGTACCTTCCTGGTTACCCAATAGTAAAAATGATATAATCACCAACCACCTTATATTCTTTATATATAACAGTGCCATCAACAATAAATATTGATTTTGTGAATACGTGTTTTTTTTTTTTAATAAATTTTTTCATTAAATCTTAAAACAAGCCATGCCAGATGTACTTATATGCTGTTACCATCTCAATTTCATATTGAAAAATTCAATCCACCAGTTTGAAATATGCTAATGATGTCTGTCGAATTATGTTTAGTATTTTAACGTCACCAAAAATATTTAAGTGTATGAAGTTCCCGATTGTACTTGTACTCAATCTTCCCATTTCAAATTCACAATTGTACTTAGCTGCTGGTGGTTTGAAGTTTTCAATATGAAAATCTGGTTTCATTCTTTTATCAGAATCCATCTCTCTATTACTAAACAAGAAGAATGTCACTACATAGATGAAAAAAAGATTTATTAGTAGACATATGCCTCAGATCTACTGAGGTAGCAGCATAGCCATTCGACAGCTGTCCTAAAGGCTCATATTTCTGCTTTGTGTTAAAGATTTAAACAAAGACCTTCTGACAAGTAAAGCCAGAGTTATTATACAGTTTCCAAAAACTTCCTCTAATTCACTCCATTAACTCTGGAACCAGCAAGATCTCAATATTTCACAAAACTCATTGCCAATTTAAATATTCAAAGTTGTTCTTACCCTAAGTAACACCTTGGAAAATTTGACTGCTATACACTGAACTTTAGATCTTCATTTTCAGAGAGAATTTCTCTATCTAGTTAATGGTCTATAACAGCCATTCTCAACCAGTGTATTGCGACACACCAGTATGTCACCAAGTACCAGCAGGTGTGTCGCGTGCTACCCGCAGCCAGCGGGGTGAAGACTGGAGCGCTGGCTGCCGCCGAAAATTAGGCCAGCGGGGGCCAAAGATCGGAGCACTGCTGCTGCTGCTGGAGACCAGGCTGGCGTGGCTGAAGACTGGAGCACCACTGGAGACCAGGCCGGCAGGGGCCGAAGACTGAGCTGTTCACAGCTGGGGGCCTGTGTGTGGTGTGTGAGGGGGGGAAAGGTGTTTCAGTCTGTGTGTGTGTGTATGTAAGGGGGGAAAGGTGTTTCTGTGTGTGTGTGTGTGTGTGAGAGAGAAAGTCACTGGGAGGGGAGGGTGGGCAGGGGAGTGTGTGGGGGTGTGTGCGTGTGACAGACTGGTTGTGGTCCTTAAGGAAGAGGATAGCTTCAGCAGCTACTACTGCTTCTGGTGTGGCCTGCCAGAGAAAGGAGTAGGAGAACTGATGGAAAGGGTAAGTAAAGGTGGCTTTTTAAGTTAATTTTTCTTGATTTACTTATTTTAAATTATTGGGTATTATGCGATGTGTCTGCTGTTTCGAAATATTTTAGTGCTGTTCGGAGAATTTTTAATATTGTTTTTTTAAGAGTTTTTAATTGTTAGATGATGTTCTGTTCATCAGTTCTTTTGAAACATTTATTCATATAGTTTTACAACTATAAAAACTATATGGGGATCTATAGCAGTTTGGCTTTTTCTGTTTCCCTAATAGGAGATGTATTGGTGTTTAGGGCCTGGTTTAATATTTGTAGTGCTGCCTTTTTATAGGTAGGGTTGTTCCATTTGAGTGCATGCCATAATGTAGGTGTAACTTTGTGCGGATTAGTTTATGTTCATTATTGCAGAACCTGGTACTATGTTAGGTGCTATATTTCTGTTTCCATTTCTCTAGTTTTGTACTGCATGCAGAGTGGCTTTTTTTGTGTTTCCATTCCAGTTTCTCCATTTTTATAATTTGTGTCTTTCTGTACTTTAAGGTGGATTTTGCGCGTGTGACCGAGGTGAGGTATTTAACTAGCATATAGACTAGTAAAATACCTCACCTTATTTGTTGTGTTTTCGCAATAAGTATATTGGTGGTGAACTGCTGTCTTTTTATAAGTAGGGCTATTGCGCCTGGTAGTAGAGGGAGTTTGTGTTGCTGTTATTGAGATAACAGCAGAATATATTTTTTTGTATGGTGAGTTGTATGGGGAATGTTCTAGCTCTGCTTTATACCCATTGCTGAGGATCAGGGGTGGGGTGGAGTTCCTGTGGATACAAAGTATACATTTAGCTTTGTGACTGTCATTTGTTCAGTGTGTCACGCATGCGAGAACCATCTATCAGGTATATCCAGACAGAAAAAAGGTTGAGAACCACTGGTCTAATATTATTATGAGCTATGTCAGTTGTTATCCAGGGTTGACCCAGCAGTGTGAAATGTTGCCATGTAGATGGTCTCTGTTCCATTCCTGAACCTGGCTCTTGTTCTTCAGACCAGATGGGGCCCACGGTTCTGTGGATGCAATGCTCCCAGTTCCCAGAGGAGAAGCAGTCTCCACTATTGCACATCAGTGACACTTAGTGGCCAGTCTCAGAAAGCATGGACACTGGGTTCCAGAGGGACAGATCGGTTGTGGCCCCTGAATGATTATCCTCACTGCAGTGAAGAGTCTGGACAGGAAAAGGAGTTAAAAATGGGATAGCAGATAAAGTTTTTCTTTAGGAATAGATCTGTTCAATACTACAGGCAAAGTGTTTGGATATATCCAGATATTGTGTGCTCCACTCAGGAGCGAAGAAAAAGGTTTTTGCTTATGAGGCCTGAAGTATTAAGTCATGGTGCCAGTATGATATTGAAGTTTCCCTGTAGATGCTGTTTAAAATTTCAGGAGAAAGCAAATGTTGCTTACCTGTAACAGGTGTTCTCACAGGACAGCAGGATGTTAGTCCTCACATATGGGTGATATCATCAGGATGGAGCCCAATCACAGAAAACGTCTGTCAAAGTTTCCAGAACTTTGACTGGCCCCTACTGGGCGTGCCCAGCAAGGCACTAACCCTGCAGCCAGCAGGGGTCCCCCTTCAGTCTTATTTTATAGCTACAGGCAGTGCCGAAAAAATAAAACAAAGCGTTACAAACCCAACACCGCAGGGCTGCGGGCGGGTATCGTGAGGACCAACATCCTGCTGTCCTGTGAGAACACCTGTTACAGGTAAGCAACATTTGCTTTCTCACAGGACAAGCAGGATGGTAGTCCTCACATATGGGTGAGTACCGAGCTGAGGATGTCCTAACATGCACCAAATGTACCCAACGGCGTGCAACAGGCACAACAACTGGGGTGGAATTTGGTAGAGGGCATCCTGAACCCCACCGGGCAGGCGGAAGGGTGTTGGTACGTCACGTTGGAAACAGGTTACGCAGGACTGATTGGCCGAAGATGGAATCTTGTCTTCCAGCTTTGTCCAAGCAATAGTGGGCTGCGAAGGTGTGGAGTGAGCTCCAGTTGGCAGCCCTGCAAATGTCAGGAAGCGGCACCGATCGTAGGTGTGCTACTGAAGTCGCCATGGCCCTCACCGAGTGTGCTTTAACACGGCCGTGAAAAGGAATGCCTGCTTGCTGATAGCAAAAGGATATGCAGTCTGCCAACCAGGAGGAGAGAGAGAGTCTGCTTACCCATAGGCTGCCCTAATTTGTTGGGATGGAAGGAGGCGAATAGCTGAGTGCTCTTCCTGTGGGCAACTGTATGGTCTAGGTAGAACCCTAGAGCCCATTTACAGTTGAGGGTATGCAGAGCCTGTTCTCCTGGATTGGAATGGGGCCTGGGAAAGAAGGTAGGTAGTATGATGGATTGATTAATGTGAAACTCCGAAACTACCTTTAAGAGTTTAGGGTGAGTGCGGAGTACCGCCCGGTCCTGCAGGAGTTTAGTGTAAGGTGGATAGGTAACTAGGGCCTGTAATTCACTAACCCTGCGAGCTGAAGTTATAGCTAGAAGGAAAATCACCTTCCATGTGAGATATTTTAGGTCACAGGAGTGAAGAGGCTCAAATGGAGATTTCATGAGCCGACCAAGAACCAGATTAAGGTCCCAAGAAGGGGCTGGAGGCCGCAAGGGTGGCTTGATATGAAGCAAGCCTTTAAGAAAACGTGTTGTGAGGGGTTGTACCGATATAGGGACATCCCCGACACCTTTATGGAAGGCGGCTACTGCACTGACATGCATTCTGTGAGGAAGTCTTTAGACTGGATTCCGATAAATGCCAGAGATAGTCCAAAAATCTCTGGATTGGACAGGAAAAGGGATCAAGGGACTGAAGAACACCATGATGTATACCTTTTCCATTTATAGGAATAAGACTTTCTTGTGGAAGGCTTTCGTGAAGCAATGAGGACACGAGAAACTGAATCTGAAAGGTTAAGCGGCTGAAGAATTAACCTTTCAACATCCATGCCGTCAGGGACAAGGCCTGAAGATTGGGATGGCGTAGACATCCGTCGTTCTGAGTGATCAGGAGCAGGTCCTTTCCCAAGGGAATGTGCCAGCGGATGGAGAGATCCTGGAGTATTGGAAACCACACTTGGCGTGGCCATTGAGGTGCTATCAGGATCATGGTTCCCTTGTCCTGTCGGAGCTTCACGAGAGTCTTCGAGAGAAGAGGAAGTGGAGGGAATGCATAAAGCAGCCCGGCTGCCCACGAGAGGGAGAATGCATCTCTGGGCTGAGAGCGCTCGCTCCGAATGAGGGAGCAGTAATTGTCTACTTTGTGGTTCTGAGGGGACGCAAAGAGGTCTATTTGGGGATATCCCCATTGCTGGAAGAGAGAGGTCGCTACAGAGGGATTGAGCGACCACTCGTGTATTTGGAAGACACGACTCAAGTTTGTCCGCCAAGAGATTGTGCACTCCCGGCAAGTAGGTGGCCCTGAGGTACATCGAGTGGGAGAGCGCTTCCGCCCAAATTTGAGCGGCCTCCTGACAGAAGGAAGGAGCCTGTGCCTCCCTGCTTGTTTATGTACCACATGGCCACCTGGTTGTCTGTCTGAATCAGGATGAAGTGATTTGATAGGTAATCCTGAAAAGCTCTGAGAGCATATCGCATTGCTCGAAGCTCCAGGAAATTTATCTGGTGTTTGGATTCCTCTTGAGACCAAGATCCTTGTGTCTGTAGATCGTTTACATGAGCTCCCCAGCCGAGGTTGGAAGCATCGGTGGTGAGAATGAGTTGAGGATCTGGTAGATGAAAAGGCAGTCCCTGGAGGAGATTGTTGTGATCTTTCCACCAGGCGAGAGACAGACGGAGTGCGTTGGTGATGCGGACAATGGTTGAGAGAGGCTGAGTCGCTTGAGTCCATTGTGCCCGTAGAGTCCAATGCATGACTCTCATGGCCAGGCGGGCCATTGGAGTGAGATGGACTGAGGACGCCATGTGTCCGAGAAGGGCAAGGACTTGCCGAGCAGTTAATGTGTACTGAGACTGCAACTGGTGAGCGAGAAACACAAGGGTTTGTACTCGTTGTTGAGGTAGGAAGGCTTTTGCCTGTAAGGTGTCCAAGTCTGCCCCAATGAAAGACAAGGTTTGAGATGGGACTAAATAGGATTTCTCGTAATTGACGAGAAATCCTAGAGAAATTAGAGTGTGTAGGGTCAAATCCAGGGACGATCGAGCTGCTTGCTGGGTTGGGGCCCTGATTAACCAGTCGTCTAGATAGGGGTAGACGTGAACACCTTCTTTCCTGAGGAAGGCTGCGACAACTACGAGACATTTGGTAAAGACTCGTGGTGCCGATGCTAGGCCGAATGGAAGCAGCCGGTATTGATAGTGCTTTGGGCCTACTAAGAACCAGAGGTATTGCGATGAGCTAGAGCTATCGCAATGTGGGTGTATGCGTCCTGGAGGTCTAGAGAGCAGAGCCAGTCTCCTCTTTGTAGAAGAGGTAGAAGGGAGCCCAAGGTTACCATTTTGAACTTTTCTCGCTGGAGGTACTTGTTGAGGGCACGCAGGTCCAGAATTGGACGAAGGCCCCCAGATTTTTTCGGGATCAAAAAGTACCGGGAATAGAACCCTAGGCCTTGTTGCAAAAGAGGAACGGGTTCTATTGCTCTTAACTGGAGAAGAAGGGAGACCTCCTGCTCCAGAAGGACAGAGTGGTCGGCTAGTCTCCACTCTTGTAGCGGTGGGGAGTCCTGTGGGACAGCAAGAAAATTCAGATGGTAACCCTGAGCAATGATTGCCAGCACCCATTGGTCGGTTGTGATTGTTTGCCACATTCCATGAAAGTGGCATAGTCGACCTCCCACCGGTATGCTTGGCAAAGGAATTAGGCTGCTGCTCTCCAAGTGAAAGTCAAAAGCCTGAAGCAGGCCCCGGCTGGGGAGCTGCTTGTGACTTTTGCTTGCGAGGCTGGCGAGGCTAGGATTTATGATAAGTCCTCGTCACTCGGGTCCTTGTCGGTGGAGGATAGTACTTCCTTGGCCGGAAGAATGACTTCTTAGGGTCCTTCTTGGAGGGCTGTCTAGATGGGAAGTCAGAAGGTATCGATGAGAGCTGTTTGAGGGTCTCATGGTGATCCTTCAACTCAGCCACTATTTGCTGAATCTGTTCACCGAATAGATTGTCACCAATACAGGGCAGGTCAGAGAGCCTGTCTTATACTTCTGGGCGAAGGTCCGAGGACTTGAGCCAGGCCCAACACCGTGCCGAAATGGCAGTTGCAGACACTCTAGTGGAGGTGTCGAAGATATCGTAAGCTGTTCTTATTTCATGCTTTCCTGCTTCAAAGCCCTTATTGACAAGGGTTTGAAGATTTTCTTGGAATTGGTCAGGCAGGGTTTCAGAGAAGTCCTGTATTTGCTTAAAGATGACCCTATTGTATTGGGTCATGTACAGCTGGTAAGAAGCAATTCTAGAGATGAGCATGGCCCCTTGGAACACTCGTCGACCAATATTGTCTAGGAACTTGTGTTCCTTGACAGGAGGGGTAGAGGAGTGTGGCTTCGTTCTTTTCGCTTTCTTCTGAGCTGACTCTACCACAACTGAGTGGTGGTCAAGCTGAGACTTTTGAAAGCCCGGGGCTAACTGTACTAGATAAGTAGTGTCAGCTTTCCTGTGTACAGGGGCTATAGATCCAGTATTTTCCCAGTTCTTTTTGAGGAGGTCAAGAAGAACTTGATGAATGGGAATAGAGGTGATCAGTTTGGGGGCATCCAGGAATTGGAGAAGCTCCATCATCTGGTGCCTATCATCTTGCTCCGTCTGAAGTTGAAAAGGGACCATCTCAGACATTTCCTTCACAAAATTAATGAAAGAGAGGTCCTCTGGAGGAGAACGCTTTCTACTTTCAGCAGAAGGAGGTAAAGGTAAATCATCGGTGTCTGTGGAGGTATCATCACTCCAAGTGTCATAAGGATCAGTAGGCTGACCTGTAGGACGAGAGGGTGGTTGGATACCCGAAGGGCCCGGCTGAGGCTCCGAGAAAATCGAAGGAATCGCCAAGGGCACCGCGGACACCTTGGGGGGCATCGGTGCCGGCATCGAAGGCATCGATGGCGCCGATGTGCGTATCGCCCCCGATGAGTGAATCGGTGGCGAGGGATGGCATGGCATCGATGGCTGAGGCACTACCCCCGAAGGAGGAATGCGGAACGGTGTTTCTCCTCCCGATGAAGCAGCCATCAGGGAGAGCACCGGAGCTATCGGAGACCCGGGAATCACCGGTGGAAGGGCAGTCATGAGCGCCTCCATCCGGGATAGCAGCGGTGCCAGCACTGCTGGAATCGGGTCGGTGACCGGTTCCACTCTGTGCCGGTGGGACCTAGAGTCGTTGCATCGCTTTGTCGATGGCCTCCTGGACCAGCCGGTCCAGTTCTTCCCGGAGACCTGGGGCAATTAGCTCCGGCTCCATGACGGAAGAGGGAGGCTGAGGCACAGTCAGAGGGACCACCTTTACAGGCAGAATCGCGACTCCCAAACCCCGATCGGGTGAGGGTGGCCTCGATGTCCCGGTCGCAGGAGTGGTCAGTGCCGCTCCTGAACGGGGCTTCTTCAACGGTGGCTCGGACGGTGGCTCAGTCGATGATTTCGCTCCCTCGACGGTCCGAGACCTACGATGCTTCTCCCTACGATCCCCTCGATCTTGAGGGGGCGATACAGGAGTCGATGGCCGTGAAGATGTCAATGGAGGGCGGTCACCGGACGGTTGTCGATGGTGCGACTTCAACTGTGCCGGTTCAGAGGACGTCGATGCGATGGATGGCGTCGGGGTATGAGCACGGAAGAGGAGTCCCATCTTCTCCATTCTGGCTTTGCGACCCTTAGGTGTCATGAGGGCACACTTGGTGCAAGTTAGGACATCATGCTCACGGCCTAAACACAGACTCCATGAGGGTCTGTGATAGACATGGTGCGAGTACAGTCCGGGCACAGACGAAAACCCGACGCCATGGCAAAAATCGAGCCACGGTACGGTAGACGGCCAGTAGGCCACGAGGGCCAAACTCGACGGTAATCCACAAAAAACGGTGGAAAAAAAACTTACCGGAGTACCGCGGTCGAGAAAAGTTAGAGGGGGGACCCCTGAGGGGCGAAGTATTTTAAATTAACTCAGTTAGGAAAAATTCCTGTCAGGAATCAGTTCAGAGCTCCTAAACCGCGAGGCTACTGCTGCGCGGAAAAAAAGAAGACTGAAGGGGGACCCCTGCTGGCTGCAGGGTTAGTGCCATGCTGGGCATGCCCAGTAGGGGCCAGTCAAAGTTCTGGAAACTTTGACAGAAGTTTTCCGTGATTGGGCTCCATCCTGATGATGTCACCCATATGTGAGGACTACCATCCTGCTTGTCCTGTGAGAACCAGCACAACCTACTTGAAAGTTTAAATTCTCAGCTTCCTTTCACCTTTGCCTTCACTGGTAGTCAAGGCAAAAAGATCAATGACCCAGCCCTTCTAGATATTGGGAGGGGGGGGGGGGGGGGAAACGGACTCCTTTCCTTCCAGACTGGTCAAAAATCTGAAACATTCTGTAGCAAAACCTCTCTTGAACAGTAGTAAACTCACACTCCTTCTCCTGATCCCTCCTCCTGAGGAAAGGCAATGTCCTAGATCACTTGTCTTGAGGGAACTTTATAGTCTCCTCAAGCCTTCCCACAAAAAGACAGGGTTACTGCTAGGGGAGGACCTTAAGAAAAAAAAAAATCCCCTTCCACTGCCCATGATGGAAAAATATAAAGAGAAAATCTTTAGCGACAGGAAAAGCCGGGTCACATTTAAATGGAGAGCATAATTCTCAAAAGCTAGATCATCAATATATTAACCCTCTATTTTCCAAATTTTTTAAGAAGCTATCCTCTAAATAGGACACTGGGACATAATGGATTAAGATACCTTTAATTGGTCAATCACATGCAATATATTTGGACATTTATTTAAACATTCAAGTGTGCTAACTACTACCACATTAATTCCATCTACATACAAACACCAGTGTAGCTCCCTCATATTTTACAATATTCCAAAAACAGTTGAAGGAAATTTTACTTTTAAATTACTTTATCTAAAATCAAAGTGAAGATCTCTCCACTCTTTGTTCTTAAACAGGGATGGGTGTTAGCAATGACTGCATTTTTTTTTTTTAAGTCTTCCTGGAAAATTTATAAATAAATGAAATGCTAACAATCCTACCAAAATTGTAGGGAACAGATGACTCAAGCATATGGCTCAACTCCCATTAACATATTCTGTCCCATAAATTTGAAATATGATGCAGCGCTGGTGTACTCCCAGGAGAAACAGGGTCTGGATGTATTTGACATATCTGTGCATTAGTGAAGTCCCTCTGGCCAAAAATAAATGAACATACAACATAGATACCAGCTACAGAGTCTGCTTTACAGTTGCATACATGGAATAAAAGCGTAACACCATTACACATTCCATCCTACTATAACTGCTGAAATAGAAATCTAGAGACAAATAGAGAAAGTGTCAAAATATAATTATAAACAAAACATTTCCCAATGTGTAGCAAGTTAATTATGACACGTCTGTTGATCGATATTAGAGAACTTCTCTATTCAGAATAGGGAGGCTCTTGTGTGATGTTTACAAAGCCATAAGTTTTCTGCTGTAATTTATATCAACGAATAAGGAATATATGGCCAAAATTTTAAAATTCTGTGGCATATGTCACTACAGTGTAAAATATGCTCATGTTATTTAAAAAGAACTCCTTGTACATGAACCAAAATTCTTTCCGTGTATTTTGAAAATTGTTACTTAGCTGTTTATATATAGAAATAGCAATGTTCACAGAGAAAGGTTAAAATACTTCTTAAATGCAATAAATAGCTAGGAAGAGAAGACTGTTAACCTGACCCCTTTTGTCACTATTAAAAAATAAAGGTATTTTGGGTGGGTGGGGGAGGGGGAGGAAGCCAGCAACAGTCACTCTCTTCTGCTCCTTTGGGTTTCTAATTCAGTTAATTATTGTTCATCACCTAGGGTTTCTGTAGTGGCAGTTTATGAATACCAATAAATAAATAAAACAAAACTGGCCTCTCTGAGGTCTATGGTGTCTGATGACAATTTCCACCTACCTTCCTTCAACATCTAGCTACATCATTATTGCAACAATTGTTAGGAATAGGTCACCCTCTGGAGCCTGACAGGTATGCACCTTGATTCTGGCCACTAGGTGTCACTATAGTCAATGGCTGGGATGCTCTCCTATAGGGTTCCATCCATAGCTGACAAGGAGCAGAAACTGGATTCAAGATACTTCATTGTCCTTTCCAGTGCAAGCCTCTCCATTAATTTTTCCACCAGGGAGGTCAGACAAACTGACCTATAAATTACCAACATTCTCCTTAAATTGCCCCCATCATAAGAGCAGAAATAAGTTTTCTCTGACCTCTGTAGGGGTCACTTTGAATGAAAAGGATAGTGGATTATGTCAAACAAATAGCAAATGTTGCTTACCTGATGTAACAGGTGTTCTCACAGGACAGCAGGATGTTAGTCCTCACAAATGGGTGACATCGAGGATGGAGCCCACCACGGAAAACTTCTGTCAAAGTTTAACAGAACTTTGACTGGCCCCTACTGGGCATGCCCAGCAAGGCACTGACCCTGCAGCCAGCAGGGGTCTCCCTTCAGTCTGATTTTCAAAGCTACAGGCAGTGCCTAAAAAGTAAAAAACAAAACAAACCCAACACCGCGGGGTGGCGGGCGGGTTTCGTGAGGACTAACATCCTGCTGTCCTGTGAGAACACCTGTTACATCAGGTAAGCAACATTTGCTTTCTCACAGGACAAGCAGGATGGTTGTCCTCACAAATGGGTGAGTACCCGAGCTGAGGATGTCCTGACCTGCACCAAATGCACCCAATGACGTGCAACAGGCACAACAACTGGGGTGGAATTTGGTAAAGGGCATCCGCACCCTACCGGGAAGGTGGAAGGGTGTTGGTACATCACGTTGGAAAAAGGTTACGCAAGACAGATTGGCCGAAGATGGAGTCCTGTCTTCCAGCTTTGTCCAAACAATAGTGGGCTGCAAAGGTATGGAGAGAACTCCAGGTTGCAGCTTTGCAGATGTCAGGAAGCGGCACCGATCGAAGGTGTGCCACTGACGTCGCCATGGCCCTCACAGAGTGTGCTTTCACACGGTCTTGAAAAGGAATGCCAGCTTGCTGATAGCAAAAAGAAATGCAGTCCGCCAACCAGGAGGAAAGAGCCTGCTTACCCACAGGATGTCCTAACTTGTTAGGATGGAAAGAGACAAATAATTGAGTGCTCTTCCTGTGAGCAACTGTACGGTCTAGATAAAAAGCTAGAGCTCGTTTGCAGTCTAGGGTATGCAGAGTCTGTTCCCCGGAGTTGGAGTGGGGCCTGGGAAAAAAGATAGGTAGTATGATGGATTGATTAATATGAAACTCAGAAACTACCTTAGGTAAAAATTTAGGGTGAGTGCGGAGTACCGCCCGGTCCTGCAGGAGCTTAGTGTAAGGCGGATAGGTAACTAGGGCCTGCAATTCACTAACCCTGCGAGCTGAAGTGATAGCCAAAAGGAATAACACTTTCCATGTGAGATACTTTAATTCACAGGAGTGCAGAGGTTCGAAAGGAGGTTTCATTAGACGACCAAGAACCAGGTTAAGGTCCCAAGATGGGGCCGGAGGACGTAAGGGTGGCTTCAGATGGAGCAAGCCTTTAAGAAAACGTGTTACCAGGGGTTGTACTGAGATAGGGACACCCTGTACACCTTTATGGAAGGCGGCTACCGCACTGACATGCATCCTAATGGAAGAGGTCTTTAGACCGGATTCTGATAGGTGCCATAAATAGTCCAAGAACTTAGAGATTGGACAGGAAAGGGGATCAAGGGACTGAGAAGTGCACCATGATGTGTACCTTTTCCATTTATATGAATAGGATCTTCTGGTAGAGGGCTTTCGTGAAGCTATCAGGACACGAGAAACCGAATCCAAAAGGTTAAAAGGCTGAAGGACTAACCTTTCAACATCCATGCCGTCAGGGACAAGGCTTGGAGGTTGGGATGGAGGAGGCATCCGTCGTTTTGAGTGAGCAGATGCGGATCCGTTCCCAGAGGGATGTGCCTGCGGATGGAGAGATCCTGGAGTATGGGAAACCACACTTGGCATGGCCAGTGGGGTGCTATCAGGATCATGGTTCCTCCGTCCTGGCGTAGCTTCACGAGAGTCCTTGACACAAGAGGAAGTGGAGGGAATGCATAAAGCAGACCTGTCGTCCACTTGAGGGAGCAGGCATCTCTCGGCTGAAAGTGTTGGCTCCGAATGAGAGAGCAGTAATCGTCCACTTTGTGGTTCTGAGGGGACGCAAAGAGGTCTATGCGGGGAAAACCCCACTTGCGAAACAGAGAGGTCACTACCAGAGGATCGAGTGACCACTCGTGTGGCTTGAAGACACGGCTCAGCTGGTCTGCCAATACATTGTCTACTCCCGGCAGGTAAGTGGCCCTGAGGTACATAGAGTGGGAGAGGGCTTCCGCCCAGATCTGCGCAGCTTCCTGACACAGAAGGAAGGAGCCTGTGCCTCCCTGCTTGTTTATGTACCACATGGCCACTTGGTTGTCCGTCTGGATTAAGATTATCTGATGGAATAGATGATCTTTGAAAGTTCGGAGTGCATAGCGGATTGCGCAAAGTTCCAGGAAATTTATCTGGTGTTCGGCTTCCTCTTTGGACCATAACCCTTGGGTTTGTAATTCGTCCACATGGGCTCCCCAACCGATGTGAGAAGCGTCGGTGGTTAGGATTACTTGCGGATCCGGTGGAAGAAAAGGTAAGCCCTGAAGGAGGTTGACCTGAGTTGTCCACCAGGTTAAGGATAGGCGCAGGGCCTGTGTGACTGTGACTATGGAGGACAGAGGCTGAAAAGCTTGAATCCATTGGTGTCGTAGAGTCCATTGTGTTACTCTCATGGCTAGTCGGTTCATGGGAGTGACTTGAACCGAGGATGCCATGTGTCCTAAGAGAATGAGGAACTGGCGAGCCGTGGCAGTGTTTTGAGACTGGAGCTGGCGAGCCAGGGATATTAGGGTGTGGACCCTCTGAAGAGGAAGGTAAGCCTTTGCCTGCAAGGTGTCCAAGTCTGCTCCAATGAAGGATAAGGTTTGAGACGGGACTAAGCAAGATTTCTCGTAATTGACAAGAAACCCTAAGGAAAGGAGTGTTTGAATTGTCAATTTTAGGGAGGATTGAGCTATGTGTTGGGAGGAGGCCCTGATTAGCCAATCGTCCAGGTAGGGGTAGACGTGGACACCTTCCTTCCTTAGGAATGCCGCTACTACTACGAGACATTTGGTAAAGACTCGTGGGGCAGAAGCCAGACCGAAAGGTAGGACACGGTATTGATAATGGTCGTGGCCTACAAGAAACAGCAGATATTTGCGATGGGATTGTGTGATCGCAATGTGGGTATAAGCGTCCTTGAGGTCGAGAGAGCACAGCCAATCCCCCTTTTGCAACAGAGGGAGCAAGGCGCCCAGGGTTACCATCTTGAACTTTTCTTTTTGCAGATACTTGTTGAGGGCCCGAAGGTCCAGAATTGGACGTAGCCCCCCTGATTTCTTTGGTATTAGGAAGTATCTGGAATAGAATCCTTTCCCTTCTTGACAAGGAGGGACGGGTTCTATAGCATTTGATTGTAGAAGAAGGGATACTTCTTGATGTAATTGAGTGAAATGGCTGGTTAGACTCCATGCCTGAAGGGGCGGGGAGTCTGGCGGAAGTGTTATGAAGTTGAGGTGGTAACCCTGTGCGATAATTGCTAGCACCCACTGATCTGAGGTGATCTGTTTCCAACGGTGTAAGAAGTGGAACAGTCGACCCCCCACAGGGATGTGTGGAAGAGGGAGATGGCATGTGCTCAATACAGGGAAGTCAAAGGCCCGCCGTAGGCCCAGGAGGTGGGGCTACAGTAGGTCTTTGCTTTCTCGGCTGACGAGGCTGAGGCCTGTTAGAGGACCGTGCAGGACGAGCCCTAGTTGACGGAGGGTAGTAGCGACGTGGTCGAAAGAACGACTTCTTAGAGTCCTTCTTTTGCGGTTGCTTGGAGGTCACCTCAGGTGGGACAGATGAGAGTTGTTTCAATGTCTCATGGTGGTCTTTTAACTCCGCCACAATCTGTTGAATTTGCTCTCCAAACAAATTGTCGCCTAAGCAGGGCAAATCAGCAAGACGATCTTGGACTTCTGGGCGAAGGTTGGATGACTTTAACCAAGCCCAACGTCTGGCTGAGATGGCTGTGGCTGAAACCTTCGTGGAAGCATCGAATATGTCATAGGCAGTCCTAATCTCGTGCTTCCCTGCCTCAAATCCCTTGTGAAGAAGGGCTTGAAGCTGTGGTTGGTATTGGTCCGGCAACGTGTCAGCATAGTCTTGCATCTGCTTAAAGATGGCTCTGTTGTATTGAGTCATGTAAAGTTGATATGAAGCTATGCGTGAAATCAACGTAGCTCCATGATACACTTTCCGTCCTACACTATCCAGGAACTTGTTGTCCCTGGTAGGTGGGGTAGAAGAGTGCGGCTTAAGACGCTTGGCCTTCTTCTGCGCGGACTCTACCACAACAGAGCGATGATCCAGTTGAGGTTTTTGGAAACCTGGTGCTGACTGGACAAGGTATGTGGAGTCAGCTTTCTTGTTAACTGGTGACACCGATGAAGGAGATTCCCAGTTTTTCTTGAGCAGATCCAAAAACACCTGGTGTATAGGGATGGAAGCGATGATTTTTGGAGCATCCAGAAATTGAAGTAGTTCCATCATCTGGTGTCTGTCATCAGCTTCAGATTGTAGTTGAAAAGGTACAACTTCTGACATCTCTTTCACAAAATTAATGAAAGATAGATCCTCAGGAGGAGATCTTTTTCTACTCTCTGTAGGAGATGGTGGCGAAGGCAGATCTGTGTCAGAAGAGGTATCATCATCATCACCCCAGGTATCGTAGGGATCATGTGTGGCTTGTAGCCCTGATGGACCTGGCTGAGGCTCTGAAGGCATCGATGGAAACCGAGGTGGAATCTGTGCAGTAGGTGGAACCAGAAATGGCATCGATGGCTTCGGTGCTGCCGATGGAATCGGTGCCTGGCGCGGAATCGATGGAGCCGAAGGATAAATCGGTGGAGATATACCAGAAGGTACCGATGGAACTACCCCGGAAGGGGGAATTCGAAACGGTGTTTCTCCTGCCGATGAGAAACCAGTCGGAGATGGTGGAGTTGTCGATGGCACTGGAATCACCGATGGAAGGGCCGTCATGAGTGCCTCCATGCGGCTCAGTAGCGGTGCTAGCGCTTGTATCAACGGCTCAGTGGTCGGTTCCCTCCTCGGTGGCGAAGCCGGTGCCGGTGTCGGTGCCGGGGGCGGCACTGGAACCGGTGCCGGAGACGGTGCCGATGGAGGTTGTAATTTCTTCATCGCTTTCTCGATGGCCTCCTGGACCAGCCGGTCCAGTTCTGCCCGGAGACCAGGGGTAACCATACCCGGCTCGACGGGAGAGGGAGGCTGAGGCAGGGCCGGAGGGACCACCGTAACCGGTGGGATCACGGCCCCCACACCCCGAGAGGGTGAGGGTTTCCTCGATGCCGGCGAACGAGACGTGGAGGGCGTCCGGTCTGTTCGCGGCTTCTTTGTTGGTGGCTCGGCTTGAGCAGAGGTCGATGGCTGTGGATCCTCGACAGGCCGAGACTTATGCCGTCGATGGCGGTGCTTTTCTTTCCAATCCCCTCGCCCATCCGGGGAAGGGACGGGAGTCGACGGCCGAGAAGCGATCGATGGCGGACGGTCACCGGAGGGTTGACGATGATGGTACAACTTCGACGGTGCCGGTTCCGATGACGTCGATGCTATCGATGGCGTTGGGGTTGGTGCATGGAAGAGGAGCCCCATCTTCTCCATCCTGGCTTTGCGACCCTTGGGTGTCATTAAGGCACATTTGGTGCAAGTCAGGACATCATGCCCACTACCCAAACACATTACACAAACCCTGTGGGGGTCTGTGATGGACATAGTCTGGGTACAATCCGGACAACGACGGAACCCCGTTGCCATGGCTGGAAGCCAAAATTTAGGCTGGGGATCGGTAAGTGCCCACAGGCCTCGAGGGCCAAAATCGACGGCAGTCGATGGAAGAAGGCAAAAAACTTACCGAGTTCCGTAAGATGACTAAAAAATTTGTCGAAGGGAGACCCCTGAGGGGCAAATTTTCTTAGGAAATTAATTTCCAAATTCCTGTCAGGAACGTGGTTAGAGAGCTCCTTTCACCGCGTGGCAACTGCTGCGCGGAAAAAAGAAGACTGAAGGGAGACCCCTGCTGGCTGCAGGGTCAGTGCCTTGCTGGGCATGCCCAGTAGGGGCCAGTCAAAGTTCTGTTAAACTTTGACAGAAGTTTTCCGTGGTGGGCTCCATCCTCTATGTCACCCATTTGTGAGGACAACCATCCTGCTTGTCCTGTGAGAACTCTGGTAACACAAAACAGCCTTGGATCTTACAAGTGCTGAATTCAAGATAATCCACTATCCTTTTCATTCAAAGTGACCCCTCCAAAGGTCAGAGAAAACTGGTATGTAGTTATCAACTAACTTGTTTCTACTCTTATGATGAGGGCAATTTAAGGAGAATGTTGGTAATTTATAGGTCAGTTTGTCTGACCTCCCTGGTGGAAAAATTAATAGAATGGCTTGCAAAAGAAAGGATAGTGCAGTATTTTGAATCCAGCAGCTTGTAAGATCCAAGGCTGCTTTTGTTTTACAAGAAGATTATATCAAAAATCTGAATATCCTGTTGACTCTGTGACCAAAGAAATTAGATCAGGAGTTAGCAATGGATAAGATAGATTTTAGCAAAGCTTTTGACACTGTCCCTCACAAGAGGCTCATAAATAAACTGAGCAGTTCTGTGGTGGGCCCCAAAAGGGGTTGACTGGATTAGCAACTGGATGAGAGAAAGAGAATAAAAAGGAGTTCACTGCAATGAAGAGCAGTTATTAGTAGAATGCCTTGGAGATCTGTTCTGCTCAATGCTGCCTATAGATTATACTAAGAAAGGTTTGCCTTTATGCAGGTCACACTAACATAAAACCTGAAACAGGGTGGCCATTCTCTATAGAACTGACAAAATGAAGAGCAACACAAGAAAACTGAAGATGTCAAGTGCTTGGCAGCTAAGATTCAATGTTAAAAAAAAAAAAAAAAAAAAAAGGAAAATCCTGTATTTAGGGTGCAGAAATCCAAGGAAGCAGTGCAAAATGGTGGGTGAGATAAGAACATAAGAAATTGCCATGCTGGGTCAGACCAAGGGTCCATCAAGCCCAGCTTCCTGTTTCCAACAGAGGCCAAACCAGGCTACAAGAACCTGGCAATAGGGATGTGCAGAGGGACAGCATAAGTTACATTCGGTATTCGTGTTCGTGGTGGGGGCAGATACGTTGTATTCAGCAAGGGGGGGGGGGGCCCCGATCCATTCATGCGTTCCATTCTTATTCGTTTCCCAGCTAAAATTTAATTAACTACAACCCCCACCCTCCTGACCCCCCCAAGACTTGCCAAAACTCCCTGGTGGTCCAGTGGGGGTCTGGGAGCCATCTACTGCACTCACGCAGTTGACTGCCGGTATTCAAAATGGTGCCAATAGCATTTGACTTTACTATATCACAGGGGCTACCGGTGCCATTGGTCGGCCGGCACCATCTTGTGCTCCTACCATGTGACAGGGGCCAACCAATGGCACCGGTAGCCCCTGTAACATAGTAAGGGCAAAGGCTATTGGCGCCATTTTGAATACTGGCAGCCGATGGCCCGAGTGCAGGAGATGGCTCCAGGACCCCCGCTGGACCACCAGGGACTTTTGGCAGTCTTGGGAGGGGGGATGACTCCTGACCCCCCTCCAAGATTTACTAAAACTCCCTGGTGGTCCAGCAGCGATCTCCTGCACTCGGGCCGTTGGCTGCCAGTATTCAAAATGGTGCCGATAGCCTTTGCCCTTACTATGTCACAGGGGCTATCGGCGCCATTTTGAATACCGGCAGCCGACGGTGTGAGTGCAGGAGATGACTCCCGGACCCCCGCTGGACCACCAGGAAGTTTTGGTAAGTCTTGGGGGGGGGGGTCAGGAGGGTGGGGGTTTTGTTTAAATTCGCTCCTTTAGACAGCCGAATAATTCGGTGAAGATTCGCTGTATTTGTGGGAATCGCGATAACTTTTCGCTTCCCCACGAATACAACAAACATGGCCCTATACGTTGCGGATTGCCAATATGTTGCAAACGAATGCACACCCCTACCTAGCAATTACCCAAACTCTAAGAAGATCCCATGCTACTCATGCCAGTAATAGCAGAGACCATTCCCTAAATCAACATGATTAATATCAGTTAATGGACTTCTCCTCCAAGAACTTATCCAAACCTTTTTTTTTTTTTTTTTAAAGCCAGCAACACTAACTGCACTAATCACATCCTCTGGCAACAAATTCCAGAGCTTAATTGTACGTTGAGTGAAAAAGAATTCTCAGATTATAATCTAATTAGATCTAATTAGACTAATTAGTCTTAAATGTGCTACTTGCTACCTTCATGGAGTGCCCCCCAGTCCTATTATCTGGAAGTACTATACGTTAAGCCCGTTAAAACAGGCGAGATTCCATCCGTCAGACCGGCACGGTTAGAGCCACTCTGTTCTCCACAACTTCCCATTTCCTTCCATCCCCTCTCACATCATCTACAACTCCTTCCCTCTCCCAGCCCTCCTCCACTCTTTTTTCTCTTCTCCAAAACTTCTTACCCTTCGCACTTAATTCAGTCATATCCTCTTCCCTTTACCTTCCCCTTCTCCCTCAGCCCTCCTCCACTCCACCCTTCCCACTTACTCACATTCTCTACCTTCCATCCCTTCTCATCTTCTCTTTCCTTCCCCTCCCCTCCCACCTCCTCAACCCTTCCCTCTCCCTCAGCCCTCCTCCACTCCCTTTTTCTGTACTCCACAACTTTACCCTCCCCACTTACTCTCATCCTCTTCCTTCCCCTCCCACCTCCTCCACAACCCCTTCCCTCTCCCTCAGCCCTGCTCCGCTCCACTCCCTCTTCTTCTCTTATCCAGAACGCGTGCCTCACCACCGAGCTCGTTGCTGGCCTGCCTGACAGATACCGCCGCCACTGCTCAATGGGAGGTCTCCGGGGGTCTCTCTCTCTCGCGTGCGCCTCTCCATGGGGCTCGTTGTTGGCCCGCCCGACGCTCGGTGATTAGGCACGCACGCGAGAGAGAGACCCGGAGACCTCCCATTTCTGTGTCTGTGCCGCCGCCGCCGCTTCTCCCCGCACGAGAAAGACACCCCCCAGAGACCTTCTGTGCTGCTTCCAAGCAGCCCTCCATTGCTCCATTTCTTCCCAGCACCATGTTGCTGCCCTCTGACAGACGTGCTCTTGCGCATGCGCAGTAGAGCTGCTCTCTACTGCGCATTTGCGGCACGTCGGTCCAAGCCCATTTATATGGTAGATTTTGTGGTGCTTATCTGATGCAATAAGACATTGGCCAGAGCCAGAGGAATGCTAAGATGCATAGGGGCTGATGTAATAAGATGCATTGAAGCTGCCGCATGTTTGTGTGTTTTCCCGTGCAAAGCCCTATATGGGGATGTAATAAGGGTTTTGTGCACATGAAGAAAACACATACAAACGCTCTTACAGACCGCAGTTTTTCCTGTGCGAATGCATGCTAACGGCATGCAAAGGCAATTAGCTAATCATAGGCAATGCAGGGAACTACGCTAATGCTAGTGCAGATTAGTATGGTTTTTTTTACCATCATGGTCAGGGCACGAGTTAAGTGTCAGCGCTGACTCAGGGGGGCTATGTCAGCATCCGAGTGTCCTGAAAACCACCTAGCTGAGCGCCTATCACAGCGTCCAAGTGGCCAGCTTAGGTAGGCGCTTTTCTGGGCACCCGATCATATAGATTTGCGACCAAGTAAGCGCCTAGCTCAGCGCATGAGTGGAAAGATTAGCTAGGTGCCTTTCTGGGTGCCTATATACATTCGAGACCAACTAAGTGCCTAGCTTGGCACCTGAGCAGCAAGATTAGCTAGGCGGCTTTTTGGGCACCCGATCGTATAGATTCACAACCAACTAATCACCTAGCTCAGTGTCTGAGCAGCAACATTTCCTAGGTGCCAGAGCGTCCATATTTGCTCCTGGCTGAGTGCCTATGTTGGCACTCTAGCATCCAGATAGATGCCCAACTGAGCACCTATCTCGCTGCTATGTCAGTGTGAATTAGCATCCCTGAAAATATTTGCCATATTTTTTGCAGCACAGTTATTTAAAATATTAAATACTTTCCAGGGTCATACTTTCACTTAATAGGGAGACCTGTTCGCTCAATCGGTATTATTCACGGATTATCAGCACAGGTTCTGAGCACAGATGCGGCTGCTTATTACATAAGCCCTTACCACACTTAGGTATGTGCATTTTTCCGTATGTATGAAAATTTCTGTGCGCAAACATTTGCATAATTTATTTTTTTTTATATCCCGAAGTGGTAGCTTCAGCCATGAGCGGTAATCAAAACCCGCGCTCATAACTAGTGCCTGTTTTGCCGCGGGTCTTATTACATCGGCCCCATAGAGAGCTATAACCAGTAGAAAAGAAAATTTTCTATTTATAAACATGTTATATTCCACCTTTTCCAAATTAGTCCCAAGGTTGAATACAATTAAAATTACAAGCCAAACTGCATCAATCAGATCAAAACACATTAAATGGAAGGTCGACCGGACCTAGTGTCTGGTCGGCCGGGGTAATGTGGACCCAGGCTCCCTGGTGAGGTAAGCCCTGGCCCCCCCGGCTGGGTAGCGGGGGGGGGGGGGGAGTGCTTCGGTGGGGGTCGGCGGAAGGGCACGAGGTGCGCACGTGCGGCAGCCACTACTGGCTGGGGACCAAGCAGGGGATGCGCTGGCTGGTGGCGATTGGCTAGCCAGCGCGAGTCTGCCGAGGGTGGGGAGAGCGTGGGGACGCCTGCTAGCTCAGTCACTTTCGGCGTCTGAGCAGCAGGCTGGGTTGTTTTTTTTTGTGCCGCCACTGCTGTGAACAGAGCAGCTCTGCTGGGTCCTACCTCCTTATTCTTTTCCTGCTGTTTCAGCTATGGTAGCAATTTTTCTCGTTAACTCCAGTCGCTGCCTGCTCCTGGGTCCTCAGGGAGATGGAGTCAGAGGAGGCAGCGTGGGTGCCAGGGGACGTCAGGGAGGCGATGGGTTCGGAGCCAGCACGTGGTCAGTCGGATGGTGGAAGCGCAGGACAGGTGAGTGCCGCTTGGGCTGCGGAGGTTCGGGGAGGATTGGGGGGGGGGGGGGGTGGGAGTGGGCCGCTTGCGCCATTTGACTCTGCGGGGGGGAGGGGGAGTTGAGGGGCCTGTCATTCCAGTACTTGCTACGCTGGGGAGGGGTGTAGGTAGGGGGAGGGGGCCTCGCGCTCGCGGTCCCGGGTGCATGTTCGTGCTGAGCATTTGGGCTGGGGGGGGGGGGGAAGAGTTGGCTGCGGGGGGGGGGACAGGCGGCGGGGTAGGAAGTAGTTTTGGGTTCTCTGTGGGAGGCACAGCCCGGTCACCGGCCCTTCCAGAGGCGGGTGCCGGGGCGGGCCCAGAGGTGGTTTTCGCCGCTGCGCCAATGCGAAAAGGGATGAGGTCGGGGGGCGCCCACTTGCGGGAATTTTGCGGTGGGCCTCCTCCGATGGCTCAGGAGGGGTGGGGTATCCCGGACCTGGAGTCTGCAGTTGTAGGGTTTGGAAAGGAAGGGGGGGGGGGAGGGAGGGGGAGCGGAGGGTCGGCCTCCTGGTGTCTTGCCAGGAACTGCCACGGGCCTTCCATTTTCTGAAAGTGGGTCACTGGGGAGCAAGGGTGTGGCCTCACGGCGACACCCCTTTCAGCCGCATGGGCAGGGTAGTCCCGGACCGGACGATGGGGATCTGGTGGTGGGTCGGGGGGGGGGGGGGGGGGGGGGAAATCGGGGTTTTTCCGGTATGGTGGGCAGAGTGGCGGGAGTGCGGGGCCTTTCTCCGGGGACGGTGCCTCCTCTCGCGCCTGGTTTTATTTCCCCACAGGTGGAGCTGGCGGAGAGATCCTGGGATGCGCCAGGCCCTTCGCGTCAGGAAGCATGGAGGTCTGCGGCGGAGCGGCGGCCGCCATCTGCTCGTGGGGAGGTCCTTGGATTGGCTGCAGCGGTGAGGCCTCCAGAGGGTGAGTTTGTCCTTTTTCTGAGGGAGGAGGTCAGGAGTGAGTTTGGTGTTCCTGGCGACAGGGTGTGAGGGGACAGCGGCAACGGGCCGGCCCAGGGTGTCTGGGAGACGGTGAATGCCGCGGGCGGGAACGCCAAGGAAAAAACTGCAGGGTGCACGAGAGGTAAGTCCAAAAGGAAGCGCGCGCGGTCCAGCTCCTCTGAGTCTACTTCTGCCTAGTCTTCCTCCTCTTCCACCTCGACTGATTCGGTGAGGTAGGCAGTTCCAGGTGTTTCGGGTAAAGATGCGGAGAGGAATACCCCTGCTTTGGTTGCCTTAACGGAATTATTAAGAGAAAGTGCCGCGAGCTATGCGGAAGAAGATCTGCAAATGGAAGTTTATTGATATTTTTCAGTTGCTGGAGGGCCGTAGGGGTAGGAGACGGGAGAAGAAGTAGCGCAAGAAGAGTGACCGTTTTCCCGGAACACAGATGAAGGTGGCTCGAAACTTCCACAAGTGGATATGTGCCTTTTTGCGGTTGGCTAGCGTCATCGGACATCGGGACCCGACACAGTATGGCCCTTTGTTGGCATATGCGGATGCAATCTTGGCCACCAGCAAGACGTACGAAGGGTGGTCGTGGTTGAACTACAACGAACGTTTTCGGGACCGCATGGAGGAAAATAAGTTAATGTCCTGGGGCACCCAGGATGTGGGGCTCTGGTTGACGCAGATGGCATCAAAGACGGACTTAAGTGTGAGCTCACAAGGAAGTGGTTCTAGCCGTCCTTTTTGGCAGGGGCCACCCGCAGTTGGAGCGGGTAAATCGGGTACCGGGGTCAGTGACGTCTGTTGGAGATTCAACAGATCTTCCTGTCTGTTCCCCGACTGCAAGTTCCGGCACGCTTGTGCCTCCTACGGGGTGGGCCACCCCTCCTCTCGCTGTGGTAAGCGTCAGGGGGATGGAACGGGGGTGTCCTCCGGGCCCAAAGGATCAGTCAAGTGATGTCTCAGCTAGAGCGGATACTCCTATTAGCATAGAGGCGTTGCTTCCTTGGTTGAGGGTCTATCCGGTGCGGGGGGGGGGGGGGGGGAGCTTCGTTGTTGTTAGAGGGGTTTACGGTGGGTTTCTCTATACCGTGTTCGGGTCCAGGGCTGGGGGGGGGGGAGAGTTAAATTGTCCATCAGTGAAGCGATTGTTGCAAGTGGTGGAGGCTAAGTTGCAGTCTGAGATTGCTTTGGGCCGGATAGCGGGCCCGTTTGCTACTCCGCCGTTGCCGGATATGATTTGGTCCCCATTTTCGGTTGTCCCTAAGAGGGAGGTGGGTAAGTATCGGCTAATCCACAACCTGTCCTTTCCTGAGGGTGGGTTGGTCAATGATTGCATCCCTAAGGAGTTGTGTGTCTTCCGCTATGCTTCTTTCGATTCGGCCGTGCGCAGGGTCAGGCGTTGTGGGCCAGGGGCCTTCCATGGCTAAGGCGGACATAGAGTCCGCTTTTCGGTTGTTGCCGGTGCACCCTGAGAGTTTCTGTCTGCTGGGTTTTCGATTTAACCAGTCATTTTATTTCGACAAGCTATGCCGATGGGCTGTTCTATTGCCTGTGCGTATTTAGAGACCTTCAGTTCGTTCCTGCACTGGGTTGTAGGGAGATGTTCAGGGTCGCAGAACATCGTGCATTATTTGGACGATTTTCTGTTAGTCAGCAAAGCTGGCATGGCTGATTGTGGGAAGCTGTTACGGTGTTTCCAAGAGGTGGCAGGCGAATTTGGAACTCCTTTGGTGTCCGGCAAGACAGAAGGTCCGTGTTCCAGACTGGTATTCCTGGGGATCGAGTTGGATTCGGTGGCAATGCTGTCGTGGTTACCGGAGGACAAAGTGCAATGATTGCGGGACTTGGTGCGGAGGGCTTTGGAGTGACTGAAATTGTCCCTGCTAGAGGTGCAATCGTTGGTGAGCAGCCTTAATTTTGCATGTCAGGTGATTCCAATGGGCTGGGTGTTTTTGTGAAGACTCATTTGCGATGTCCGGGGTGCGGCGGCGATACCATAGTATACTGGTGACTGTGCCGATCCGAGAGGATTTGCGCGTCTGGGACAGATTTTTGGTGGCGTTTTGGCAATCCAATCCCACGAGCAACCAGGCTTTAGAGTTGTATACGGATGCTGCAGGGGCGACGGAGTTTGGGGCGGTATTGGGGGCAACCAGGAACATCACTTTCTTGGAGCTGTTTCTGATTGTGGTGGCTTTGCACATCTGGGGTCAGAGGTTGCAGGGTAAGAGTCGTGTTCTGGTACGACAATATGGGTGTAGTGGAGGTGATCAACAAGAGGGCAGCGAGATGTTTACTGGTCTCGGAACTGTTGAGGAGTTGGTGATGTGTTGTATGTCCTTGAATGTGACTCTTTGGGCTCGACATGTCCCGGGTGTGGCTAACAGTTTTGCTGACTCTCTCGTTTCAAGTGGGACTTGTTCCGAGAGTTGGCCCCGGATGCCGAACCCCGTAGGACTTCGGTGCCGTCTTTCCTCTGGAGGTTCGGTTCCCGGAGACCTGGAAATTGCTGCGGGCGTCACTAGCCCCCTCCACGTGGTCCTCTTACGTGGGCGGGGCACACAAGGTGGTAGAATTCTTATCTTCTGCAGGGTGAGCAGGGGGGTCCGGTTTCGGATGCTTTTATTTTGCGCTTTTTGGAGCATGCTAAGGGGATTGGTTGTTCGAAGGCGGCAGTGAGCCGGCAGCTAGCGGGGTTCTCTTTCTTCATGCATGCTCATGGGTGGGGTTTCCCGGTGGGGCGATTCTTGGTCAGGAGGCTGTTGGCAGGTTGGTCTAGAGAATTGGGGAGGGGGTGGACAAGCGTTGGCCTATCACACATGATATTTTGCTGTTGCTCTGGGACTCGTTAGCGAGCGTCTGCTTTTCGCCGTATGAGATGGTACTCTTTCGTACGGTGTTTTTCGGGGCATTCAAGGTTAGTGAACTTGTTGCGAGGTCCTAGCAACAAGTTCACTAACCCTGAATGCCCCGAAAAACGTCAGGAAGACAGTTCATCAGCATGGTCCGGAAGGACTTGATGACTGTGTCAATTTTGTTGCGTCCACGGTGCTGTTGTGGTCAGACATCCTTTTGAGGCCTGCTGAATCGGAGAGAGTGATCTGGCAGCGGAGTAGGGCCACAGCCAACCAGCAGATGGTTCCTGGTTGGCACGCCTGGGGGGCAGGCACATCCGGTATGAGTGGTCCTGGGGTAAGGTGACGGGATTGTTTGGAAGGGACGGGGTCCACTTGTCCTTTATTGGAATGGATCTTTTCCTAAATTCGATTCAGGAGGCCTTGGAGGACATCTTTCCACGGTAATCAGGACCGTATCTTTGGGGGTCACGGGTTCATTACCCGTGTCTATGGTGGATGGCCCGAGCCGCTGCAGTTTGCAATTATTAATGGGCAGGATGGTTGCCTGATAAATTTGTGACAACTGGGGCTGTTGTCAGGTGCGGGCTCCTTGTTAGGAGGCGGCGGGGGCCCATTTGGCCTGACTCCTTGCCTTCCAGCGGTGGGGGTCCACCGTGTTGGCCCCTTGCTAGAAGGAGGCGGGGGTCTGAACGTTGTGTAAGGGCAGGAGGGACAAGCCAGATGGCTGGTGCTGACTGTCTTGCTGGAGAGGCGGCGGACGGCTTGGGGGTCGGTGGTTTAATGTTATGATGTTATCGTTTGTAAGGCTCGGGCCTCCATGGGATTTTAATAAAGCTGCGGCCCTGTTTAACCCAAATTTCTGTTATTTCTGTTTTGATTTGTGAAAGAGGGCGGATGCGAGTAAGTGAAGTCCTGGATGCCCATATTACAGAAAATTGGAGTGCATATACTAGTGAGACCTCATCTGGTATACTGTGTCTAATTCTGAATTAAGTAGTATGGTTGCTTTCTTAGTCCACTAGAATGCACAAAAATAAAGGATAATAAGAAAACAAAACAAAAATAAATCAATACATTTATACTGAACTAACTTAATACATTTCTTGGCTAACGTTTGAGAGAATTTTCCCTTCTTCAAATAAGAACAAAATGAGCAAAAAATGACATTACCAGAAAATAAGTGAATCATAAAATGTGTGAAGGGAAAAAAAAAAGATGTGGGTGTTGATGGGAGCAGAAATTAAGCAGTAGAATTTTATGGCTCATGAGTTTAAACCTTTCTTGTAATTCCTTAACTCATTCTGAGTCAAAATTCTACTGCTCGTCACCTTCTTTTGATCACCCATTAACCATCCCACCCTTTTCCCCCTTCACACAATCATTGAAATGCTTCTTACAATGCACTTACAATTTCTTGTAATATCTTTTGCTTATTCTATTCTTAAATCAGGGAGTGTTAGTTCCTGAAAATTAGTCAAGAAATGTATTCTTGGTTCATTAAAAAGATATCACCATATACTTTTTAAATTGTATTTGTTGATCTTTATTTCCCTGTATTCAATTCTGGAAGACAACTCCAAAAGGATATAAATAGAATAGAGATAGCTTATGTTTATTCTTTGCTTGATTTAATTTTACAATTTGTAGCCCATGCAATCCAGAGATTTATTTAAAAATGTATAAACCATCTATCTACACTTCTAGGTGGATATACATGAATATTTAAATAAAAACTATGAATCCAGCAAATCTAAAACAATAAAAGCATAAAACCGCCATACAGATATCATTAACAACAAAAGACAATGACATCAAACAAATCAGCATCTAAAAGGTTCTCAGTGGGTAATAAACACTCATAAGCAAAATAAAATGACTTTTACATAACTTAAAAACAGCATAAAGACAAATAAAAAAAACCATAAAAAGTATGATTACAATGTTGATAATAAACATTGAAAACAGCAATAAAAACACAAGCATTGCCAGATGGGAAAAATACTACAGGACCAATTATTATGTAACCATGTTAAATGCTTGTTTAAAATAAAAAGTTTTTACATGTTTCCTAAAAGATATATAGCATTGGATATTCCTGAGATCATCTGGTATACTATTCCAGAGTGATGGACCAATGACAAAAAAGTTCTCTCCCTGGTTTCATCAAGGCGAGCCTGGTGTATCATTGTCACCTCCAATAGATTCTTCACAAAAGATCTCAAACTACGGAGCGGATTATACAGTTTCAGTGCTGAGCTAAGACATTGGCAGATTTCCGCTTAATTTCTGTACTGCTTTTCAGCAAAGAAACTTGTTTTCATCAAAATCCATTAAAAAAATGTTAACAAATATACAAATAAATATCATACAAACAGAATTAAAACAGTATACAATGAAAATTAAAAATAACCAAACTAAATCAATACAACAAACTAGCAAAAAATGTCTAATACAGTTCAGACTAAATTGTTAGCACCTAATAATAAGAAGATCGGGGGGGGGGGGGGGGGGGGGGGATTTATTTTGAACAAACTTCTCAAAAAAACCCAAAACTGGTTAAACTACAATTTAATCAATTTTCTAAACTTCATATAGTTGAATTCACATAGGTCAGCATATGTACAGGTATATTAGAAATACAGAAATATGATGGCAGAAAATTACCATTTAGCCTATCTTGTCTGCCCATCCACAACTAACATAACATAAGAAATGCCATACTGGGTCAAACCAAATGTCTATCAATCCCTGCATCCTGAGTCCAACAGTGGCCAATCCAGGTGACAAATACCCAGCAGATCTCAAAGAGTAGATCCTATTCCTTGTTGCTCACTCACAAGGATAAGTTGTTTTCTCTAGGGCCACCTGGCTAATAATGGTTTATGGAGTTTTTCCTCCATGAACTTGTCCAAAACTCTTTTAAACCCCACTATACTAGATGCCTTGATCACATGCACTGGCAACAAATTTCACAGCTTAAATGTGCATTGAGTGAAAAAAAATACTTTCTTCAATCAGTTTTACATTTGCTACCTGCTAATTTCAAGAAGCATCCCCTTGTCCTAGAACTATCTGAAAGGGTAACTAATTGTTTTCTATTTCAGTGTTTCCCAATCCTCTCCTGGAGGCACACCTAACCAGTTGGATTTTCAAGAAATCCATTGTGAATCTGTGTGAGATTGGGCTGCCAATGTATGCAAATCTGTGTACGCAACTTTCTCTTGCATATTCATTATGGCAACCCCAGACTAGACTGATTAGGTGTGCCTCCAGGAGAGGGTTGGGAAACAATGCTCTATTTACCTGTTCCACTCCACTCATAATTTTATAAACTTCAATCATATCCCCTTCTCAGCTGTTTTCTCCAACCTGAAGAACCCTGTTTAGCCTTTCGTAAGGGAGCTGTTCCATCCCTTTCACCATTTTTGTTGACATGAGGTGACCAGAAATGCACACAATACTCAAACATGCAATCACACTTGATGGCAGGGATTATTAAGAAAGTAATGAAGAGTAAAACTGAGAATATCATAATATTCTCACAATACACTAAACTGAGGATTTCAACATATTGTCCACTGTGACTTCAAAATCCCTCTCCTGGGTGGTTTCTCCTAATTCAGAACACAGCATTGTGTACATTTAGTTTGGATTATTTTTCCCTATATGCATCATTTTGCACTTGTCCACATTAAATTTAATCTGCCATTCAGATGCCCAATTCCCCAGTCTTGCAAGATCCTTCTGCAGTTCCTCACAACTATTTATAGCTCTACAGTCCCTCAGAGCTCCTCCTGTGCTTATCCTATGCTTTCTTGAATTTAGATACTGTCCTCGCCTCCACTACTTCCTCTGGGAGGCTGATCTATAACATTCACTACTATCTTTGTAAAGAAATATTTTCTTATATTACATTCTAGTCTACATCAATTCACCCTCATCTCATGACCCCTCAATTCCAGAGCCTCCTTTCCATTTGAAGAGGCCAGTATCCGGTGCATTGATAATTTTGAGGTATTTAAATGTCTATCATCTCTCTCCTATTCCACCTTTCCTCTAGGGTATACATTTTTAGACCTTTAAGTTTGCCCCCTATAGACCTAACTGACCATTTTAATAGCCATCCTCTGGACTGACGCTATCCAGTTTATGTCCTATTGAAGCTGCAGTGTCCAGAATACTCCAAATGTGTTTTCATCAAGGACTAATACAGGGCAATAACACTTTTTCTGCTGATCATTCTTTCTAAGCACCTAAGCATCTCTGGCTTTTGCCATTACCTTAACCACCTGTTTGGCCACCTTCACAACATCAGAGATTCTGCTCTTGATTCATGCATAGAAGAATTTTATCCCTAAACCATAATCACTGTCAGATTTCTGCAGCCCAAATGCACAACTTTTTTTTTAGCTTTAAGTCTTAGCTGCCAGTCTTTAGACCACTCAAGCTTCACTAGATACCTCATGTTTTCCACAACTTCCTGGGTATCTACCCTGTTGCAAATTTTGGTTTCATTTGAAAAATACAAACTTTTCCCAAAAGTACTAATACAATATTGCTTAAGATAATGTTGAAAAGAACCACTTCATGAACTGATCCCTGCAATATAACAACATGCCATACTGGGTCAGACCAAGGGTCCATCAAGCCCAGCATCCTGTTTCCAACAGTGGCCAATCCAGGCCATAAGAACCTGGCAAGTACCCAAAATCTAAGTCTATTCCATGTTACTCTTGCTAGTAATAGCAGTGGCTATTTGCTAAGTCAACTTAATTAATAGCAGGTAATGGACTTCTCCAAGAACTTATCCAATCCTTTTTTACAACACAGCTATACTAACTGCACTAAACACATCCTCTGGCAACAAATGCCAGAGTTTAATTGTGTGCTGAGTGAAAAAGAACTTCATGGAGTGCCCTGTAGTCTATTATCTGAAAGAGTAAATAACCAATTCACATCTACCAGTTCTAGATCTCTCTTGATTTTAAACACCTCTATCATATCCCCCCTCAGCCGTCTCTTCTCCAAGCTGAAAAATCCTAACCTCTTTAGTCTTTCCTCATAGGGGAGCTGTTTCATTCCCCTTATCATTTTGGTAGCCCTTCTCTGTACCTTCTCCATCGCAATTATATCTTTTTTGAGATGCGGAGACTAGAATTGTACACAGTATTCAAGGTGCGGTCTCACCATGGAGCGATACAAAGGCATTATGACATTTTCCTGTTTTATTCACCATTCCCTAATAATTCCCAACATTCTATTTGCTTTTTTGACTGCTGCAGCACACTGAACAGAATTTCAATGTGTTATCTACTATGATGCCTAGATCTCTTTCTTGGGTGGTAGCTCCTAATATGGACCCTAACATTGTGTAACTAAAGCATGGGTTATTTTTCCCTATATGCATCACCTTGCACTTATCCACATTAAATTTCATCTGCCATGTCGATGCCCAATTTTCCAGTCTCACAACGTATTCCTGCAATTTATCACAATCTACTTGTGATTTAACTACTCTGAACAATTTTGTATCATCTGCAAATTTGATTACCTCACTTGTATTTCTTTCCAGATCATTTATAAATATATTGAAAAGTAAGGGTCCCAATACAGATCCCTGAGGCACTCCACTGCCCACTCCCTTCCACCGAGAAAATTGTCCATTTAATCCTACTCTGTTTCCTGTCTTTTAGCCAGTTTGTAATCCACAAAAGGACATCGCCACCTATCCCATGACTTTTTACTTTTCCTAGAATCCTCTCATGAGGAACTTTGTCAAACGAATTCTGAAAATCCAAGTACACTACATTTACCAGTTCACCTTTATCCACATATTTATTATCTCATTCAAAAAAGTGAAGCAGATTTGTGAGGCAAGACTTGCCTTGGGTAAAGCCATGCCGACTTTGTTCCATTTAAACCATGTCTTTCTATATGGTGTGATTTTGATGTTTAGAACACTTTCCACTATTCTTCCTGGCACTGAAGTCAGGCTACCCGGTCTGTAGCTTCCCAGATTGCCCCTGGCACCCTTTTTAAATATTGGGGTTATATTAGCTATCCTCCAGTCTTCAGGTACAATGGATTATTTTAATGATAGGTTACAAATTTTTACTAATAGGTCTGAAATTTCATTTTTGAATTCCTTCAGCACTCTGGGGTGTATACCATCCAGTCCAGGTGATTTACTACTCCTATTTATATCCATTTTCTATAGTCATACTCCTGGCACTTCTTCTGCGAACACCAAACAGAAATATTTGTTAAACTATTCTATTTACTTTGGCAGCCTCCACATATTCCTTCTCTTCTTGGTCGTCTCTTTTCCATGTACATTAGCCATGCAAAATCAAATAACTGTAAAATGGTAGGATATGGAGCTTCTGAAAATAATTTTTGTAATTCAACTGCCACAAGTCCAATAAGCTTTTAAAATATTCTCTGCATAAAAAAACAAAACAAAAAAAAACCTGTGCATATGGCAGCAAAAAGGTCCCTTGCTCAGACATGTTTATTATTGCAAATTAAATGTGATTATTTAAAGTTTTTACTACACTGACATTCGTTAGATACATCACATCCGTTTATATTAAAACATAACAATAGCAAAATATGCTTTACAGAGAAAACAATGGAATTAAACAGTGAGTTGTAGCTACGGGGGGGGGGGGGGGGGGGGAGAGGAACAAGGGGTGAAACTATATACATGACACAGATAATAAAAGTTTACCAAATATTAGAAGCTTGCAGATTTTGGATTGGCTATATATGTAACGGGAGTTGGGGTAAGCTATATACAGGAAACAGATAATTACATCGTTTATGGATATTGGCAACTAGAGGGGGGGCGTGGGGGATTTAAAGAGCAGGTTAAATGTATGCTTGTAAGAAAAGCCAGGTTTTTAGTTTGAATTTTTGTGAGCTTGTTTCTTGTCGAAGGTCAGGGGTAGAGTATTCCATAGTGTGGGGCCTGCAATGGAGAGGGTTCGCTCTTTGGTGGAGTAAGTTTGAGTGAGGGTGTGTTTAAGGTTGCTGAGTATTGGGGACGGGTTGGTCTATTGGTGTTGCAGAAGATTGAGTTATTTAGCCATTTCATATTTTGGTTATGTACGGTTTTGTGTATTTTGTTGAGGGTTTTGTATTGGATGCATTGTTGTATGGGTAGCCAGTGTAGATGTTTGAGGATCGGGGTGATGTGCTCGTTCCTTCTAGTGTTGGTGAGAATACGAGCGACTGTGTTCTGGAGCATTTGGAGGGGGGCAATGTGGATTTTGGGGAGGCCAAGTAGGAGTGAGTTACAGTAGTCTACTTTTGAAGATATGGTTACTTGGAGCCCCTCCTCAGTTTGGAGCACTGTTCTGAAATCATTGAAGTGGAGGAGGGGCTTTAGTAAGATTTCCATTTCTGAAACCTAGCCACTAGAGCCCACCTGCTTCTGATATGTCATAAAGGGATGAAAAAGGAACACAACAGCTCAAAACTACAGTATTATGTTTAATGCTCTCCTGACACATCTGTCTGTAGAACACAGAAGGGGACATGCAAGAGAGCTGCATTTCTGTTTATCTTCTTCCGGGCTGAACTAGCTAAAAAAAAAAAATTACTCTTATAAAATATATGGAAACAGTTTACATGTACTTTGTCCTTTTTTCTTAGAACTACCAGATATTTGCATCACACTTTGGGTTTGATTTACTAAAACTTTTTTTTTCCATTCTAGGTCTATGGGAAAAATAAAACTTAGAAAATTAGGCCCTGTGTTTTGTTTATTTTATTCTGGCCTTGTGGTCGGAGGAGCTGAAATCACCATGTGTGCCACAGGGGAAACAAGGTGTGTTTAGTGATCCATTTTCCAGTCTACTACTGTAACTAAGAGGTCAAGAGAGTCAACACTCAGCTTTTAGTCACTGTATTAACTTTTAATGAGGGTCTGGTTATATAAGTGGCACAAGGAGACCCTGCAGTGAAAGAACCCAGCACAAGATAAAAACATTACACAGATTTAAAGTTACACACTTACAATCGACTAGTCAGACTAAAATAACTCCTACATTTATTTGTTCACTCATTCATTCAAGTTTTTGTCAGTTCCTGTTGAGGAAATAGGAAAAGCCTAGGTTTATCCTACCACAAGCACATTTATTTTTAAATAAAATCAATTCTGATTAAAAACATGTTATGAAATAAGTGCTCCAGTGGAAGCATTGAGAAGAGAAGATCATCTTGCTGGTGGCTGAAGAGGATCGGCAAGTATTGCTTTGGAAAATTTTAGAACTTAAAAAGTTTTGGGGAGATTAAGCCATTGGGGTATATTTAGTGTGTGTTTGTGTTGGTTTTAAAAATCTAGCCAAAAGTTGGAAAAAGCTTAGTTTGTGTGTTTGTTTTTCTTTCCTTCCCACTACTAGCTCATCCTTTGATTTATAGGCAGGAGACAGTGTCACATTAAAAATCAGTCTTTTGGAGTCATGTGATGTGATGAAGCCGAGCAGCAGTGTCTAGTTCTGGCTCTGTGCTCCACCCTCTCGTAATCACAAGAAACAGCAAGGATCACTACTTAGATAACAAGCTTTACATAAGGAAAAGGAGACTACATGTCTATCGACAAATTTATATATAAATCTCCAAATAATATGTCCCGAAAGGAGGGAAAAAAAAAAAAAAAAAAGAGAGAAAACAAGCAGCTCAGAGGAAAAAATGGCAGTTAATGCAGGACAACCCCCCCCCGGTCAAACTGGCCACGGAAGAGCAAAATGAGCTCACTAAGGGCTCGATTTTAAAATTCATGCCTATTTTGCTTCGTAAAAGGGGCGGGAGGGGGGTCCTGAGTCCCCCGGCACTGCGGCCTGTGCCGGGGGATGCCGAGGCGGCGCGCACAAGTTAGGCCTGCTTCAAGCAGGTGTAACTTGCACAAAGGTAGGGGGGGGGATTAAGGTAGGGGGGGGGGATACGGATGGAAAGTTCCCTCCGAGGCCGCTCTGATTTCGGAGCGGCCTCGGAGGGAATGGAGGCAGGCTGTGTGGCTCGGCATGCGTAGGCTGCCGATTTTGCGCAGCCTTGTGCGCGCCGACCCCGGATTTTATAAGATACGTGCGAATCTTATAAAATCCGGCGTACTTATTTAAGATCTATCTCACAGTGTGACAAATGCGGTGGTCAGCGCCCTGGACAGTAGATTTAATTTGTCTTCCCAATTCCGGGAGCTATCAGATAAAATAGCTGATCTTCACCCCCGGGGTGAGAACATGGAGGGTCGCATCTCCAGTTTAGAGGATGACAACCTTTCATTACTACAAAAAATAACTGTCTTGGAAAAATCTACACAAGATCAGTCAGAGAAAATTGACTATTTGGAAAATAGTGTAAGAAGAAATAATATTCGTATCACGGGTTTCCCGGAGTCAGCTGAGGACAACAATTTTGAAAGTCTTCTCAAAGCATGGCTACCTGGGGCCTTAGCGATCCCGGAACTGGAGGGGAAACTCCGCATAGAACGAGCACACGCATAATTATCGCAAAAATTTTAAACTGGTCTCATAAGCAAAAATTAATGCAATCTTTCCATTCGCAAAAGAAGCTCACATATTGTGAAACTGAAGTCCACTTTTTCCAGGATTTCTTGCACAAGTTATGCAACAGCGTAAGCAATTTATCCCAATCTGCACGGAACTATTTAAAAAGAACATCCGCTTTCAACTTGCATACCCAGCTACTTTAAAGATCAGACATGAGGGTAAAGAAACTATTTTTGTGGAAGTGGAGAAAGCAAAAATGTTTCCGGCGAACATGCAGGCCGCCACGGAGATCTAAAAAAAAGAAAAAACTCTTTCTTTTTATTATGTTATCACTGAAGAAGTTGAAGGACTAGATTAATGACAACTACTTCAAATAGTTCTTTTTTCGGCATGATTGGAGGCAGATCTCTCGTATATACCGTAAGAATTCCCTAAATTCAACTGTTGTAGCCACCGATGGACAGCTTACCAGAGCACAGATATGGCAGAAAAGCAGGAACACCATGTGTGTCCTGAGAACCCCACAGGAATGCACATTGTACTTAAGACAATGTGGTCAACGTGGGTTTTTTTTTTATACAATCAGACCTGACAAACGAACGAACCGTGGAGTCCCGTCAGAGCTAGGAACACCAAAAATGTGAGTTGTACCGGTGGCAGCTACTGGTAATTGCTGGAAAATGCTGAAGTGGCACACTAAACAAAATGGCAACGAGGTCAACTGATGTTGGGGAAGTTATACATTCAAGAATTACAAGGACCACATTCTATCAAGGGGTCTTATTTTTCAACCCCTCAGCGCAGCTAAAGATAGATCTCTCCAAGTTAGAATGTCTGGGGTGAACCAGCTAATGCGGGGACAGATTATCGGAATTTCCTTATCAATAACATGAGTCAGTTTACACCTAATATCAAGCAATTTAAAAAAATAAATAAAAAAAAAAGGCAAGCACTCATCGGGACTAAAACGGTTGGAAACATTAAAATACTGTCTGGGAAGGCGTATTAATACTTTCCACACATTTCCATATACTTTGAGACAAATTCTAGAATTTCTAGGATTGGTATAGAAGATTTGAGAGACTTTTGAGATCTGCTGAAAGTTTAGGAGTATGACCAGAGTTGTTCCATAGTTATGCATTACAGGAAATGTGTTTTTTTTCAATATGTAACTGTTTCCTTTTGTTCTTCTTATAATGCGAACATGGTTTTGTGCTGCTTTGGGAGGGTGGGGCCAAACCACATCTAGAACGTGGTGTCCTATCTTGAGAAAACTGCCTCCGAGAGATCAACCTCCTCCTCGCTAGTTTAAACCTGATACTAAATTCAGCTAAGACTGAACTCCTTCTCATCTCCCCAGAAAATAACTTCTCTTTGAATCCACCAACCAACCTACTTGTCACCCAAGCAAGGGACTTAGGAGTAATAATCGATAACCGCCTGAATTTAAAATCTTTCATCAATCAAACAAAAGACTGCTTTTATAAACTACAGGTACTGAAAAGAATTAAACCACTCCTTCACGTGCGAGACTTCAGATCGGTCCTTCAAGCAGTAATTTTTTTCTAAGATAGACTATTGTAATTCTATCTTACTAGGTCTCCCTTCCTCTTCCAAACCTCTTCAGATGCTCCAAAACGCGGCAGCGAGAATACTGACAAACACTAGGAGAAGAGATCGCATCTCTCCCATTCTCAAAAACTTACACTGTCTGCCAATACACTTCAGAGTTATTCAC